>NC_092066.1:5249000-5558000 GCF_039877785.1 Chaetodon trifascialis
TAAAACTTATGGACAGTGTGGTCTGTTTTAGGTCTCGCTGAACATCACAAACAACCACAAACGCATCATTGACACTTAAAAACACAAAAGTGACATTCACAAAACATCTCTCACACATATTTATTGTAAAAAATACATATAAAAACAATTTCTGAGACATACAAAAGATTGGAGCTTAGAAACAGTATATTGAACAGACAAAGACCAAGCCATTTTTCTTGAATTGCATTACATATTTACAATTTAATAAATAAAATTCAATTTGTCTTTATACCAGAGTAAAGGCAGATTGTCCATATCTTGGGGATGCAGATACTGTTGTGGTGACTCTCTGAAAAACATTCTCATCTAATACATCAGCCTCAATGCGCAGGGCACACAGGGGACCGCTGCCCTGCGATTCAAAACCAAGGATTTAGGGACATTTATACAAAACACCATCCTTGGTTGGAGAGGAGCAAGTTTACACACAGAGCGTTTAGTTAGCATTGGTAAAAATTGAGGTATTGCACCACACAGCTTAGAGGGGGTAAGAAAGTAAATGAGAGTAATGTGGGGTTTTAGATTGTCTATTTTCTTTATTGACAACCCAACACCGCCACCAAACCCCACCCCCCAAACACACACACACACACAAACACCCCCGCCCCTCCCAGCCAGAGTACACAACATCATAACTTATCACCACAACAAATGTAACATCTAATGATCAATGCAGCTCGTCTTCCGCACACTCTCACACAATGCCCCCGGTGCACAGACAGACATTTGGCATCATTTTTTTTCTATTCACCAGTACAAAAAATGAGAAACATGCACAGGGCTGCCCTCTAGTGGCGAGACAAGTCGTAGCACCTCGGACTGCAGAACGTCAAGGACCGGAAAAGAAAGGAGGAGGGGGAAGAAAAGGCTGGGGTGAACAAACAGCCGGTGGGAGACCTGCACTCTGGGCTGACCTCTGAACTGATCCATACCACTGGTGAGCACACATGGGACAGACTTGCCTTTTGAAGAGGCAGTAAACACAATCACTGCGTGTTTTGTTCTTTCCTGTGGTCGCCTGGCCTGCGTACAATCTTAATCAGACCGCATCTGTCGAGCAGCCTTACTGCTGTGCTTCCAGCTCAGCTCAGCCCTAAAAACACTACAAGCACTGCTTGCACAAGAACCCCTTCACCAAGCAAAGGCAATCAAAACACACAAAAAGGCAAAGGAAAGCCATTTAACACATTTAGCAATTATCATGATCGTAATGTGATGATATATCTAAAATCCTAAAAACAAGGGGGGGGGGGGGTTGGGGCGAGTTATGTAATAATTAACCATCAGCTGTTCATAGCCTCCAGTGTTGGAAAGAGAGGCAGATGCCACATGGTGTAAACATGCCCCCAAAAATACATCCCTCAGTCCACCATCCTTTTGTCCTCCTCGATCTGGCATTAATGTAACCAGATGGCGAAACTGTCTCTTGGTCCAAAAATCCGGACTAAACCCCAGAGAGTGCTCAAGAGTTGAGGAGGGAGGAGTGGGTGGTGGGACAAAAACTCAGACCGCATTCAACATACAAAGGGACCACATGAGCCGCCATGTTGCGTACCAATACCACACGTAACGGGATGTTCGCCAGAGTGACTGCACTTAAAAACGAGCTTTAAAAAAATGAGAAGGGTGACCCGCTCGACCAAGCAGACTTCCGGGCAATTTACAGTAAATAGACACAAAACCACACACTTTCAGTCATGCTCGGGACATTTCCTGTCCCTGGTCATAACAAATACATACACACACAACCTTCACCCAGACATAATGTGGGGGGAAGGGAAAAAAAAAAATCAGCCTTGAAGGACAAAAGTGCTCAAATTGGTGCCAACACCAGCGCTACTATGGCCCTATGAAATACCTACAACCTCCATAAACACTCAGCAAGTAGCAGCACATTAAACTCAGAGCTAACTAACCACCTACAAGACAACTGACCTACTCAGAACAAGCCTCCAAACTTCCCCTGAAATGTTTACAGGTAATAAAAAAAGGAAAACACCAAGTAACGGCAGCCCCCATTCACCAAAAACAAGCCCTCAACCTCCAGCCGGTTCAAAATAAAGCATGTTTATGTGTCAACAGTTCACGCTTTCAGTGTGAGGTTGGTTCATTTGGGGTTAGCCGAGGAAAGAAAACATTCATCCAATGTATGACATGGAACAATACTCTTTCTGCAAAATACTTGATAAAATGACCAATCCCATTTGGAGGGAGAAAAAATACACAGGAGAGGATCCAGAGTCACAGTTAATAACTTTTTTGTGTTCCTCCCCAAGTTCAGGATCTTTCTGGGGCAAGTTCCATCGTCCTAGGATGGTAATGTTTATTTCTTGATTATTTTTTTTGTTTGTTTGTGTTCTGTGGATTCAGGCCAAGTCTGTAATATAGAAAGGGAGCCTCCTCCACTTCTGTTCCAACAAGGGTCTCGACCCGGGATTAGACGGAGCAGCTGTTTCTGCTGTTGGAGTTTGGCTTGAAACGGCCTAAACTAAGTTCAAATGGACTCCAAACAGAGAGCATTGGGTGTTGCTAACTGGAGCTTCCTCTTACGATCGTCTGTCCTCAGCTCAAATATAGGTCTGCGTCTGAGAGGGACAATGGGCTTTTACTTGTTTAATTACACATTTTTATTGGGATTTTATTGGGATTCAGTGTAGTCTCCTGTAAGGGTGGAAAAAGACAGAGCGGCCATTAGACAAAGAAATACACACAAATGACTGTTTACAATATAGTTGGCAACACGGTCGAATTAATATCACATTAATATTATTTTTCAGTGTTGTTTATCATATCGTGATACGGCTAATGCATGCAAAATCACATACAGTGTTAAACTAATGGTCAGTGATATGTCTGTTCTGATCACTCGGAGAAGAAAAACGTGTTGCATTTAAATTACATTACAAAAAATTACAAAACAGACACAAGCACAGATTGCAGATCATTTATAAGAAGATAACAAAATCCTCGTCCGCAATGATCGCTGTGCTGTACTGTTCTCCATGTGAGCATGTGTGCAAGTGGGCTGGAAAATACGTATGTCTAACAGAGCTGCAACAATCAATTACAACTAAATGGATAATTGGTTAATCGTTTTAGCCTACGTTTATATGTAGCAGGGTATTTTGGAAAACGGATATTTTGGCCCCCTCCGTTTTCCAAAATAACATCGTGCACACAAAATGTCGTTTACATGAACCCAGATAAATACACCATTGAGCACATCATAACTATGCCAAACCTATGGGTGCAAGTGTAAACATAGGTCGCTCACATGACGTATTATTTTGACGAAGTATTTTCAGTCGCATGTTGTGACGTTTCAGAATGCTGAAAACGCTGTTTAACCCTGTTTACACGCCAACACATAACCGCCGTTTTCAGAAATTTCCGCTTTGGCTGGAGTTTTTAAAAATGACGTTTTCCATGAAAAAAACTGTTTGCGTGTAAATGAGAGGCCAAACCGCATGAGAACATATTCATTTTCCCTAAGTGTAAACGTAGTCTTTGTTCCAAACAGCAGCCTCACGGTGTTATACTTAGATAGAAAATAGTAGAAACAGGTCATTTGTATCCTACTTTGGTGTTCTGCATCTTAAATACTGGACTTTTTAACTGCATCTCGACTAGAAGAACTTGAGCTTCTTTTGTTACATAAAGCAAAAATTATTATGTTTTCTCTTCTAACAAGATGGAGATTAACATGACTGTTATGATTACCTGAGTCGGGTTGGTCACTGTGCGAAATACATGTGACTCGTGAGTCAATCAAAGGGATGTTCAGGGCAGCAGGGTTTCACCTTGGACCAGGAATCAATGCAGCTGCAGGGAGAAAGGACAGAATTGGGGGGGGGGGGAATATTCTGATTCACTCATGTTAATGTGCCAGAACCTCTGTGGTGGGTTTTCAGCCTTAATCCACTTACTGACAGTGTGAAGCCAAACTAAATGTAATCGCTGCAGCCAGGGGTGAATAAGCGTTCGCCGGCTCATTAAATGCAACGAGACCACAGATAAGATGTGAGAAGTGAGCTTCTGAAACCATCAGTCTACTCTCGAACAGTTGATCAGCAGATAAACAGGCCTCTGGCTCTCGTGTGTGAGAGTTAACTGAGTGCATTCGGAGACTTCTTCTTTCACTTTTGTCGCTTTGATGATTTACAGACCAGATGATCAATCAGCTAATCAAGAAAATAAAGAGCAGATTACACTGTTTGTTGCAGCGTGACACTAATACATGAACTTCATGTGCGAGCGTGTACTATTTAAGATCCTGAAATTCCAGGCTTTCCCTAAATCTCAGCTGCTCGACTGGGTGGACCAGAACGGCAGTTACACAGCCGAACGGCCACACCTATAAACTGTGGGACAGCACTGAAAACTTCTTTCTCTATGACAAAAACAAAAGTAAGACACGTTTTGAGCTCTATTTGACATCAACGAATGTTATAACTAAATGTCATCTTTCTCTCTGCTGGTTATCCATCACAGTCAAACATCATGTCTGCTTTTACCGTGTCAGGGAAGCATTACTGTCGTGTGGATTTTCAAATAAGCACTTAAAAGTGCTTATATTATAAACATGCAGTGATGACAAAAAAAGGCAGGATCTTCGCTGATGGTTGACTAATCGCGGTAAATTTCAAGTCTCAGAAAGTCTGGTCTCGTGCTCTACTGAAATTATGGGAAGCCAGTAGCTCCATGGAAGTTGAGAAAGACCAAAATTGTTCAGCATTACTGCACACTTTGAAAATGAAAGTTGATAGTAAGTGGGCTGAAACATGCTTAAACACGTGTAGACATTTAATAACTTCATGGTTATATGTAAAGATAAGAAGCTCTACTGCCAAATATTCACATTATTTAATTGTAAAATCTTTTCTTTGCTCCATAACTTGCGACAGATTTTCACTCTCATACTTTACACTTATCCATATGGCAGTACCTCAGCAGTGGTTGGCAAGATCATGTTGATCATATCATGGAAAAGGACAATGGGTCTCTAATTATCCACAGTGTGTAGTGATACGTGCTCTAGTACAGAACAACCCTCGCTTTCTTACTTTCCAAACGTCTTAGCTCAGCCGCCACATGTTTTCCGATCTGGAAATAGCCACATGAATGTTTCCTGCCATATGCACAACGTCTGATTTTAATCTCACCTGCATGAATTTGCATGTTTACCATCCGTTTTTCATCTGTATTTTATTGTTATGCAAATACATCAACTGAACTTTGTTACCTCTTATGGTAGACGCAGAGGCAAGCCAGCCTGGCGATGGTCTCCCCCTGCACCAGATCCTCCAAACAGATGGAGCACTCTCCGCTGTCTTTACTCAGCACATCCGCTGCACACACAAAGTAATCATAAGAGTGTTTCCAGCTTTTGAACAACACAGCCGTCTGGGCCATTTCTGACACATGATACTTACTGTTGTAAGGTAAGGGTGGAGATGTGAGGCAGCTCAACAGGTGATCCTCAATCCGACCCCCCGGGAAGGGCTTTGAGCAGAAGGGACAGCGGATATCTGTGAAGAGCGGAGACACAACAGAGGTGAGATTAACACACTGTCACAGCGGGAAATAAATGATGGATGTGCATCACATTGAGCATGAGTGCTGCGTTTGGACATTTAGATTACACAAGCTGACTTGGCAAACCGAGGAGCCCGCTGAAACACAAATGACCAGTGTGAATGCTGCACTCTCATCCCAGAGATGGTGTGAATGACGGTGCCTCAGGTGACCAAAAATAGTTTGAAACTTCATTTGACTGCATGCACCAGGCTAAACAGTGACAAAAGCTGGAGGGGAAGCCGCTGCGAGAGTCATGAGTGAATGGGACGTGCAGGCAGGAACAGTGCCTTGCTGCCCTACATTCTCCTCCTCCATCTATGAGCTGCTGCCAGCAATGAGCAGGCATGTGAAGTTGTGACCCATTTCCCTACACTTGCTAGAGGCGAGCCTGGGAAACCCACCACACTGGTGTGTTTTGGCTCGCAATCTCATGCTTGCTGTCACACCACCACCATCTCTGCGGATCTGATCGTACAGCGCAGAGCAAAACTGCATTTTCACTTCCTCTGCAAACTCATGTTCCCGTTTTTTGCACTTCAATGAAAAGGTGGCTGGTTGCTTAATGTTTTCAACTCGCATGCTGCAGGATTTGCCGCTGACAGCCGCCGTCAACACGCTCTCTGACATGAAAGAACGAGCATGTCACCACTTCCAGTTTTACGCCATAGTTCTGCTTCACACAATAGGGTCTCTGATGATTTTAGTTGGCATGCAAGCACAGGAAAAGAGATTATCTTTTCAGGAATGCAAATTCCCCAAATAATCCATTTTAATTTCAGTGTTGGGAGATCGAGAGTTGTGCTGGGGGATAATTTGATTTAAAATTCAAGGTGTGATGTGAGTCTTTCAGTTTGTGTACTATTGAAACAGTCTTGCATATCTTATCGGCCTTTGATTTTAATTTACTAGTATGGCTGAGTAAAGCTAACACTGAATACCCCTCCCCACTATTTGACCATCTTATCCAAAGTGCTGTTATTCCCCCTGAACACGTGTCCCACGCCTGTCTGCAGTCAGCTGTCTTATGCATCAACAGTCATACCCCAAATTTCGTCACATTGTGAGTCATTGTGCCAATATTGCCAAGCTCGTCCACGATTTCCATGGAAGTTCAGCAGTAAATCTGCATGTTCCTGTATGTGAGCTGTCGTCTAAAAAAGGCAAACCATCAGCTCGCTAATGTGTCTGACGAAGAGCAGTCAGTTACTAACACTTATTTATAAGACGAAAAAAATATTAAAAATAAATAAATGTAAAGAAAATAATGCCGTACTGTAATGTGGTAACTTACTGCCATGGCGGTTGTTAACACGGTAAAGGCCGATCCAAGCCTCTGACACCGGCCGTTGGTGTGTGCCTCGGACCCGGGCGGATCTTGCGCCGACGCTGCGGGCGGAAGAGTGCCGATTCCCGGGCAGCCGCTCGGAAAAGGTGCGGTGGGGCGTGCGGCCTGTCTCCTCTCCGGGTTGATGTTCCGCTACGACGGGGGGCTCTGGGCTCACATTTCCGTCTTCCTCGGGTTTCCCCTCGCTGTTGTTGTCGTCCACGGGTGACGCTTGGCTAATGCTGGAGGGAATGCTGTGGTGGTCCGCGGGGCTGCCGTCGGCGCTCGCCCCATGCTGCCCCAGGTCCGAGTCGCTGCCCTCCTCCGATCGACTCCGGTTGGCCTCCGTGTCCTCGAAGCTCCCCGAGAAGTCCACCATGAGGCTGGTGGGCCTGGTGCAGCGGGGTCGCCGATAGGAATCCCGCTTTGTGCCATCTTTTCCGAAAGCAGAGGGAACCGGGTCTTCTTGTAGGCGACTTGCTCTCGTCCCCATCTCTAGCGAGCTAGCTAATTCAGCTGGCTAGCCGAGCTGCTTCCTCGAAGCGAACCACCACAAAACAAGAGGACGAGTTAACCTCGAAACGACCCTTACACTGCCAAATGTCCGTCTGGAAGCTTTAAATAATAACAAATATCAGGAAACCTAACCCACCGAGGATATGTACGCAGTTCGACGGTCTCGCTCTGGCCTCAATTCGTCCTCACTGTCCACATTTTCCTCTTTGACGTGCCCCTTCTCGCTGCTGCAGCGGAAATAGAGCGTTTTCGCTTCCTCCTTTGAGCCGCACACAAGCATTTACGGTAACGTCACAATTTCACCCGAGCAGTTTGAAATCCAAATTTGAAACCACGTTGACTTGTTTCTGTTTCTGTTGCTGTTGTTGCCTTTGATTTTGGTTACTGTTTGTCGTCCTAAGTAACTCCGCCTTCAGTCTCCTTTATATTTGATGGTTTGAGAGTTACAACACGTCTGTGGGTCATTACGGTAAAAAAGTACACAATAATACTGACCAATCAGAGCTCTCGATGGAGTAGCCAAGCAGCTGGTCGAATGAGGAAATTTACTGTAAAGCAGCAGCCACACTGAGCTCCCTTGAAAGACGCCAGAAATAGATGGTAAAACTGCAGCACATTAAGCATTAACGTTGAGCACCAGAGGACCCGTTTGTCCAGAGCCGGAGCTCCGTCCGTGGGCTTTAAATTGTGGTGTTTGCGGTGAGTTTACTGCGTCAGTTCAGGTTGTTCACAGCTAACAACCACACCTACGTAAAGTCTTGAGTCATTGCAAATAATAGGACTACCAGGAAACAAGTGCACTGCTGTTCAATGTTGACTCTTTCACTTTATACTGCTACAGCATGCTACAGCATTGTAGCTGTGATATGATTTTATTTCTGATTACATTTTGTTATGAATAGATTTAAAACACTAAATTAAAAGCACAAAGAAAGGGCTTGCAGTTGAACAAAAAAAATCTTTAGATTGATTTAATCACTTCTGTTATTTCATTTGGTGTACTGCTGTGTCGGGTTCCCTGATTTTCATTATATTTTACTACTTTTTTGCATTATGTCTATGCATTATGGTGCTCCTGCTGCCAACTGAAACTGTGAAAAGTCTGAGCGTCTGTTTCCAGACTTTGTTCCCTTTTTATGGATGCAATGGATTCAATTGAGCAACACACCCTTAACGACAGGAGCACAATGCTTGTTTAAGCAGCGGAAAAAATGCTGCTGAACTGCTTGGCTCAATACTTAATGCTGTCCAGGATTGTGAGCTGTTGTGTTTGTGACAGAGATGTGACTTTGATGCTGTGATTGACGTGTTTCTCCACAGAAATGAGGGCGCTGACTTTGCAGCAGACAAACGTGGCCCAAGGAGAGCAGCAGCAGGCCTCATGTGGGAGAAGCCTGACCTCCAACTACGCTCCTCCGAGTCTGGAGAATAAGTTCTTGGTTCAGACCTCCACGCTGATGCCTCAGCCCTCCTCTCCGCTCTTTAACTTTCCTGCGCAACCTCCCTCTTGCCCCTCGCTTCAGCCCTCCAGCCTGTCCTCCACCTCATCCTCCCTCCTCTCCGCCTCCTCCCTCTCGCCTTCTTTCACCTCTCCTCTCCTCAGCACTGAGAACAAGCTCCTAGGTAGCCACTCGTCTCTCTCCTTTTCCCTGACCTCTGTTCCCAGTGGCTCTCTGCTCTCCACGTCCCTGGCCAGCAGTGCTCTGCTCAATCGCTTTGCTCATCCTCCTTCATTCCTACCTCACGGTCTGGGTGAAGAAGAGAAGAGGGATGATGGGGAAGCCAAAGGCAGAGAGGAAACATCCGAAGCGACACAGTCTTGTCTTGAAGAAACAAGTGTGGTAGATGAAATGTTCTGTTACTTTGGCTGCTAATACACTCTTATTTGACAAGCATTATTTTTAGTGCATCCCATTTTGCGGCATTACCGTTTTAATGTCATTTCCTCTGCATCAGACGCTTTCTGAGGAAGATGATGGTTCGTCTGAAGAAGAGGAGGAGGAGGAGGAGGATGCTGGGGCAGCCATGGAATTAGCTGGCCTGAAAACAGAGTTGGACAGCCAGGAACTCGAGCAAGATGTGGTGGTCAGACTGGAGGAATTCACTGAGTTTGCTAAAAGTGACGATAAGATTGAAGAGGAGCTGAAAGAGAAAAAGGTGGGAAAAATATTTTATACTGTGTGCTGTGTGTACGTCAGAGAAATGTCCTCTGATTTTGGTCCTGTCTTTGCAAGTTTAGCATGTCTTTGCAGCAATGCTACCAAATTATTTTCCTGCGTGCTTATTTTACATGTTGGTTAAAATGACCTGAAGTCCTCTGAGCTGTGAACTTAATTGTCTTTCTGTCTGTTCCTCAGTATCTCCTGCTTAATGCCGTGTGTTGCTCCCTGGTCAATAAGAACACACCTCCAGGCGAGAAGGACTGGGACTCAGAGAACAGCGTTTGGACCAGGATCACAAACCTGGCAAAGGACATTTCTGTCCATGACCCACAGTTTCTTCTCAAGGTGTGTATGTAGGTCTGTGTGGGTGGCTTGGTGTGTGCCGGGGTTGATATCTGAAGGCATTTGTATCCCAAACTGGTCTGTAGCTCCTTAACTTTCATTTTATCTTTAAAATGGTTTGTGGACTGTTTCAACCCAACTGCGACTTCATCATGCTGTTATCACAGTCAACCGATCAAGAAGAACAATCCAGATCATTAAATCATTGCTCTTTCCTGAGTCACAAGTTTTACACCAGTTTCTTGTTATACTGGAGCTTTTCTGCTCTTTGTGAGGTGTCTCCATGTAAAGCCTCCTCAGTGTTTCTGAGGTCCATCAGAGCACAGTTGTTAGGAATGCCATGTACCACAATGTCTTTTTACATCTGAAATTGTGGAGAAAAGTTTTGGTTTAATGCAGAAAACATCAGTGTGATGTGCCTCTGCGTTGCCACAGAGCTTCCAGTATAATTATTAGGTGGTTAACTGTCAGTTTTTGATCTGTATTGTCATGAAGAACCAAGTTTTCACTTTATTTTTTCATTTGCAACATGTTTTATCCATCATGTGATGTGCCTTTTTTACCCACTCATTCACAATAAGATGATGTTCTCTGAACACAGCTGATAGCTGTATTGGCTTCTTTTTTGCCAGAGTACAATTCATTTTCTGATCAGTTACTGAAACATGACCATCTTTAGTTGGCAAAAATAATCAAAGCACACAGACAGTACACGTTATGACATGATTTCTGTCAGTAACAAACAGTGTGTTTGTTCTTTTCTTTACCATTCAGGTGGCAGTTTACACTCGACAGCAGTTGAACATCCGCATCACAGCAAACTTTTTACTGGCGCTGGCTGCCAACCAGCCCTCCACCAAACCGCATGTCCGCAGATACTTCTGCACCGCTGTGCAGCTGCCCTCTGATTGGCTGGAAGTCGTCAGAATCTATAGCACAGTAAGTCTCAGCGAACATCTGCTGCCCGGTGGAGTCTGGATGTATCTGTCCAGTCTTAACCGTGTTTTTCTGTTTCCAGTGTTTCAGCCACTCCCTGCCAATGTGCCTGAAGAACGCAATGGCTGACAAGTTCAAGCAGTTCAACGAGTATCAGCTGGCAAAATACAACACACGCAAACACCGCTGCAAACACAGCTGCAACAGGCGCAAGGTAGGGGAGCAGGTATTTGGTTTAGTGTTAAAGTTTAGACAGTTTAGACAAAATAATCCAAAATATTACAGTCCTGTTGTTAACAGACAGAAAACTCTTTGTCAGTATTAGAGTATTAGATCAGAGTGACTCTCGCCTTATTATTTCCACTGTGGTAAAAACAAAACCCACACACTGTTAACCGCCTCGACTGAAAAAGCACCGAAACTTTGTGCGGTTTCTATTTCAGTACAACAAGCTCATTTTTTGAAATGAGCACTGGGCTGTTTGTTGATCGCTCCATGCTTTGATCTGTTTACACTTTCTTTCTTTCCAGAAAATTAACGGTCAACTGCTGAAAAAGTGGGCCAACTTGCTCAGATCAGATGCATCCATACTGACCAAGTTTGTAAGTGAATGCACAGTAATTTTCTCTCATGTCATTAAGTTCAAATATTATATGAAATATATGAAATATGAAATTTCGATATTTTATATTCATTGCACTTTTTCTTAAGCAGACTTGTTTATATGTGTGTGTGTGTGTGTGTGTGTGTGTGTGTGTGTGTGTGTGTGTGTGTGTGTGTGTGTGTGTGCGCAGTTGCAGTTGGAGGACAAGAGAGTGGTGGTGGATAAAAAGCAGAGTGAGTTCAGCATGAAGAAGATGATCAGGAGGCTTCACATTAAAGAACCGGCTGAACACGTTATGGCCATCCTGGGAAGAAAGTAAGCCACACAAACACAATTTAGTTGCTCTTCAGTATTTTTCACGCAGAGCCGTCCCATAAACAACATTCACCTGCTGTGTGTCATCCAGTTTACTCCTTAACTCCCCATTTATTTGTTCATAGCACATCATGATGTAGTTACAAACACATCTAAGGACATTTTAAGTGTTTATTAATGTACAATATCATAAACATTTTCTCCTATGAAGACATATTTAATATAGCGACAAATGTGTTAAATTATACTGTCAGGAGTTAAATTTCTGGCCAACTACATAAATTAACATCTATAAAGACCTCATATATGCTTACAGCTACATTATAGTGAGTTATAATCCAGGTATTAAATGATCATATCTGTTTTTAAATACTAAATTGGTGTAGGAGTTCAAATAAAGTGTCAATGGAAATTCAGTTTTATATAACCTACTCTGTTTCTAGGAAGTGTAAAGATACTTTACCTTTTGTATCTACTGCATAGAATATCTTACACATGTAAATTTTAGGGAAATTGCCTGTACAAGAGCTATAATCTCTTTATTACAGGCCCCTTTTTTGACCAACTTAAAGCATGTCATTTAGAAGAAACAGAGCATTTATTGTCCTTCAGCATTTTTTTCATTTATTGTTTCGGCTATGTGAAGACAAAAATGTCGACGGAGGAGGAGAGAATAAGGAGAAAAGGGTTCGGTTGGATTCTCTGTTACAGAAGAGGCAAGCAACTGACCTCTGGACTATCTCTTGGCTTGTTCTGCTCCTGTTATAAAATGTGCTGTGTGTGTTGGTCCCAGGTATCCCGCTGACCTGAAGGCGTTCAGCCGCAGTGGACTGAAGGGCACGTGGGAAAGGGAGCGAGCCGGCCAGCGAATGAAGCTCAAAGAGCCGGAGACGTGGGAACGGCTGGTCAGTCTGGAGGGCAACAAGGCCGCCACCTGGGAGAAGCTCATAGGTCTGCTGAGCACACGCAGACAGAGATTTTGTGAAAGCTGTCAAGCTGTTCCTTTCATTTATGCAGGGAAACTCAAACACTCCTTAGATTTACATATAACACACCTATAATTATACAAACATGTCCATGATCACACATATTAATGAATGTTGTCTCACCTGGGCAGACAATAAGTCTCTTCCATTCATGGCCATGCTGAGGAACCTGAGGAACATGATCATGAAGGGCATCAGTGAGGCTCATCACAAGAAGATCCTCAGCAGGCTGACCGATAAGGTGTGACCCAGCAGCAAAACATGCACTAAAACCTTAGTTTGAAAATGCTGGTACAGCTTTTTCATCAGAGGAAGATCATATTTCTGTTCATCACTTGGCTGGGTATCATAAATATTAAGGTACACATATTCACCATTAACTATTTGCTTAGTAGCATGCATATTGGTGGTGAGTATGCATATCTTAGCGTAAAGTGTTGTCATGTTTCTTTTGTGATTGAACTGTGATGGTGAAGGTTGTTAAGCGCTCTCTTGTGTTTGTGATGTGCTTACAGAAAGCTGTTATTCAGAGCCGACAGTTTCCCTTCAGATTCCTTGCTGCCTACAAAGTCGTCATGCAGCTTCAGAATTTGGGTGAGATTCATATTCATCAAGCTACACTAACACTGTGGACTGAAAGTTGTATCAGGCAGAGAGTCTGAGCATGATGGGGGTTTTTATATGAAGAATAAAAATTCAGAAGTGTAAAAGTGAAATGAAGTGGGCTTGAATCTCAGCACCACAGTCAGAGAAGGAGAGTCAGAAATCATTGAGAGACGTTGTTGGTTTTTAATCCTTTCTTGGGATTTATTGACGATATGAAAAATGTAGAATGACGCCAGCCTCCTTTAATGTTGGCAGTGTTTCGTATGATTGACCAGCTTTCAATATGAAACCAAACTACATTGACATATGAACATTTCAGCCAAACGTTGTCAGTATCTCCTCTTTGCTCCTCTGTCCTCCAGCCTCAGCATCAGAACAAGCGCTCCCCCCTGTTAAAGACATCCTGAAGGGCATCCTGAAGAAGATTCCCAAGAGCAGGCGCTTCAGACGTCTGGAGTGGGATGACGCTCCAAGGAAAAGGATCAGGGTGGCGCTCGGGGTCCCGTTTGTCTATCGACTATACCGAATGAAGAAGGCCGAGCTCATAAAGGCCAAGTATGTCTGATATTCTTCAGATTTACTACATTTTAGATAAACGCTTTTGGTGCATTTCCATTACACAGTTCCAGCTCTACTCGACTCGGTTCTGCTCTACTCTACTTGGGTTGGTTGAGTTTCCATTACAGTTGAGTACTTCATAGTACCTCCTCAACGTAGGCGGGGTCGTCATACCACGGCTGCATGAAACTGCCATGACGTTAATTTGTACGCGACGCAAACAGAGCCGACAAACAATGGAGGACATCGAGGCGATGTTATATTCTTTCATCTGCCATCAAACCCAGAAAAGTCTGGACCTCGTCGACGGACCACGTTGATATTTTACGAGCAGCCATTTCCCTCAGGTGAGAATAAAGAATAAAGTCAGAGGTTGCAATGGAGGGGGCGGGATTGTTTTTCCGGTGTTGGACGTCGCAGACCAGTGACGACACTCTCCGGCCAATCAGTGGCCGACAGGCTGTTGACGTCACACATATAGCATCGCTTCTACTCGCTTGGAACCTCACCAGAGCAGGTACTAAAGATAGTATTGGGTACCAGGTACTATCCCTAATGGAAACACAAAACAACCGGGTAGAGTAGAGTCGAGTCGAGCCGCGCTAGTGGAAATGTGGCATTTGTGTGCTAGTATGAAGTATACTGAGTTATAAACATAAGTGTTTCTGTGTCTGTACATTCAGACAGAGGCAGTACACTGTCGCTCTGTTGGACCGCTACCGCAAAGCCCTAGAGACGGCGGTGCAGATATCCTGTCGGTACAACATTCCCCCGCTTCCTGGACGCACTGTCATCCTGCTCTCCAGAAACATAGGGAGCGACTGGCCCCTGAAACAGGACTTCTGCCTGCCACCAGAACCCAATCAAAAAAATGAGGAGGAGGAGGAGGAGGAGGAAGGCGAGGAGTTCTGGAGGAGACAGAAGAAGAAGAAGGATGAGGATGAAAAGCTCACTCCTTCCGTATGGGCCTGCTTTCTTCTGATTAGCAATAACGCAAAGGGCATCAGAGTTGTCTGATTCACTTTAAAAAGGGCTGTTTTACTGCATTGCTTTTAACTCTCCTTTCCCCATTTTCACATGCTCTCAGCCGATGGAGGTGGCAGCTTTGCTCTCTCTGATGATTGGCAGCAGTGCGGAGGACTTTCAGCTCTTCTTAATTGATTGGAATCACAGTCAAGAAATCAAGCTGGAGTCTGATGTTCTCTTGGATAACGTCCGGACGGTGATGAAGCAAGTAAAGGTCAGGGCTTTTCAGTGATTACACAGAATTGAAGGCTTTGTCCAACTGAATTATATTTCTGTGTTGTAGAATAACAGGAGAAGTGTGGTTTGAAGGAGGTTAGTTTTTTCCTTTAGTAATGAATCCTTCTCTTTCACAGACATATAACGACATATCATACCAAGACAGAAATTTCCTCTCTACAGTGTTCCCCAAGAAAAACAAGGCAAGTTTATTTGTACATATGTAGTTTATGTGTTCTCTCTGGGAACCATCACCTTATCGTGGTGGAGAGGATTGTGTGTCCCAATGAACCTGAGGGCTATGTTGTCTGGAGCCTAGTGCTCCTGGTAGGGTCTCCCATGGCAGATTGGTTTGAGGCAAGGGTCCAGACTAAGAATGGTTCATACAGACCCCATGAAAGAACAGCAACGAAGAGGTGATACCTGGCCCGGAGGATACTCACAAATCCTTGGCTGAGTGTATCCATAGTCCTTCTGGGGGACTTCAACACACACATGGGCAACGATGGAGACACCTGAAGAGGCGTGATTGGGAGAAATGGCCCCCCTGATCTGATCCCGAGAGGTTGTTTGTTATTGGATTTCTGTGCTAGTCATGTACTGTCCATAATGAACACCATGTTCAAACATAAGGACGCTCATAAGTGTACATGGTACCAGAGCGCCCTAGGTCGAAGGTTGATGATCGATTTCGTTATCGTATCATCTGACCTGAGGCCGCATGTTTGGACACTCGGGTGAAGAGAGGGGTGGAGTTGTCAACGGATCACCATCTGGTGGTGAGTTGGGTCCGAGGGTGGGGGAAGACTTAAGACAGACCTGGTAAACCCAAGCGTGTGGTGCGGGTGAACTGGGAACGTCTGGAGGAGGCCCCTGTGCAAGAGATCTTGAACTCATACCTCTGGCGGAGCTTTTCTGGCATCCCTGTGGAGGTTGGGGGCATCGAACCTGAGTGGGCGATGTTCAAAGCTTCCATTGCTGAAGCTGCGGCAGAGAGATGTGGTCTAAAGGTCTTGGGTGCCTCAAGGAGCGGTAACCCTCGAACACCATGGTGGACGCCGGTGGTCAGGGAAGCCGTCCGAGTGAAGGAGTCCTTCCGGGATATGTTATCTCGAGGACTCCAGAGGCAGTTACAAGGTACCGACAGGCCTGATGGGCAGCAGCTTCTGCCATAGGGGAGGCAAAACAGCGGGTGTGGGAGGAGTTCGGAGCAGCCATGGAGAATCACTTTTGGTCAGCACCAAGGTGTTTCTGGAAAACTGTCTGGAACCTCAGGAGGGGGAAACAGGGAACCATCCAAGCTGTGTACCGTAAGGATGGGACACTGTTGACCTCTACGGAGGAGGTAGTCGGGCAGTGGAAGGAGCTCTTTGAGGAACTCCTGCATCAGACCGATACGCACTCTATTGTAGAGGCAGAGCTGGAAGCTGATGGGGGATCATCATCAATTACCCTGGTGGAAGTCACTGAGGTAGTTTAACAACTCCGCAGTGGCAAAGCCCCGGGGATTGATGAGATCCGCCCAGAAATGCTGAAGGCTCTGGGTGTTGAGGGGCTGTCTTGGATGACATGTCATTGCGTGGAAGTCTGGGACAGTGCCTAGGGAGTGGCAAATTGGGGTGGTGGTCCCCTTGTTTAAAAAAGGGAACCACGGAATGTGTGCCAATCATAGGGGTATCACACTACTCAGCCTCCCTGGTAAAGTCTACTCCAAGGTGTTGGAAAGGAGGGTTCGGCCGATAGTCGAACCTCAGATTGAAGAGGAACAATGCGGATTCCGTCCTGGCCATGGAACAACAGACCAGCTCTTTACTCTCGCAAGGATCCTGGAGGGGGCCTGGGAGTATGCCCATCCGGTCTACATGTGTTTTGTAGACTTGGAGAAGGCATATGACTGGGTCCCCTGGGAGATATTGTGGGAGGTGCTGCGGGCGCATGGGGTGAGGGGCCATCCAATCTTTATATGCCTGAAGCAAGAGCTTTGTTCGGGTACTCGGCAGGAAGTCGGACTTGTTTCCGGTGGGGGTTGGCCTCCGTCAGGGTTGTGCCTTGTCACCAATCCTGTTAGTGATATTCATGGACAGGATATCAATGCGTAGTCGGGGGGAGGAGGGATTGCAGTTCAGTGTGCTGAAGGTCTCATCACTGCTTTTTGCAGATGCTTTTTGCAGATGATGTGGTCCTGTTGGCATCATCGGTCTGTGACCTGCGGCACTCACTGGATTGGTTCACAGCCGAGTGTGAAGCAGCTGGGATGAGGATCAGCACCTGTAAATCTGAGGCCATGGTTCTCAGCAGGAAACCGATGGATTGCCTACTCCGGGTTGGGTCCTTGCCCCAAGTGAAGGAGTTCAAGTACCTCGGGGTCTTGTTCACGACTGAGGGGACAATGGAACGTGAGATTGGTCGGAGATTCGGAGCGGGGGGGGGGGGGGGGGGGGGGGTATTGCGTTCACTCTACCGCATCGTTGTGACGAAAAGAGAGCTGAGCCAGAAGGCAAAGCTTTCGATCTATCGGTCAATCTTCGTTCCGACTCTCACCTGTGGTCACAAGGGTTGGATCATGACGGAAAGAACTAGAGCCGAAATGGGTTTCCTGGCTGGCGTCTCCCTTAGAGATAGGGTGAGAAGCTCAATCATCTGTGAGGGACTCGGAGTAGAGCCGCTGCTCCTTTGCGTTGAAAGGAACCAGTTGAGGTGGTTCGGGCATCTGGTAAGGATGCCCCCTGGGCGCCTCCCCAGAGAGGCGTTCCAGGCACGTCCAGCTGGGAGGAGACCACGGGGAAGACCCAGGACTAGGTGGAGAGATTATATCTCCACACTGGCCTGGGAACGCCTCGGGATCCCCCAGTTGGAGCTAGTTAATGTGGCCCGGGAAAGGGAAGTTTGGGGTCCCCTGCTTAACGAGTTAATGTCAACAAAAGACTGCAGTTCTAAGGTGAAGATGATTTAAAAAAAAAAAAAAAAAAAAGTGCAGCAGAGCCTGCCTCCCTGACCTCATATGCTTTTGTGTCTCAGGTGGACAACATCATCATGTTGACTGACAACTGGATCCCTAATGGTCTCGAGTGGGTCATCAGAAACTACAAGCAGGATGTCAACAACAAAGCCCTCGTTGTGCATATCTTCCTGTCTGCGCGGTAATGCTTCAATCTACTGCTGTAGCTGCCATTACTGCTACACCTTACATTGTATCTTCTATTGGGAAGCTCAGGTTGCGCTCAGACAAATCACAGTGACTGACGAACTTAAACATTAAACAGAACACTCATTCAGCATAGACAGGCAAGTAGCTAGTTTCTGTTTCCCTTCTTGTTTCTAAATTATCCTGAATGCTTGTGTTGTTGTCTCACAGAGAGCCAGAGTATCTCCCTGACAGCAACCATGTGCAACTGGCAGGCTTCAGTGAACAAATGCTGAGGTAAAAAAACAGATTTCAACAAGTTGTAGAAATGGAAGAATCGTGCTTGAAAACAAACCTTGGCTTTCTGTTTATGATATGCTGTATTGATAATTGGAGGAACTTACTCATTTATTGTTTCAAAGAATTCAACATTTTGGGAAATGTGCTTATTTGCATGCTTGTATCCGTCTGTTAAATATGAAGCACAAAGACAGGAAAACTGCCAGCCTGGCTCAGTTTGAAGGTTAAAACCTACCAGCACCTCTACAGCTCATTAATTGTTATGTATTTTTTTGTTTAATGCAAACAAAAAGTAAAGCATGATAACCATCAAGAAGTCACCGGTCCTGGCCGAGACCTAGTCCAGCACATAAACCCATTAAAAAGGCAATTTGTCTTTTTTACACTTCCAATTTTGCACAAATTAAGCAAATAGAGATTAGTGTTAATTAGTGAGCTTTAAAGGCACTGGCAGGTGAATTTTGGTACCTTTTGTTAGGCTCTGTTTCCAGTCTCTATGCTAAATACCACCTGCTATAGATCCCACAATCTGGAACTATTTCTTTGACTGTGTATCAGGTTTGTGGCAGAACGAGGATCATCCAGGCTGCTGGACCATGTGGAGCACTTAGACAAACTGTACAACATCCCACCACCAGAGGGAGCCAAAGCCCCTCAGGTCACCAGCAATGTTGAGCCAATACCAGCCACTCCTAAATTAAGGTAATTTTTATGTCAAAGAAGCAGTTCTGGGCAGTCTTATAACTTGAAGATCTGCCGTCCAAGTGTACTTTTTCCTGCCTTTTCCTCAACGCCTTTCTCTGCCCTCAGGTGGCGAGGCATACGTGTGTTCATCTCCTCCACCTTCAGAGACATGCACGCCGAGCGCGACATCCTGGTGCAGAGCGTGTTCCCGCAGCTGCGGCGTCGCGCTGCATCACACTGCCTCTACCTGCAGGAGGTGGAGCTGCGTTGGGGTGTGACGGAGGAGGAGTCGGGGCGGGCCGCCGAGCTGTGCCTGTCAGAGGTGTGTCGCAGCCAGATGTTGGTAGGAATCCTTGGGGAGAGGTACGGCCTGGTGACTCCCAAACCTGCCCTCCCTGACTTGCCGCAGCACAGCTGGGTAAGACTTGACACCATGAAGCAGAATTAATAAGTAGAGCTGTGTACACAATGTACTCACTGCTGCTTAGATATATAAATGAAGTACTGATGCTTTATTCAAGATGATTAACAAAAGAAAAATGAATTGATCGCAATCCTAAAGGGACATTTAATAATCTGATATTTACAGATCTCAACCTGCGACCATCAGCATTCAAGTTTGTTGAATGTAATTATTTTAATGCAGGTCTTTGTCACTGAAATGCTTTGTGAAACTAGTTAGCTGTTGCATCATAGATCAGTTGAAAATGAGGGGAAATACAAGTACAAATCGGAAAAATTGTCATTTAAAGGTAGAAATGTCAGAGACTAGTGAAGTAACTGTTCCGTCATTGTTGATGGTGAACAGGTATTTAGGTGATTTTGTGGTACAGAGAAAGAAAACTCAAACTGCCTTTAGTACCTTAAAGAGAAATGATGAAAATAAATGTCAGTTTGAATTTGAAATATTCTTCAGAGTACTGACAGAAGTATGATTTGTGTGCAGCTTGCCTCGGCGCCGGCGGGCCTGTCCATCACCGAGCTGGAGATCCGTCAGTTCCAGGCTCTTTACCCCGACACAGCCCACCAGCGAATGTTCTGCTACTTCAGAGACCCAAACATCATCAAGTACGCCATGAAGTTTTCTCTTATGCATTTTAAGTTTAAATGAACGAGTCATTTAAATATATTACTAACTCCTTCAGATTCGTCCCATTATGTTGAGATGAGGTTTTTGTACAGTATTTGTGATTCCATAAGTTGACAATACAAACAGTTTGCTGGTATTTGAAGTTTTCATTTCACTGTCCTCCTCAGATCAGTTCCAGTGTCTTGGAAGTCCGACTTTGCCACTGAATCAAAGGAGGCTGAGTCTAAAATGGCCTCTCTGAAGACAATGATCCGGACCAGTGAAGTCAAGGTCACTGAAAAGTGAGTCCTCGTGGTCATGATTCTCCTTCACTGAAGCTGTGGCACTAAAACAGTAGTTCACTACACCTTTAGTCTGTTTTCAGACTGCAGGCATGAATCTAGCTTTTTTCTTTTGCTCATATGTGACTAAGTGACTTAGCTGAGGCTTCTTGTCTGTGTTTCTGCCACAGTTACTCGTGTGCCTGGGGAGGCGTTGTGGACGGGAAACCCTATCTGAAAAACCTGGAGGACTTTGGCAAAGCCGTGCTGGTCGACCTGTGGACGGCTATAGTAAAGCAGTTTGTGGAGGTTAGTTGTGGTGGAGGAAGTATGGAAATCATGTACTGAAGAAAACATAGCAATACCACACTTCAAAAATACTCCTTTACAAGTCCTGCATTCAAAATTTTAACAAAAGCATGAAAGTATAAAAGTGTTTAATTGATATCGATATTTTATTTGTACAATATTTGAGTGTAGTGGAGTAAAAGTTTAGATACAGCAGATAACTTAGAACAGAAATGCGCAAAATTCTACTGCACTTGAGTAAATGTACTTAGTTACTTTCCACCACTGCTGGAAACAACTAGAAATGACAAAAATTGCAGACACAGCTAACAAACAGTAGATTACGAATGAACGCCACTTTATTCTCCATGCTGAAGGAGGACAAGGAGGCCGAAGCTGTGTCTAATGTGACTGAGCAGGAGGTGCAGCAGGGGGCGCTGCAGAGGCAGTTCTTCGGCAGGGCAAAGGTGATGGCCGGGGCGGTTGCGATTGTGGAGCTGAGCCAGACCAAAGGAGGGATGATGGTGGTGGAGGGCGGACCTGGAGAGGGAAAAACAGTCTTCATGGTAAATTTCTATTTTATTAGCATTTCATTAATAAATGTGCCAGTAGTTTCCTGCTTTAATTGATTAGTCATTTGCTCTCTTGGAAATGTCAGTAAATTATTAAAAACTATTTGTTTCAGTTTCTCAGATGACAAAAGGCAAAAATTCAATTTATGACGATATTAAACCAAGAAAATAGCAAATCCTCACATTGGAGACGGTGGAAGCAGAAACGTTTTAGCACTTATGTGCAAGAAAGTGTGTAAAACATGAGCGAGTGGGAAACATATTTATCTCTCTCCATACAGGCCGCTTTCGCAGACACGCTCAGGACTGGAGTTAAATCCAAGACAAACCTTGTCTGTGATGTCATCTCCTACTCTACAGCTGCCAGCCAATCAGCACGCTCTGTGGAAAACCTGCTTCGATGCCTTGTTCAGTGGCTGAGGAAGATGAAAGATACTGAGGAGGAATCGCCTCTTCCCCATTCTTACAAGTAGCGTTTGAGTTTGAATCCTTACAGTGGTTCAGATTTACAGGAACGTCATTTTATCTGTACACTCAGTCGTGATTCCCTTTCCTGTAATTACTTGTGATCACAGAGATTTGCTGTTAGAGTTTCACTCCAGTTTGAGCGACGTGAAGAAAAAGCCTCTGGTGCTGCTGGTTGATGGGGTGGATCTTGTCCGAGACGGCAGAGGTCAGCTCAGCTGTGACTGGATACCAGAGCAGCTTCCACAGGTGAGTTACCTGCATAGAAAACTGAGGGAAAACACACCTGAGGTGAGGTCCACAGCATGGTTTGGATGCAGGACAAAAATTTGGTTAAAATTTTGTGTATTACGGTTGAATTTTTAGGGATTTCTCTGCAACAGTAAAACTGAGATTCTCTTTTTCTTGCCAGGGTGTTTGTTTGGTATTGAGCGTCACATCCAAAGCGCCGCTGTTACAAACCTTGGCCAAGAAGAGGAGCACTGTCCTGTTTTCCCTGGGACAGCTCACCATGCCGGACCGGAAGGAGATAGTTCAGAAGGGACTCGACGAGTTTGGGAAGAAACTCAGCGACTCTGCGTTCAACAACCAGGTTCTTCTTATTTGTGTTTTGCTCTGTATTCATCACGGTGTTGAATTCATCTTTTATCCTAAAACTATACTGTCTGCTTCTCCAGCTCCAGACGCTGATAATGAATAAGGGAGCAGTGAGTCCTCTGTACCTGCACCTGGCCTGTGAGGACCTGAGGAACTTCGCAACCTTTGACAAGGTTTAATATCACTTTTTCCAGTCACTTCCACAATGATGGTGGTTTTTCCAGTGTCAGCTGCAGCAGAGCTTTGTGTTGGGTGGATGCTGACAAGGATCCATGCTCATATTAGCATGTTAACACACTCATGATGATGATAGCACAGCCCAGTTAATTAGAAAATGATTGCATTCTGTTACACAGCGTCCCAACGTTTTTTGAGTCAGGGTTGTATGATGATGTTTAGCAGGTATAGCCTGTTAGCATGCTGACATTACCCATTTAGCACTATACACAAAGCATAGCTGAGGCTGATGGGAATGCCTCAGTTTTGCAGGTGTTTGATCACAAACCAAACTATTGGACACATTTTGACACAAAGATGCTGGCAAATGGGCAAATGGTGCTAATCTTGATCATTTCATTGAAATATTTGACCACCCTGCTGCCAGTTTAACTGGTGCATGTACATGACTATCAACATCTTGATAGAAGCAAGGATTTTAATGTCCTCTTGTCTTAGTTGAAGGAGAGCCTCCAGGAGCTGCCTCATTCTCTGGGCCAGTTGGTGCAATACAGCCTGAACAAACTCTGCTCACAGTACAGAGGTATGCTGGGACTCCGCTGGGCCCTGGCAGCACTCACTGTCAGCACCACGGGTAAGAGGTTTTATAGAAGTTTTAGCATTGTTTTTAAATTTTCTAAAGGGCTAGATATGGTAAATAGACAGCTAATGCAACACAGAGGGGAAAGGGATGTTATCAAACGACATTATCTTCGGTCGTCTCAACATTTTCTCCTCTTGGTCGACAGGCATGCGGGAGAGAGACTTGTACTCTGTACTGAACACGTGCAGTGACCTCTCCTCAAGGGACGCTCAGGTCACATGGCAGGAAGTACTGTGTCTGTCCAGGAAGCCAGAAGCACGCATTCCCATGGCAGCTTTCACTCGTATAGTTCAGAGTTTAAAAAGGTATTGAAATTGGAAAAATCCCAGTATTGTTGCACCTAGATGAATACACTTAATCCTCAATATTTGACCATTTTGACCAAAAGGCTCCATACTGATGGTGTGCTTTTAGATTTCCTCCATGTTTGAAGGATACACAGTATGGAGAAAACATCCTGTTTAGATTTAATGTAAAATTATGGACAATAATCCTAAAGGAGGAAGTGTTATTTAACCTAATTGGAATCTTTTCTGCAGCCTGATTGGTCTGTCTCATTGCCACAACACTGACGACTTACTAGTTCTAACCAATCCAGAGGTGAGGAAGGCCTTTGAGGACTTCCTCCTTCCAACAGAAAGTGACAGAACCAGAGCTCACCTTGTACTGGCAGGTAAAGTACACACAGTCTCTTTCAATACAACCTAAGTAAGTCTTGGTCACCGTATATATATTTTAACTAGTATCACTGTGCTGTCTCTTCATATAGCTCATCTGTGGGCCCTTGCTGACCAGTGGGGCACAGATACCTTCCTTCACTGTGAGGCCAACTCTGTCAAGCACCTTCCCTCCACCCTGGTCAGTTATCTCCCGTCATCACACATAATATAAAAGCAACACAAAATGAGCAACAGTACTTTGTTACTTTGAGGTACAAACTATATAAATTCACCAATAAACTCTCATTTGTCAGTTCTTAAAAAACTTTGCAATAGAGAAGCAATCAGCTGCACACTGACCTTCACGTGTACTCGCTTTATTTAATCAAAGGTTCAGTTTCCTCGGCCTTCATCAGGTACGACTCCACTGAAGTTTTAATTAAATCTCACCTACCTACTCTCACTTTCTGGTTCCTTATCATGTCCTACACATCCGTCATCACAGACAGAATTGGAAAATTTTCCTTTCAATATAATCACATTAAAACATGTTTGTCAAGCTCTTGAATGTGTTTGAATATTGCTTAGTGCCATATGAAATGCTTCTCTTACATCCTCGTTGAAGGAATCCTCCAGAGAACCACAGTTATTCATGATGTTTACTTTAGACTTCAACTCCTTTATTTGGCTTTGTTCAGAGTCAGAGTGGCCAACAGGAGGCGCTTCAGTCCCTGCTCTCCAACTACTACTTCCTGTATGCTAATGTGCGCCACGGCCTCCTGCACCAGCTCCTGGAGACCTACAGCTTGTATGGTGAGCATGCACAACAATAGCTTGTCATTGTTTAGATGGTTCTTCCTTTAATCCTTCACATGTTTCCTCTTAAACAAATTCCCACAAACTGTGTTTTATTCCTTCTTCATACACCTTTCTCCTTGTGCTCTCAGTTGGCTTCCATGCTGATCTCAAGGACTGCCAGAGTTTCCTGCAGCGTCACGCTCTCCTGCTCTCTTCCTGGCCGATTCTTTTCATTCAGCAAGCCCTCATCGAGCCTTCTTGGACCTCTGCTTGCACCTGGGCACAAGACCTGATGTTAGAAGAAGAAGAGGCTCGGGTAGTTGAAGTGCTAAACACTCACAATCAGCCCCTTCAGGAGACCAGGTAAGCAGGTTGTCTGCAAAGTGGTTTAGAAGAAGTGTGTTAGAAGTTCTTCCCAAATCCACTCTTTGGGACTGAGGCTGACTTTTGAGAGCTTTATTTATTTTTTGCCTTTTTAGCTTAATATTGGTATATAGGAATGTGTTAATGGCCTTGTGTGTTTCGTCGCAGTAAGCTGGTGTCGACCTTCACCTCTGAGCCGACCTGTTTGGTTGTGAGCTTGGATGAAAAGCTGATGGTGGTTGGCACTGGACAGGGAACACTGTATTTCATCAACATGCAGACTGGACAGGTATGCACAAATTTTCCAGCATATATGTACTTTTCTTCTCGTTGTGTCACACAGAAAATCTGCGACATGTTTACTGTACACAGACCGTAGTGACCGTTTGTAAATGCAGCAGTTCGGTAATCAGAGTGCTCCTCTACCCTGACCTCATGTTTCCTTCTGTGCTGCGGCACAGCGCTCACAGCCATACTTTCCTTGTCTAGTCTTTTTTTATGGACATACATAGAAAACAGAGTAGAAACCAGGATTTAAGTCTACACAATGTTCAAATTACTAAATTACTTATTAAAAAAAGTCTAATATCAACGCTCTTGTGGCTGTGAACAGGAAGTGAAATCGCTGGTGAGCAGCTGCGACGGCATCTCGAGCTGTGTCTTTCTTAAGGATGAACGTCTTGCTACCACCTCCTTCGATGGACGGATAGAGATCTGGGACATCGAGAATGGCTGCAGGTCAGAGGAGGGTTGGAGGGACACTTCACAAAATGCCTCAGAGTGTACAAATCTTCAGATTTCTCAGATGTAGCACAAATTAATGATGTTTGAATTCACTTGTGCTCCTTGCAGGACTGCTGTTATTGATGCCCACACCAATGCGATAACAGCGAGTGATATCACGTCAGACAGGAAGCACCTTGCCACTGTGTCTTTAGACTCCATGCTGAAAGTTAGTCGTTGTGTGCAGAATTGTTTCCTGATGCTTGAGTTTCTGCCTTTTCTTGCTCCTTTTATTCTGTGGGATTTTAAACAGTTTTTTCGCCCAGGAAGAGTAGGAACTACATTTTTGCAGTTATTGAGGATCTGAATATACGTTGCCATAAATTTTGCTGTCAGCTGTTATTCAGTTGTACACATCACTGAAACAGTCAACAGTAACCTTCCTTACTCATGCTGACTGAATGATCTTCTGCTGTTAGGTGTGGTCCTCAGCTAAAGGGCACGAGGTCGCGGCCCTGCCCAGCTCCAGCCCTTTGAACTGTGTGACCTTTCACTGCGAGGATCACCTGCTGGCTGTTGGTAGCTGGAACGGGAACGTGATCGTGTGGAACTGGCTCCAGAATGAAACTCTTCCGGTGAGTTATTGTGAGGAGAGGCCAAAGACGCATAGGAATAGGGAGCTAAAGTTAGCTTCATGTTCACTCTTTCAAAATAAAAGTAGTAATTCTGACACTGTAAAGGATGAAAAGCCAGACCTGTGCAGCCCACTCATAATCTTTACATGAGGCTAGCAGCTCAAGGCTACATTAGCCACCACTGGCATAACACACCTGAATGTTGAGCTGAATTTTGGTGGTTGAGTTGCATTGTGGGTAATGTTTGCAGCCAGGTTTTGACAGGTTTTATTTAAAAATACAACCGCCATTATTCCTTTGTCTGTTCCACCAGCCTCTGTTGGGTCACCAGAGCTCAGTGCGCAGTCTCTCCTTCTCCACCTCCTCCTCCTCCATGCTCTGCTCTGGTTCTGTGACTGGAGAGGTCAGGGTGTGGTCGGTGCCCACCTCCACCTGTGTGGGATGTTTCCAGGCTCACTCTGGAGCCACCGAGGCCCTCACCTTCCTGAAAGAAGGCAGCATGCTGCTAAGCGCCGGCTCCGATCACACGGTGAGGCATCGCTGCCTGTATACAATGAGCCAGGATCTGAGAAATTAAACTTAGCTCCACGGGCCAGAGTGGCTGGATTATGATAATATAATTACTGCACATTTACTGCTTTACTCACCTAATTATTACTAATTATCATTTTCTTGTCCTTCTGTAAAACAGCTCCAGCTGTGGTCGGCGGGACTTGGACGTTTGGTCTCCACATTAACAAGTGATGAAGTAAGCTCCTTATTTATCTTGTGTATAAATGTTACCTTCAAGCTGCTCAGCTTATCTTCATCATGTCCTGCTGTTTTTTTGTGTGTTTTTTTTGTTTTTGTTTTTTTTTTAAAACATATCTTTATTTATTTTTTGTGTTCAAACAACAACAAACACTTTGAACATATGGCAGTAATGAAAGTAATAAGAGAAAAAAAAATACTAATACAGTTGAAATAAATAATTTTTTTAAAAAAGGAAGAATAAATTACATCAAGGAATTAGTGAAATTACTGAGCAACAGGTAAATACAAGGAAGGAATAGAAGGGAGAAAAAGAAAAAAAAAAAGCACACTCTTGTCAGTACCTTAAATGTTATGTATTTCCCATTGCCACATCTGTATCTCCAACTTCCAACAGTTCTAGAAACAACTTCCAGATGTCATAAAATTCAGAAGGCTTCTTTCTGACAATATAGGTCAGCTTCTCAAGAGCCAAGCTCGACGTTAAGTTATTCAACCATTGGTTAAAAGAGGGGCAGCTAACATTCTTCCAACATAATGCAATACAGCGTTTGGCCTGCAGTAAACAATGGTCAACCATTTTTCTTTCTCTGTGAGATAAAGGACAGTCCTCTGGATAAATGCCTAAAATGCAAAGCTTAGGACATAGAGGTACAGGGGAAGTTGTGATTTGAGAGATATATTTTAACACAGAGCTCCAAAATTTTTGGATTTCTTTACATTTCCATAAACAGTGAAACAATGTACCCTGGTGGTTGTTGCATTTATAACAAAGATCAGGTACATTAGAATCAAATTTATTTAATTGTACAGGGGAAATATATGTTCGCATTATCCAGTTAAATTGTACCATTCTCAATCGAGTGTTGATGGTTTGAGTATGTGTTTTTAAACATATACTACTCCATTCACTGAGTGAAATGTCCTGTTCTAAGTCACTTATCCACTCCCATCTCTTACTGTCCAAGTTGTCATTATGATTTTCAACCAGCATATTATAAAACCGGGAAACCAATTTTTTTCCAAAACAGTCTTTTGTGACGTGTTTCTAAGGTAGATAATGGAGGTTGTTGTATTGAATTGTTTAAGTGAGACAAAATAAAACTTCGAAGTTGTAAATATTTAAAGAAATGTTTCTGTGGTATATCAAACTTAGTCTTTAACTCACTGAATGACATTAGAGTACACTCCTCATATACATCCTGCATTCTTATTATACCCTTGTTCAGCCAAGTTTTAAAGCCCATATCGTTCTTTGCCGGGGCAAAGTGATCGTTACCCCAGATCGGGGCAAAACAGGACAACCTTGGAGAGTCACACAAGAATTTTTGTACTACATGCCAAACCATAATGGTATTTTTTACAAAAGGATTAGTAGTATCTTTCTTTAATGTTTTTAAAGATGCTGAGTATAAATAGCTGTTCAGTGATAAACCTTTTGAGGATTGTTTTTCAATTTCTAACCAGGGCATGACAACGTCTTTAGAAAACCAGAACATTGTGGCCCTCAACTGTGCAGCCCAATAATACCATTCTAGATTAGGCAGTTGTAGCCCACCCCTATCGTAAGGTAGATATAAGAGGGAGAGTCTGAGTCTTGGCTTCCTATTGTTCCAGATGAAATTGGAAAGAAGCTTTTGGTCTTGGGAAAAAAAGAAGGAGGAGGGGCTAGTGGAATTGATTGAAAAACAAATAGGAATTTAGGTAATATAGTCATCTTTATTATGTTTATTCTTCCCAAAATAGAGAGAGGTAGCGTTGTCCATTTCGAGATTTCTTCTGACACGCTAAGTAACAAAGGTTCATAATTGGCTGAGCTGAGATTATTAATCTTTGGGGTTATTTTGATGCCCAAGTACTTAAATCCTTCAGTGGCATTCATAAATGGATGTGATACTAAAGGTTTCTTCCTTTCGTTTTCATTTAAAAACATTATAGATGACTTTTCTTTGTTTACTTTAAACCCGGATATATTTCCAAATTGATTGAACAGCTCCAAGAGAGATGGTATCGATTCTGCAAGTTGTGATAAGAATACAATAGTATCATCAGTGTACATCGCTGTATTGTGTTCTAAATCTCCAATCTTAATACCATGAATTAAGGGATGAGATCTGATCGCTATTGCTAATGGTTCCATGGCTATTACAAAAAGAAGAGGTGAAATTGGTGACCCCTGCCTAGTGCCCCGAAATAACTCAAAAGGCTGAGAGATGAAATTATTAGTAGATACCATTGCAGAGGAATCAACAAATAAAATTTCGACCCAACGACGAAAGTGATCCCCAAATCCAAACCGTCTAAGCACCTCGAGTAGATAGGGCCATTCGACTCGGTCGAACGCCTTTTTGGCGTCAAGTGTTAAAATTTCAGTGTCCGGGGACTCTTCACATTCATGAATTATGTTAAGAACTCTCCTCACATTGTGGAACCCCTGTCGCTTTTGCACAAAGCCATTCTGGTCTCCATGTATATTTGTGTGTTTTTTTAACATAAATCTCATATTTCTCTCCAAATCAATTGCTCCACTGGATGTTTCAGTACGAGCAGGAGCCTCCTCTGAAGAAACGGAGGTCTGTAGCCTCTGAGCCTGCTGCTGCTCTGTGTGTGGCTGTCAATGGAGACTACGTCGCCGTGGGCTACCACGGCAATGGCATCAGACTTTTCAGTCTTAACCCAGGTGTGTTTTTATGTCTTTCCTCTTCTCTGCATGAGTGTTGTCCAAAATGAAGATAGTGTGCTTTTAATATAGATCTGGTAAACGAGCGTAACAGTCTTCATTTGATTGTAGTTGAGGAGATTTGGGCCTCCGAGGACCTGGACGTGTCTACGCTGAGCCTGCTGTGGCTCGTTGAGAATGCAGAGCAGACCGAACCAGAGCTGCTGCTGTCTGCAGGAAGTGACAAACGTGTGAGGATCTGGAAGAAGAAAGAAGGAGAGGACGGAATGCTAGTCGGCCTGGAAATGTTGGGGCTGTCCAATGTGCAGTCAGGCCCCATCCTGGCATTGGCACAAAACTCCACATACCTGGCTACAGCTACAGGTGAGTGTTCCAGATGGTAAATTTAAAATACGACTTTCAAAGGCAACATACTTATGTTTCTGAGGGAGAAGCTGTTTTTTTCAGCCTCCTCTTCTGAAAATGTAACACTTTCTGCTTGTAACTCTTTGGTATTCACCTGTCAAAAATATTGCGTTATCTCGCACTGTCATATATGCTCTGTAATGTTGTCAAGGAATGTTCTATGTTTTTCCATATTTAATAAAAATAAAAATACAGTTAAAAAAAAAAAAATTGCGTTATCAACGCATTAACGCAAATTGATTTCAACATCATTTTTTTTATCGCGAGATTAACGCTCTTTGTGACCTAGTGAACTTGTAGTTTTTTATAAGCTGTGGCCACTGCTAGTAACGTAAGAAAAACTACAGGATCCAGTTGTAAACCAGAAACAAAACAATAGGCACGTCCCACGCACGTGTTTTGTCTTGCCTGCTCACTCGCTGTGTGGATGTCAAGCGCGAAACGCCGAAATGGATGCGAACAAGATTCTGAATGGAAAGTTCATTTTCAAAAAGTTGCCAGATGGGTCGACACACAAGACCAAAGTTATCTGTGTGTATTGTTGGTGTGAACTGAGTTATCACCGCAGCACATCCAGTCTGAAATACCACCTGATGGCCAAACACACGGCGAATGCGAATTCTCCGCCGCCTCCTTGTCAAAACCAGGCGACAATGGATGGCTTTCGACAGAGGCATATGGATGCTATTATCTTCAAAGGAGTCCTAGTTTACAATGATGTGCACTTCATAACCTTATCTTGTATCACCCTGTTTTGATCCCTTAGAAAGGGTTGTTGAAGGGGCTTTTTGTCATCTGTTTGACACTGTTAAATTGTGAGAGATTTTATTCATTCAAATGTGAATGACTGCTCAAAGTGAGAATGTTAGTGTGAAATAAAACACTACACGTTGCTGTTTTCAATTAAAAACATTTGCACAAAGCAAGCCGATCCACTTTTCCATGTTGATAACAGTATTAAAATGATAATTCAAGGGACATTTAGAATAGATGAAAATGTGCGATTAATTTGCGATTAATCGCAAGTTAACTATGACATTCATGAGATTAATCGCGATTAAAAATTGTAATCGATTGACAGCACTAGTATTCACTCTTCTGTATTTCCCTTGAATTAGATGATTGGATGATCTTTCTGTGGCAGCTGAACACGCTGCCCCTCAACCACTCCGTTGACCCTTTTGAACTCCTTCCGGGCCACAGTGCAGGAGTCACCTGTCTGGCCTTCAGCCCTGATGGTAAAATGCTGCTTTCTGGCGGAAAGGATCAGGTACGGTGTGTTTGTGCTGCAGTGTTGTGACAGTGTCAGGATTTTGTTTTTAATACAAACACTGACTATTAATACAAAACATTTGCTGTTGAGTTGACATGACACAGTATATGATATCACAGAGTGTCTTGATGCAACTCTCTGATCAGTTTGAAGGATGCCGTTTGTGGTGCTGTTGAACTGAATGAAGAAAGGTGTCTCTGTAATGTAGCCCGGTGGCTCCCAGCCTTTTTCCTATCATTTAGTGAACAGGTGTCAACAAAGTGACACATTTTATGTTTAATTAATTATTAATATTAATTGCATAACAATAACAGCAGAGAACAACTGATTAAACTGTACAATTAACCCACTTAGTGAGCGCAATAACTGCAGGAAGTTTGTGTAAGACAAGCAATTTTGCATTGAGATGAGTTTCCTGATATTTTTATACAACTTTTTATACAATTCTTTGCCAGTTTTTTTGTATTTGTATGTATTTCTTTGGTTGTGTGAACTGTGTACTTTCTAATGCAGGGTGAAGCCCCTTTCATGTAGCTTGTGTTCAGGTCTTTATCGTGTCCTTTGGCGACCCCTAGTTGGGGTTGGGACCCTCAGGCTGTGAACCAGTGATTTCAGTCGATATACTGCAGTACTGACAGGTGTCTTTCTTTCAGTGCCTGATGGTGTGGGATGTGAGCGGGTCACCTGTTTTCCTCTCCAAGGCTTTTCCTCATTCCCACAAAGACTGGATCACCAGCTGCGCTTGGACTCCAGACTATGTGGTAAATCCTCATCACATTTTGTGTTGTATAGAAATTTAAGTATGCTGAGTTACAGATCTATTACCTGAAAGTCTTATCACTCTGTTCTGCCATCTACAGCACCATTGTGTTTCCTTTAACTTGTCTTCATCAAGCCTCCCTTTTCTGCTGCAGGTCAGCACCTCAGTCGATGGGCGGCTTTGTGTCGTGGATCCGCAGACGGACCAGTGCCTCAGAGAAATTTCCTGGGGGAGTCCTCTTACATCTGTCAGCTGTGTGGTGAGCAGATCTATCTTTCGGAGAAAAAACAGCATGCATTGTTTCCCTCTCTTCAAACAAAACGAGATGTTTGGTGCTTGTGTGTGCAGGGACAGTATGTGATCGCCGGCTGTGCAGAGGGAGCGCTGCATGTTTGGACTCAGGAAAAGAGCGCAGAAATCTGCCACATTGCTGCACATGAGCAGCGTATCAACCACTGCGCTCTCCTACTACACACAGGTGAACTGTCTGGAGTGCACATATACTTACTCTTTGTAATTGTTCTCTTTCGCTTTGTTCCTAGTTTGATATTAATAGTTCCTTTTTTTAATTTCTGCATTGTTTTTAAGACAAGACCAAAGAAGTGAACCCTGAAGAAATGACTGTTCTCACTGCGTCTGATGACGGCTCAGTGAAGCTCTGGAAGCCACTACAGGTCTGTCGGTCCAAATAAGATTAGAAAGTGCTTTAAAAGGGTTTTTCACAATTCAGTGAAATATTTCCTTTATATGTATGTGTATCATTTTTGTCCTGGTCGTGTTTTTTAGCGTTAATCACACATTTTCTTTGGCTTGGACTCATCTAAAGTTCTAGTGTAGATACAGGGCTGAAATGACTTCCTTAAGGTTTTTAATCATAATAAGAGTGGAGACTGTCACTTATTTTTCTATTTTTTGTTTCCTGTCTCACTTTCTTCATGTATTTATCTGTGTTTGTATATTTTACATGCAGGTGGAGCACTACAGCACCTTCCAGGGTCACAGCGGTGCGATATCTGGAGTTGTTTCCAAAGAAGGACTCCCAGAGTTCCTCACTGTCTCTGAAGACCGCTCATTACGGTGCTGGACATTGACAATAGGTAATCCTTAGTAATCTGCCTTTATGTGATATGATATGTTGTGCGTGTACCTTTTTCTTTGAAGAGCTCTGTGCTTTGCTTTTTTTTACCCTCAAAAAATTTGGCAGTGCATTCTTTTGGCCTTGAATGGTGTCTTCAGGTATTCCTTTCAGGCTGCATTCAGCCCCAATAACCCTCACAACTAAGGTAGAGCAGCATAACCCAGGGCAGAAAAGTCAGCAAAGTACTCATGCTCATTGCTTTATGGCATGACGTGAGTGAAGTGAGTGAATCAACATTTTATCAGTTCAGGTCTATAAAAGTGAGGGGGACAAAAATCCTCATTTCTTGTGAATGTGATGCCCTTGATCACACCAAAAATGTTATGGGTTGCACTTTATATTAAGGTAAACATATTCACTATGAACCAGCTGCTTATTAGCATGTATATAGTGGCCTTTTTCTGGAGGTTAGGGTTATTAAGAGTTAGGGTTACGTTATTAAGATCATAATTGGTTAATCTGTGGTGTGTCCCAGTTCACCAGTGTGTCCTCTCTTTCCAGAGGGTCCTCCGTCAGAGAAGGGCCCAGTCACAGCTCTCTGCTTCTATCCCAGAGATGCTTTGCTTCTTGTTGGTTATGAATCCGGTTTTCTCGAGTTATGGCAGCATGAGTCCGTTGTCGGCTGCAAGCAGGTGAAGACACGCACCAGAAAGTGGATGTATACCACAGACAGGTGTGCGGTGTTTGTGTAATTGCATGGTGTGTCTGTTTGTGTGTCAGACCTCAGACAGCGGCATCACAGCGATCTGCTCCATGCCCGACGGCCAGTTTGCTGTCAGCTACATGAAACCTGCTGTTGATGTGTGGAAGCTAGTGTGGAATCAACAACAATGCACAGCGAGGTAAACAGAAGCAAAACAGTCACGCTGCGAAGCTGCCATGCTGGCCTGCAGTACACTACTAAGAAAGCAACAGAATAAAACAATGAACACATTTTTATTGATACCAGTGTTCATTTGTAGGTGACAAACAAATGTGATAGAAAAAAATGCAAATATAGATTGAAAGTTATCAGCCTCAACCTGTTCAAAATATGAAAAAGTAGTAAAGAAACATGCACATGAGGAACTATTTTGATGTTTTCACGCCTTAAATTATCTGAAAGTAGCAACTCCACTGTAACCGCCCAACAAGTCATGTGCACGTGCACTCCCTCCTAAAAGCAGACAATTAAAATAATACACAAATAAGTGTTACTGAACATCGCTGATAAGCTGATTGAGAGCGGTGTTTCCGTGTGGACCTGAAATAAGGTGTGAGCAGTTCGATTACACACTAACCAGTCTCGCTCTGTCCTGTGTTCTGTCGCTCCCAGCCCGGTGAAGGTAAACACCTACAAAGTGAACACCCCAGTGGTCCGCCTCAACTACTGCTCCATCCTGCTCGGTGTGTCACACGATGGAAGAATATTTGCCGTCGCGGCCGATGAGGAACACATGTGGTCCCAAACAATCACCCAGTAACTCCACATACTGTTCTCTGTGTACCAAATCAGTCAGCGCAGTTTTAGTGAATCACTGTTGTTTTCATAATTTTTATGTGACTTTTAGTTTTGACTTGTTGAATTGAGACAGAGGCATAATTTATTATTACATTAATTATTAGTTATCAATTCATGGTGATCAGAGAGATCTGATTCATGATCAGAGAGTTGTCTAGAATGCTGCTGCTGATGTTTGTCACATTTCCTGATTACATTAGCTCTAAATGATTGCTGCTGGGTTTTGCTTCTTGTACACTGATTGTGGGATTATGTATTGTCTCTGTTGCAGATGGGAGCAAAAAGTCCGAATTATGGGTTTGATCCCGAACGATGACAAAAGCATGTGGCTGGTGGGCGAATCAGAGGGAGAAGTTCAGATTAGCTCTATTGTGAGTTTGCATTTTCTGTTGCTAATAATATAAGACTACTACAAATGTGCTCATTTTAACTCTCAGACTTATGAAAAGAAAACATAATTGTCAATTAAATGAGCTTGTCTTTTTACAGAAAGTCATTTCTTCATCATTCCAGTTCAGATTTTTGTGACAAATTATTAAAAGAAAAATGGCTTTTTTATTCTGTCTGAGCAGCGCCTACATTTCAATTCAACATGAAGTCAAACGTCAAGTGTGGTGCACCACAAGCTTTGGTTTCAGTAAATGTTGATGATGCCTCTGTCCTCTTTTTTTCTCAGTTTGCAATGGGCCCCAAAAATTCATTATGTTCAGCTTTCAGCTCGATAAGTCTACAGGCCTACGATGAGGAGAAGAAGGGGAGCGTGATATCAGCCATAACAATGAGCAGAGGTACTAAACATCTACAGTTTTTACTAACATTTTGCACAGCGTACCAACCTTTTTGAATTGGGGTTGTACTGTATGTGTGTGTGTGTGTGTGTGTGTGTGTGTGTGTGTGTGTGTGTGTGTGTGTGTGTGTGTGTGTGTGTGTGTGTGTGTGTGTGTGTGTGTGCCAGTCTCTGATTTGGTTTCCGTATTGTGTGATTATCCAATGGGCTTTACATTCTTTCAGATTTTGTGGTGTGTGGAGACATGAAGGGCAACATGTGGTTCATTCAGCCTCCTGAGCCTTCCACCTGGAGCAGCAGAAAACATGTAAGAGCTGAAATACTCTGAAACACAACATGAGGGATGAGCTTATGTGTGGAAAACAAAAAAGACAGACTCAGAGAAAACTACATTTACGGTTGAACCTTTCTGCATAGTTTTTAATGAATTATTGCAGCTTGGTGTTTCTCACAAAAGGTAGTGAGGTGGACTTTCAACAAAGTCTGCAACACTGTTTGATCATTGATCATGAGTAAAGAAAAGCCACAAATCCTCACATTTGACAAGCTGGAACCATCACGTTTGCCATTTTTGCTCAGTAAATCGATTAGCGGTTCTCAGAGTTGCTGATTAATTTTCTCTTGATTGACAAATTGTTTCAGCAGAACTTTCAACTGACAAGCTGAGCTGTAAAAATCTTAAGTGACAAAAAGAAAAAATCACCTGCCTTGTCAGTAAGCAGCAGCCATGTCTTTTAGGGTTGTGTATTGCCAAGAATCTGGCGATACCATATTTATCACAATACAGGGGTCACGATTCACTATAATGTGATATATTGCGATACTGTAAACAGGGTGATATATTGCGATTTTTAAAAATCAAATTTTTGGAAATCTTATGCAAAAAAACATCACCACATGCATAAATCTTTTTAAAACTTTTTTATGAAATTGGAAAAGTGCATTACCATCATCCATGGCTGTAACATCCAACATAACATTTTATCAGATGCCTTACTTTTCGTGCAATGTGAGCAAAGGAATCAACATTTGCCTGAACATTTACCTTATCAGGAAATTAAGACTGTATACTAGTCCTTGTAACATCCATCAATATAACACTATTAACAGCAAATGAGGTAATATCTGTTCATATTAGTAAGAAATAATGCTTGCAGGATTCCTTTAGAATACAATAAACAAATACAAACAAGAAGATCATCTGATCATTTTCACTAGGATTTCACTCTGTATGTATATCAGTGCTTATTTTTTTAATGTCAAAATAAAAGTGCTTGCAGGATACCGGAAGAAAACAAATGTAAACAAAATCATCACGTCCTATTGACCTGGATTTCACATTATTCCAGTCCGTGTCTATATCAGTGCTTATTTTGTAATGTCAAATAAAAGTGCTTGCAGGATTCCAGAAGAAAAAATTAAACAAATGTTAACACAAGCATCAGGTCCCATTAACCTGGATATCACTTCATTAAAGTTTGTATGTATGCCTGTGCTTATTTTTTAATGTCAAGGTTTTTGTGGAGGAAGACGAGCTGGTCAACATGTTCAGCTTTCAGGGCACTTCTCTGTGCATTTACTATGTCTCCTGCAGAAGAGACAACTCTCTCCGCTGAGACGCTTGTGCCAGGAATGCACAGAAAACACTTTGCTTCTCTGGATAGCTGAGGGTACTCTTGTTCATGTTCATGTTTTTTTTTTTTTTAATTTACTTACATTCTGTTGCTTCTGTATGGCAGCCACCACCGCATCAGTCAGTTTGGAATAGGTCTCTTTGGCCTCTGCATCAGAGAGAAAGGGTAGGTCCTTAAACCTAGTATCGAGAGCCGATGCCATGAGCAGTGTCTCCCTCTCATTGGCATATCTCTTCCCCAGATCTTGTGCTATAGCAGCCTTAATGTCCTTCACTGTCTGTGAATCATCCAGGCTGTTTTCTGTGGCCATGACTAGCTTGGCATGAAGAGGTGCAATAATGGAAAGAGTGGGTATGCTCTCCTCTGACATCACTAAGGTGGCATCCTTCATTGGCTTGAGTGCCTTGAGCACTTCCTCTGCACATGTGATATCAGTATCATTGATGAGGTCCTTTTCATTCCTTCTGACTTCTGGTGAAAGGAGTGCTGCATAGATGGCTGGTGGTTGTTCTATGAATCTGTCTACCATGTCGTAAGAACTGTTCCATCTTGTGATGACGTCTGTGATCAGTCTGTGTTTTGGTAGCTGGAGCAGGTCTTGTTTGTGTTTTAGCTGGTCGCTTGCTATAGTGCTACGACACACCTGATCCTGCCGAGTAGTCGAGCCACTGTTGGTAGTTTCAGTTCTTTCTGTGAGGCGAGATTCAGGATGTGTGCAAAACATCGGACATGGGTCATGTCTGCAAGTCCAGCCGCTACAGTCATATTTGATGCATTGTCTGTGACAATCACTGGATCTTTAGCGTCCAATCCCCATTCAGCAACGGCCTCCTTTGCCATGTTCTCTCCTGTGTGACTGCCATGCATCGCTTGTGTTTGTAACACATGTGAGTCCAGCTTCCACTCATCCGTTAAGTGATCCGCTCTGATCGTTACGTACGATTCAGTGGCCCTCAATGTCGATGCGTTGCACGTCAAAGCGACTCTCTCGGCTGAGCTAAGAGAGTCCACCACCTTTGTTTTTACCTCATTGTGGGACCTGGGAACAGCAATGTCAGTCAGAGTATTTGACTTTCGCATGGCATATGTTGCAAACGGCATGGCTCAAATTCTGTAGTCCCTTCTTTGTTGTGGAATCCAAAATGCGCCCACACTTCAGCTTTGTAGGCCGCAGGAGCTGGTCTAACTGTCTCCTCCATCAGCTAACATTAAGTGAGCTAATGCTAGCAGTGTGGGCTGCCGCCTTCTTCTTCCCTCTGCTATTGAGTTGGAGCGGAAGAGTTCATACTGCCATCTAACGGTCAGGAGTTTAAATACAACACAAAATAACCGCTGCCATGATGTACAGTAAACTGTTAATTAAATATCGATACTGTGTTTTTGAATATCAATACAGTATTGTAAAAGATAATATCGCGATACTTAAGTGTATCGACATTTTCTTACACCCCTAGTGACTTAAGTCCAAATCCTCCCATCAGGCCCGGATGGGAAACGAAAGCAAACATCAGAAAGAGCTGGACGTCGCTTCAGGCTTTGTATTCTTTTATTAATGATGGTGTTTTATCCGCAGGCTCACAATGACAGGATCAGCGTGCTGAGACTCACTGACAACATCATCATCTCAGCCTCCTATGACCGGACAGTGAAGCTGTGGGACAGAAACACCAAGAAGCAGGTACATCAGAGTCCCCAAAGAATAGTTTGACATCTTATTCGCTCTGTGGTGGAGAGGTTGATACCGCACTCTTGTCTGTATGTTGAATATGACAGACAGGAGACTGTTAGCTTAGATCAAAGACTCAACTGCTAGCCTGGTTCTGTCCAAACTTAAATGGAGAAGTGTCGTTTTTACACCAAGGTTTTTCTGCAGATGAAACTAATTTAACAAAAGGTGATAATTAGTGAGCTTTAGAGTCGCTGGGGGACAGATTTTGTTAACTTTGTGCAGAGCCAGGCTAGCTGTTTTCCCCTGTTTCCAGCCTCTATACTAAGCTAACTGGCTGCTGTGGTGTCGATCTTCTCATCTAATTCTCAGTAAGAAAGCAAATCTGAAAGTTCTGTTCTTTTCTTATGCAGCATTCTGTCTACTTTATTCCTTCACCTTAATTTTTTTGTTATTTTAAACTGTCTTTCAGTAACTGTTACCTTCTGCTCTCTCCCTCTCCTCCTCCAGGTGGGTATGTTTGTGTGTGGAGGACCTGTTGTGTACTTGGAGGTAAACCCTGTAGAACCCACCGAACTGGTTTGCGGTGACGGACAGGGAACGCTCTTCTTCCTCTTCGGGAAAGATTGATCCTCAGGATATTCCCCACTAGATTGAGCAGTTAAGAAAAGCGCTTCATCGCTACGCAAACCTGTGATTGCCAGGAATGTTTGCTGCCTCCTTGCTTCAGTGCCTTTGTATTTAAAAAAGAAGTTGAAATATTTACACTACATATAGAGATAATGATCTATGTAATAATTGCGATGTCATGTTTACATGCCTTTAGATGGCAAAAAACTTGCAAGTGTAACAAGCAAGTATAAAAAAATAACTAAGTTTGAAAATGTTAGCAGTTATTTTTCCTATGAGGTGAATTATTTCTGTTATTTGTAAGAGGATGCAAATAGAAATGTGGAGTATGAAACACTTGAAGTGGGAAAATGGGTGTGAGAACCATAAATAATCTTTTCTTTGACATTAAAATATTACTCTCATCAGCACTTTGTTGTTCGTTGTTGTTACTTTCTACACATTTAACACATTATTCAGCAACAGATATCTCACCAGGCTTGAAGGCTGGAACAGGATTTGCATTGAAGTCGTAATGTTTCATCTGTATTCATGGTACCAGAAAAGGGGTGGAGACAGCCTTGTTATTGCCAGATTTGTGTGAATGGTTGCATTCACACAAGAAATAGAAATCACATAATACTGTTGTAGAATATTTCAAGAATTGATTTTTTTATTTTTAAAAATATTCCACTATTCCATGACTGGCATGTCTGGCAGTGTTTACAGGTATTATCCTTTTCCTTTTTCTATGTATTCAGTTTGAAAATTTTGCTTTGCTGATCAAAATTAATGATAATTTACAGGAAGAAAGAAATGGATGGATAAAAATAAGAACAAGGCTCAACAAGGATGTATAAAAATAAACAATTATGTACGTACAAGTAGCTGAAGAAATGAGTGTACATATAAATATTACAGTAGGGCGGTATCCAAATTTTGATACCGTCAAACCTTCCCCACATTTTCCCGGGGTATACGGTATTACCGGCCAATTAAAAATCACTTTGCAGGGCAGCCTGACATGCGCGCAGTTCAGACGGTCAATGCTCACGCTAAGAAGCACCAATCCTAACTTGTAGCAAACCAGAATGACGGGGAGAAACTCAGCTGAAAGCCTCCACCAAGCATTGCCACCCAAACGAAACATAATTCATACCCCAAGAAATTATATGCGCACGTAACGAAAACACGAAAATAGCGCACGTCAACGGTACTGAATCTGCTGATTTCACCACTTCACGCAAACCACAAAAGCCCGCTATCATATGAAAGCAGAGAGTCTGATGATCACGAAGATATCTGAGTGAGTGCCTCCTCACTGTCCGACGAAAATTCGGCGAGCTAGCAGCTAAAGAGTAGCAGAAAAAAAAACTTTGCTAAATCATACAGTATGTCTTACCTTCGCTGTTTTGTGGTCAAAAGTTATATTCCAGCCCGAAAAAACGCTGCTAATGTCTCCTCCTATGACTCTGCGTTAGTTTGAGATCAATCGCGAAGGTCCTGGTTATTTACATTAAGAGGAGGGGGTTTCTAGAGTGGAGGGAGCGCTCTTCATGCAATAACCTATCTCTGGGGTTACTTCCTTCTGGATCGTCATTGGTGTTTCTATGGTGAATTTGGGCGGGTCGCTGAGCTATTGACGGGTCGCTGAGCGCACACAGAGGACTCTGCTGAGCAGCCTGAAGTCTTATTTTACTGTTTTATTTGCATTTCGTCCTTTTATGAGAGCTAAGAACAATAGCAAGCAGAAAAAAGGCTGAAAAAGTGTTTTCAACAGAGGCGTTTCTCTGTATGCTTGTGTAACCCAGTGGTCATTTAGCCAGTCTGTGTATTCAGCGTTAATAGACACACTGTCTCTTTAAGAGTCCCAACAATAAGCTCCGGTGTAGAGTGGTGATCTCAGAGCAGGAGATTTCGCGGGTTCGCTTGACTTTTATGCTGAGTAGAGAGAAGACACAGCAAGCTGTAGCCAGTCTCTAGCCATCTTACATGTCAAGTCACATCTTTTATGATGTTTCCTACTAGGTGAGCACATATATATTTAATGTGTGTGGTTGTGCTTGTGTTGTGAAAAGAGGTAATTTGCTGGTGTATGTGTAAATGTGTGTTTTTCAGTGTTAAAATGTTAATCTCTATCTTAAACATTAATTGCTAGTTAAGATGCTAATTGCTAAGTCATAGCTGACAGCTAACAGCCTTTTAAATGAGTCATTATGATGGTTTAGAGTTGTTTGTGTGTGTTTAATATTAACACTGTAAACTCTACCCACAATGTATATGAGTTTAAAACTTCGCTTGACTCTAATGCTGAGAGATGGGAAGACACAGCAAGCTGTAGCCAGTCTCTTGCCGTCTTACATGTCAAATCACCACTTTTCTGATGTTTCCTGCTAGCCGATGGGTGTGGACCGGAGCCAGGTAGAGACTGCTGTTTCCCGGACGTGTCGTTGCCACCACCCAGCTATGCGCGTGGATCACTTGAGTATCAAAAAAACTATTCTTTTTATAGAGCTCTAAAGTATTTTTTTTAATATATATATATTTTAGTTACAGGTATCCAATTTTTTTTATTTTATTTTTATTTTTTTCCTTCCTGGACTAAGTAATACCAGATTGCGAATAACCACAATCTGTGGAGAGGCTTAACTGTTCATTATCCAAGAACAAAAGGACTGATTTAGTTTTGATAAAAACTGAAAAGACATTGCACAACATTTTTGGGTTTTGATATTTCAGCAACTACATTGTTTTCATTTATTTTTGTTGTCTGATTAAGTCAGATCATTTATAGTGAAGCCGAAGAGAATTTATTTTGATATATTACTCTTTTTGTGTGTGTGTGTTTAATATTTTGAAGTGATTATGTCACAACAAATAAAAGACATATATTGAGTTGAACAAACTGACATTTGATTTACAGGAAAGGTATGTTCCAGTCCAACAATTTTTTTTTTTTTTAAATTGGAATTAGGTAGCATGCTACTGCCAGACCCTGGAATAAAGTCCTTGTTGAGAACATTAAATCTATCTGGTCCCATCTCTACTTTTTGTTATTTAAGGAGGGACAAATTGCTACTCAGTTACACTTGGACAAGATAACGGTGCTCTGCCCAGATGCACCCAAATGAGTGCCTGGACATACCTGTGTTAAAACATAGCATTTACTTTTGCACAGTCACCTTTATCTCGGGTAAAAATTCAACCAGATACATTGAACGGAGTGGACTTCATTTATGTTATGACGATGCTCCAATTATGTTAGGCCCCTATAGACCTATACGCGCAGCTTTTTTTTTAATGACGTAATGAAATTGATAGGGTTTATGGTTGCCAAATCACGTTATGCTGTTTATTGTGGTCTATTTCTGTGTTGATAACCTGGCTAACCCGGTAGCTCGTTAAAGCTAATAATTGCTAATAGCAAGCAGTTGCTCACACGTGTACGTTCATAGTATAAGCCTATAACATTGGTTGATGTAAGCTAAGAGGAGGATTCATTCTTATTTCATTGATTATTTACCATATTATTTCATTGGTTAATTACTACTACTGGTGGCCCAGTGTACAGTTAAAATAACATGCTGTACTGATAATTTCTTTTCTCTGTGTTACAGAACCACACATAAACCTACACACAGGCTCCTCAGACACAGTTTCATACTGTACTTTATTATTGATGGACAATAAAAGAATGAAAGGAACATCATCTGGACTGCATTTTAACTGATGCCCCCCTGCGGCCCCAAGTGTTTCCGCCCAGCACATATACAGTCTTTAGAATAATCTCCAGAACAAAACTAAATGTAATCGCCGCAGCCAGGGGTGAATAAGCGTTCGCCGGCTCATTAAATGCAACGAGACCACAGATAAGATGTGAGAAGTGAGCTTCTGAAACCATCAGTCGACTCTCGAACAGTTGATCAGCAGATAAACAGGCCTCTGGCTCTCGTGTGTGAGAGTTAACTGAGTGCATTCGGAGACTTCTTCTTTCACTTTTGTCACTTTGATGCTTTACTGACCAGATGATCAATCAGCTAATCAAGAAAATAAAGAGCAGATTACACTGCTTGTTGCAGCATGACACTAATACATGAACTTCATGTGCGAGCGTGTACTATTTAAGATCCTGAAATTCCAGGCTTTCCCTAAATCTCAGCTGCTCGACTGGGTGGACCAGAACGGCAGTTACACAGCCGAACGGCCACACCTATAAACTGTGGGACAGCACTGAAAACTTCTTTCTCTATGACCAAAACAAAAGAAAGACACGTTTTGAGCTCTATTTGACATCAACGAATGTTATAACTAAATGTCACCTTTCTCTCTGCTGGTTATCCATCACAGTCAAACATCATGTCTGCTTTTACCGTGTCAGGGAAGCATTACTGTCGTGTGGATTTTCAAATAAGCACTTAAAAGTGCTTATATTATAAACATGCAGTGATGACAAAAAAAGGCAGGATCTTCACTGATGGTTGACTAATCGCGGTAAATTTCAAGTCTCAGAAAGTCTGGTCTCGTGCTCTACTGAAATTATGGGAAGCCAGTAGCTCCATGGAAGTTGAGAAAGACCAAAATTGTTCAGCATTACTGCACACTTTGAAAATGAAAGTTGATAGTAAGTGGGCTGAAACATGCTTAAACACGTGTAGACATTTAATAACTTCATGGTTATATGTAAAGATAAGAAGCTCTACTGCCAAATATTCACATTATTTAATTGTAAAATCTTTTCTTTGCTCCATAACTTGCGACAGATTTTCACTCTCATACTTTACACTTATCCATATGGCAGTACCTCAGCAGTGGTTGGCAAGATCATGTTGATCATATCATGGAAAAGGACAATGGGTCTCTAATTATCCACAGTGTGTAGTGATACGTGCTCTAGTACAGAACAACCCTCCCTTCCTTACTTTCCAAACGTCTTAGCTCAGCCGCCACATGTTTTCCGATCTGGAAATAGCCACATGAATGTTTCCTGCCATATGCACAACATCTGATTTTAATCTCACCTGCATGAATTTGCATGTTTACCATCCGTTTTTCATCTGTATTTTATTGTTATGCAAATACATCAACTGAACTTTGTTACCTCTTATGGTAGACGCAGAGGCAAGCCAGCCTGGCGATGGTCTCCCCCTGCACCAGATCCTCCAAACAGATGGAGCACTCTCCGCTGTCTTTACTGAGCACATCCGCTGCACACACACAAAGTAATCTTAAGAGTGTTTCCAGCTTTTGAACAACACAGCCGTCTGGGCCATTTCTGACACATGATACTTACTGTTGTAAGGTAAGGGTGGAGATGTGAGGCAGCTCAACAGGTGATCCTCAATCCGACCCCCCGGGAAGGGCTTTGAGCAGAAGGGACAGCGGATATCTGTGAAGAGCGGAGACACAACAGAGGTGAGATTAACACACTGTCACAGCGGGAAATAAATGATGGATGTGCATCACATTGAGCGTGAGTGCTGCATTTGGACATTTCGATTACACAAGCTGACTTGGCAAACCGAGGAGCCCGCTGAAACACAAATGACCAGTGTGAATGCTGCACTCTCATCCCAGAGATGGTGTGAATGACGGTGCCTCAGGTGACCAAAAATAGTTTGAAACTTCATTTGACTGCATGCACCAGGCTAAACAGTGACAAAAGCTGGAGGGGAAGCCGCTGCGAGAGTCATGAGTGGATGGGACGTGCAGGCAGGAACAGTGCCTTGCTGCCCTACATTCTCCTCCTCCATCTATGAGCTGCTGCCAGCAGTGAGCAGGCATGTGAAGTTGTGACCCATTTCCCTACACTTGCTAGAGGCGAGCCTGGGAAACCCACCACACTGGTGTGCTTTGTCTCCTCTCTGGGTTGATGTTCCGTCTTCCTCGGGTTTCCCCTCGCTGTTGTTGTCGTCCATGGGTGACGCTTGGCTAATGCTGGAGGGAATGCTGTGGTGGTCAGCGGGGCTGCCATTGGCGCTCGCCCCATGCTGCCCCAGGTCCGAGTTGCTGCCCTCCTCTGATCAGCTCCGGTTGGCCTCCGTGTCCTTGAAGCTCCCCGAGAAGTCCACCATGAGGCTGGTGGATAGGAATCCGATAGGAATCCCGCTTTGTGCCATCTCTTCCAAAAGCAGAGGGAACCGGGTCTTCTTGTAGGCGACTTGCTCTTGTCCCCATCTCCAGTGAGCTAGCTAATTCAGCTGGCTAGCCAAGCTGCTTTCTCAAAGCGAACCACCACAAAACCAGAATCAGAAATCAGAATCAGAAAAAACTTTATTGCCAAGTACGATTTTACACATACGAGGAATTTGTTTCGGTGAAGTTGGTGCATGACACATCTAGTAAAAATAACCCAGAAAGCAAAAATCCATTGAATCAACATTGCGATATGGTCATGGCTTAAAATTGAATCAACACTGATGTCAGACATTGAAAGTAACATGGTAAGCGCTCGTTATGATCAACATTGAAATAATGTTAAATTTTCAATCAGGCTAAACATTGATTCAATATTTATTCAACTACATCATTTTCAACATTGAAACAATGTAGAATTGTCAATTAATCTGAACATAGAATCAATATTGATTCATTTATAAATGCATTGAAATTACATTGATTCTACATTGCAACAATGTTATTAATTAAAGGACCATTACAGCACTTTTCAGCCATCATCTGTAGGTTTTAAATATGCTTCATGCAAGGCAAATTGCATGAAGCATACGCGATTTGAAGCGTCATTTTGCCGGGCGACGCGATGGACGCCCCATCGCGTTATCGCTTCATCGCTCGAGTTGAAATAATTGAACTTTTGCGGCGGATTCGCGTGAAGACGCGCCGCGACAGCCCATCAGCGTTGAGATCGTCATCGACGTGCTGACGTACGGACGTGGTCGACGAGAAAATGAAATGGCGGAAGAAATGTTGTTGTTGGGCGGGTTTTTGTACCAGCGTCAAAACTGGAGCGTCTGGCGCGACGCGATTTCATTTGGAGCGCGATTAAACAATTTTCATCGCGTTTGGTGGGAACGTAGCGTTAGCCTGGCAGGGGGCAAGTAAAGCCTGGTGGCCCGCCAGGCTTATAATACACTGGGGGAAACCCTGAACCCTCAGCGTAGCCTCTGCACACGGACACACTAGCGTTAGCTAGCGTTATCTAGAATGCTAGCGCTAGCTAATGCTAACGACGTTAATAAGCTACAACCATCCATCCATCATCTATACCGCCTATCCCTTTCGGGGTTGCGGGGGGCTGGAGCCTATCCCAGCTACAATGGGCGAGATGGGTACACCCTGAACCGGTCGCCAGCCGATTGCAGGGCCACATGCAAAGACAGACAAACATTCACACTCACACCTACGGACAATTTTTTAGAGTCATCAATTAACCTAATGAGCATGTTTTTGGTCTGTGGGAGGAAGCCGGAGTACCCGGAGAGAACCCACGCATGCGGGAAGAACATGCAAGCTTCACACAGAAAGGCCCCGCCTGACCCGGGGATCGAACCGGCAACCTTCTTGCTGTGAGGCACGCGCACTACCTGCTGCGCCACCGTGCAGCCCTAAGCTACAACCTCACGGTAATAATTCACAAAGTTGACATGCTGGTGAAAATACATTGTGTTCTCATTAGGACTTACCAGTTTGTCTTCTTTTGTCACTCGAAGATAATAAAAGCCGCTAAAAGCTGTCAACCGCTGCCAACTGTTGACTGGTTTGAACTGGTTTGGTCTCAGGAGAGAGCAAGTCTCGTGGGCGGGGGCACAGGTGCACAGCCACAGCATGCCATACATTGACATCATGTCTATTTAATGTTGACATTTCAACATTGAAAACCCAGCATCTATACAATGCTGATTCAACAACATTTTTTCAAATGTTGAAATGGTAGCTCTAATTCAATACTGAATAAACATAGATTTTTCAACTTCAACCAAAAATAACCAATTTCACCAAAATTCAACGTGGAATCACTGTATTTTGCTATCTGGGAAGCTATTACAGAAGTAAAAAATATAACAATAAGTAAAAAATATAACAATAAATATATATACACAAGTCTGTTTTTTTTTTTGTTGTTGTTGTTTTTTCTGGAAACAGTCTGTTTTTTCAGAAGAAGTCCAAGCTGAGCATTAATGTTATGCAGAGTTACGCAGTGTCAGTGTGACAGATGAGGCAGTGGTGGAGTGTGAAGAGTGTCGGGGGGTTCCAGGCCTTGTTAATAAGGCTGACAGCAGACGGGAAAAAACTTGTGGCATGAGGTTTTGGTCCTGATGGACCGCAGCCTCATGCCAGAGGGAAGTGTCTCAAAGAGTTTGTGTTCGGGGTGGGAGGGATCAGCCACAATCTTTCCTGCACGCCTCAGGGTCCTGGAGGTGTACAGGTCCTGAGGAGACGGGAGATTGCAGTCAATCGCCTTCTCTGCAGACTGAATGACACGCTGCAGTCTGCCCTTGTCCTTGGCGGTGGCAGCAGTGTACCAGATGGTGATGGAGGAGGTGAGGATGGAGTCAATGATGGCTGTGCAGAAGTGCACCATCATTGTCTTTGGCAGAGTGAATTTCTTCAGCTGCCGTAGGAAGTACATCTTCTGCTGTGCTTTCTTGAAGAGGGAGCTGATGTTCGGCTCCCACTTGAGGTCCTGGGAGATGATAGTTCCCAGGAAGCAGAAAGACTCCACAGTGTCAATAGTGGAGACACAGAGGGTGATGGGGGCAGGTGAGGCTGAGTTCTTCCTGTAGTCCACAACCATCTCCACTGTCCTGAGTGGAAACGAACAAGAGGACGAGTTAACCTCGAAACGACCCTTAAACTGCCAAATGTCCGTCTGGAAGCTCTAAATAATAACAAATATCAGGAAACCTAACCCACCGAGAATATGTACGCAGTTCGACGGTCTCGCTCTGGCCTCAATTTGTCCTCACTGTCCACATTTTCCTCTTTGACGTGCCCCTTCTCGCTGCTGCAGCGGAAATAGAGCGTTTTCGCTTCCTCCTTTGAGCCGCACACAAGCATTTACGGTAACGTCACAATTTCACCCGAGCAGTTTGAAATCCAAATTTGAAACCACGTTGACTTGTTTCTGTTTCTGTTGCTGTTGTTGCCTTTGATTTTGGTTACTGTTTGTCGTCCTAAGTAACTCCGCCTTCAGTCTCCTTTATATTTGATGGTTTGAGAGTTACAACACGTCTGTGGGTCATTACGGTAAAAAAGTACACAATAATACTGACCAATCAGAGCTCTCAATAGAGTAGCCAAGCAGCTGGTCGAATGAGGAAATTGACTGTAAAGCAGCAGCCACACTGAGCTCCCTTGAAAAGCGTCAGAAATAGATGGTAAAACTGCAGCACATTAAGCATTAACGTTGAGCACCAGAGGACCCGTTTGTCCAGAGCCGGAGCTCCGTCCGTGGGCTTTAATTTGTGGTGTTTGCGGTGAGTTTACTGCGTCAGTTCAGGTTGTTCACAGCTAACAACCACACTTACGTAAAGTCTTGAGTCAACGCAAAAAATAGGACTACCAGGAAACAAGTGCACTGCTGTTCAATGTTGAACAATCTTTCACTTTATACTGTGTGACAGATACATCTAGCGGCTGTCTTGGCATTGTAGCTGTGATATGATTTTATTTCTGATTACATTTTGTTATGAATTGATTTAAAACACTAAATTAAAAGCACGAAGAAAGGGCTTGCAGTTGAACAAAAAAGATCTTCACATTGATTTAATCACTTCTGTCATTTAATTTGGTGTACTGCTGTTTCGGGTTCCCTGATTTTCATTATATTTCATTACTTTTTTGCATTATGTCTATGCATTATGGTGCTCCTGCTGCCAACTGAAACTGTGAAAAGTCTGAGCGTCTGTTTCCAGACTTTGCATTCCCTCCAGCCTTTTTATGGATGCAATGGATTCAATTGAGCAACGCACCCTTAACGACAGGAGCACAATGCTTGTTTAAGCAGCGGAAAAAATGCTGCTGAACTGCTTGGCTCAATACTTAATGCTGTCCAGGATTGTGAGCTGTTGTGTTTGTGACAGAGATGTGACTTTGACGCTGTGATTGACGTGTTTCTCCACAGAAATGAGGGCGCTGACTTTGCAGCAGACAAACGTGGCCCAAGGAGAGCAGCAGCAGGCCTCATGTGGGAGAAGCCTGACCTCCAACTACGCTCCTCCGAGTCTGGAGAATAAGTTCTTGGTTCAGACCTCCACGCTGATGCCTCAGCCCTCCTCTCCGCTCTTTAACTTTCCTGCGCAACCTCCCTCTTGCCCCTCGCTTCAGCCCTCCAGCCTGTCCTCCACCTCATCCTCCCTCCTCTCCGCCTCCTCCCTCTCGCCTTCTTTCACCTCTCCTCTCCTCAGCACTGAGAACAAGCTCCTAGGTAGCCACTCGTCTCTCTCCTTTTCCCTGACCTCTGTTCCCAGTGGCTCTCTGCTCTCCACGTCCCTGGCCAGCAGTGCTCTGCTCAATCGCTTTGCTCATCCTCCTTCATTCCTACCTCACGGTCTGGGTGAAGAAGAGAAGAGGGATGATGGGGAAGCCAAAGGCAGAGAGGAAACATCCGAAGCGACACAGTCTTGTCTTGAAGAAACAAGTGTGGTAGATGAAATGTTCTGTTACTTTGGCTGCTAATACACTCTTATTTGACAAGCATTATTTTTAGTGCATCCCATTTTGCGGCATTACCGTTTTAATGTCATTTCCTCTGCATCAGACGCTTTCTGAGGAAGATGATGGTTCGTCTGAGGAAGAGGAGGAGGAGGAGGAGGATGCTGGGGCAGCCATGGAATTAGCTGGCCTGAAAACAGAGTTGGACAGCCAGGAACTCGAGCAAGCTGTGGTGGTCAGACTGGAGGAATTCACTGAGGTTGACGATAAGATTGAAGAGGAGCTGAAAGAGAAAAAGGTGGGAAAAATATTTTATACTGTGTGCTGTGTGTACGTCAGAGAAATGTCCTCTGTTTTTGGTCCTGTCTTTGCAAGTTTAGCATGTCTTTGCAGCAATGCTACCAAATTATTTTCCTGCGTGCTTATTTTACATGTTGGTTGAAATGACCTGAAGTCCTCTGAGCTGTGAACTTAATTGTCTTTCTGTCTGTTCCTCAGTATCTCCTGCTTAACGCCGTGTGTTGCTCCCTGGTCAATAAGAACACACCTCCAGGCGAGAAGGACTGGGACTCAGAGAACAGCGTTTGGACCAGGATCACAAACCTGGCAAAGGACATTTCTGTCCATGACCCACAGTTTCTTCTCAAGGTGTGTATGTAGGTCTGTGTGGGTGGCTTGGTGTGTGCCGGGGTTGATATCTGAAGGCATTTGTATTCCAAACTGGTCTGTAGCTCCTTAACTTTCATTTTAACTTTAAAATGGTTTGTGGACTGTTTCAACCCAACTGCGACTTCATCATGCTGTTATCACAGTCAACCGATCAAGAAGAACAATCCAGATCATTAAATCATTGCTCTTTCCTGAGTCACAAGTTTTACACCAGTTTCTTGTTATACTGGAGCTTTTCTGCTCTTTGTGAGGTGTCTCCATGTAAAGCCTCCTCAGTGTTTCTGAGGTCCATCAGAGCACAGTTGTTAGGAATGCCATGTACCACAATGTCTTTTTACATCTGAAATTGTGGAGAAAAGTTTTGGTTTAATGCAGAAAACATCAGTGTGATGTGCCTCTGCGTTGCCACAGAGCTCAGTTACTGAAACATGACCATCTTTAGTTGGCAAAAATAATCAAAGCACACAGACAGTACACGTTATGACATGATTTCTGTCAGTAACAAACAGTGTGTTTGTTCTTTTCTTTACTATTCAGGTGGCAGTTTACACTCGACAGCAGTTGAACATCCGCATCACAGCAAACTTTTTACTGGCGCTGGCTGCCAACCAGCCCTCCACCAAACCACATGTCCGCAGATACTTCTGCACCGCTGTGCAGCTGCCCTCTGATTGGCTGGAAGTCATCAGAATCTATAGCACAGTAAGTCTCTGCGAACATCTGCTGCCCGGTGGAGTCTGGATGTATCTGTCCAGTCTTAACCGTGTTTTTTCTGTTTCAAGTGTTTCAGCCACTCCCTGCCAATGTGCCTGAAGAAGGCAATGGCTGACAAGTTCAAGCAGTTCAACGAGTATCAGCTGGCAAAATACAACACACGCAAACACCGCTGCAAACACAGCTGCAACAGGCGCAAGGTAGGGGAGCAGGTATTTGGTTTAGTGTTAAAGTTTAGACAGTTTAGACAAAACAATCTGAAATATTACAGTCCTGTTGTTAACAGACAGAAAACTCTTTGTCGGTATTAGAGTATTAGATCAGAGTGACTCTCGCCTTATTATTTCCACTGTGGTAAAAACAAAACCCACACACTGTTAACCGCCTCGACTGAAAAAGCACCGAAACTTTGTGCGGTTTCTATTTCAGTACAACAAACTCATTTTTTGAAATGAGCACTGGGCTGTTTGTTGATCGCTCCATGCTTTGATCTGTTTACACTTTCTTTCTTTCCAGAAAATAAACGGTCAACTGCTGAAAAAGTGGGCCAACTTGCTCAGATCAGATGCATCCATACTGACCAAGTTTGTAAGTGAATGCATGTCACTAATTAAGTTCAAATATATGAAACTTATATATTTTATATTCATTGCACTTTTTCTTAAGCAGACTTGTTTATATGTGTGTGTGTGTGTGTGTGTGTGTGTGTGTGTGTGTGTGTGTGTGTGTGTGTGTGTGTGTGTGTGTGTGTGTGTGTGTGCGCGCGCGCGCGCAGTTGCAGTTGGAGGACAAGAGAGTGGTGGTGGATAAAAAGCAGAGTGAGTTCAGCATGAAGAAGATGATCAGGAGGCTTCACATTAAAGAACCGGCTGAACACGTTATGGCCATCCTGGGAAGAAAGTAAGCCACACAAACACAATTTAGTTGCTCTTCAGTATTTTTCACACAGAGCCGTCCCATAAACAACATTCACCTGCTGTGTGTCATCCAGTTTACTCCTTAACTCCCCATTTATTTGTTCATAGCACATCATGATGTAGTTACAAACACATCTAAGGACATTTTAAGTGTTTATTAATGTACAGTATCATAAATATTTTCTCCTATGAAGACATATTTAATGTAATGACAAATGTGTTAAATTATACTGTCAGGAGTTAAATTTCTGGCCAACTACATAAATTAACATCTATAAAGACCTCATATATGCTTACAGCTACATTATAGTGAGTTATAATCCAGGTATTATTGTATCTACTGCATAAAATATCTTACAAATGCAAATTTTAGGGAAATTGCCTGTACAAGAGCTATAATCTCTTTTTACAGGCCCCTTTTTTGACCAATTTAAAGCATGTCATTTAGAAGAAACAGAGCATTTATTGTCCTTCAGCATTTTTTTCATTTATTGTTTCGGCTATGTGAAGACAAAAATGTCGACGGAGGAGGAGAGAATAAGGAGAAAAGGGTTCGGTTGGATTCTCTGTTACAGAAGAGGCAAGCAACTGACCTCTGGACTATCTCTTGGCTTGTTCTGCTCCTGTTATAAAATGTGCTGTGTGTGTTGGTCCCAGGTATCCCGCTGACCTGAAGGCGTTCAGCCGCAGTGGACTGAAGGGCACGTGGGAAAGGGAGCGAGCCGGCCAGCGAATGAAGCTCAAAGAGCCGGAGACGTGGGAACGGCTGGTCAGTCTGGAGGGCAACAAGGCCGCCACCTGGGAGAAGCTCATAGGTCTGCTGAGCACACGCAGACAGAGATTTTGTGAAAGCTGTCAAGCTGTTCCTTTCATTTATGCAGGGAAACTCAAACACTCCTTAGATTTACATATAACACACCTATAATTACACAAACATGTCCATGATCACACATATTAATGAATGTTGTCTCACCTGGGCAGACAATAAGTCTCTTCCATTCATGGCCATGCTGAGGAACCTGAGGAACATGATCATGAAGGGCATCAGTGAGGCTCATCACAAGAAGATCCTCAGCAGGCTGACCGATAAGGTGTGACCCAGCAGCAAAACATGCACTAAAACCTTAGTTTGAAAATGCTGGTACAGCTTTTTCATCAGATGAAGATCATATTTCTGTTCATCACTTGGCTGGGTAGCATAAATATTAAGGTACACATATTCACCATTAACTATTTGCTTAGCAGCATGCATATTGGTGGTGAGTATGTGTAGCTTAGCTTAAAGTGTCGTCATGTTTCTTTTGTGATTGAACTGTGATGGTGAAGGTTGTTAAGCGCTCTCTTGTGTTTGTGATGTGCTTACAGAAAGCTGTTATTCAGAGCCGACAGTTTCCCTTCAGATTCCTTGCTGCCTACAAAGTCGTCATGCAGCTTCAGAATTTGGGTGAGATTCATATTCATCAAGCTACACTAACACTGTGGACTGAAAGTTGTATCAGGCAGAGAGTCTGAGCATGATGAGGGTTTTTTAATGAAGGGGAAGCGAGGTGCGCACATCCGTGCAAGTAATCTACAGGTGCTAGACAAATATAACAGATATTAGAAAAAGGTGGTCTGCACACTGTATATGATCCAAGAAAATTTGAAGGAATCACACGGCGACTTATTGGTCAGGTTCACAGCATTTACTTGTCCACACACACAGCTGCCAAATAAACACAGAAATGTGGTTGGCGGTGGTGGAAAACATACAGTACAGCTCCAGCCCCATCGTTGAGATCATCCTTTACAGTGTGATCGTATAGTCTGGTTGAAACAATAACAATACATTTGCGTTGCACAATAAAAGTCCACTAATACAAATGTGCAGTCTTCCTTTCCATGCAACATCTCATTTTATCACCGAACCTGCTATGAACCTGTTTTCATTTTTTTTTATATGCAAAATATTTTACTTTTCTATCCAAACTGTCCAGACAGCGCACCCGAAAGGTGACAGTTGGCATAACTTGTGCCTGAAGGTACTGGCTTGTATGCATGGCATAAAGCCACAAGAATCATCAGACATATATATCAAATCAGCAAACAGAAAAGATTTTTAACTCACAATACAAATTGATACACTCAAATACAGATCAAAACAGATGTGAACTTTGGGATTTATCAGGCATGAGCAATCAAAGAAAAGGTTTGAGAGGTTTGAGAACATTGAAGACCTTAGGAGACAGGGTATTTAGCATATATATAAAATGCCTCCCTTCTAAGGAGAAGGTTATCTATGTCTCCTCCACATCTGGGAGTGGAAACATGTTCAGTTCCGATATATCTTAAGGTAGACAAATTATGTTTCAACGCATTAAAATAGGCCGCTACTGGGTTTTGTTGGTCATTTAATCTTATAGTGCTCCTTTGCTCTGCAATGCGTGTTTTTATGCAGCGTGTGGTCTTACCAAGATAAGCAAGACCGCAGGGACACTTTATCATGTAAATCACGTTCTTAGTGTTACACGATATGACCCCTTTAATTTTGAGCGTCTTTCCTGTGTGCGGATGGCAATATGTATTACACTTGTGAGGGAAATTGCATTGCGCGTAGTGTGCACACCTGTAATTTCCATCAGGTAGTGGAGGGAAAAACTGCGGGGGCTTGTCAGGTGGTTGGTCTGCTCTGACGATCAGATTAGAAATATTGGGTGAGCGCTTATAGGTGAAACGAGGAGGCTGTCTAAATGCCGCATCCTTCAGAATAGGATCAGAACTCAAAATAGGCCAATGTTTTCGCACAATAGTTTCAAATTCTCTGCTGAGTGGTGAATTTTGTGAAATACAGGTAAGTCTGTTATCTATTCTGGCCTGTTTTTTCTTCTCAGGCATTCTTCTTGATCCATATTTTTGAATCGATCAGAGGCGCATTGGATCTAGGACACAGCATAGTCCCTTTGTCTGAAGCGCTGAATCAACTGGGCACATCAACTGTGATGCATAATCTTGATCAGAGCCACATATGCACCGTACTCTGTTAAACTGACTTATCGGTATGCTTCTTTTTAAGCTAGTGGGATGGTAACTTCTCCTGTGTAAAATTGTGTTTTTATCAGTAGGTTTTTTGTATAAGTCAGTTTTTAAAGTGTCACCATCTTTAGAGATCAGAAGATCTAAAGACTGGGGTGGTGGTCCCTCTTTTTAAAAAGGGGGACCGGAGGGTGTGTTCCAACTATCGGGGGATCACACTCCTCAGGCTTCCTGGGAAAGTCTATTCCAGGGTACTGGAGAGGAGGGTCTGGTCGATAGTTGAACCTCGGATTCAGGAGGAACAATGCGGTTTTCGTCCTGCCCTTGGAACACTGGACCAGCTCTATACCCTCCACAGGGTGCTTGAGGGTTCATGGGAGTTTGCCCAACCAGTCCACATGTGCTTTGTGGACTTGGAGAAGGCATTCGACCGTGTCCCTCGTGTCATTCTGTGGGAGGTGCCCCGGGAGTATGGGGTTGGAGGCCCTCTGTTGAGGGCTGTACAGTCCCTGTACAACCGGAGCAGGAGCTTGGTCCGCATTGCCGGCAGTAAGTCGGACCTGTTCCCGGTGCATGTTGGACTCCGGCCGGGCTGCCCTTTGTCACCGGTTCTGTTCATCATTTTTATGGACAGAATTTCTAGGCGCAGCCAGGGGCCGGAGGGGGTTCGTTTCGGGAGCCGGCAGATTTCGTCTCTGCTTTTCGCGGATGATGTTGTCTTGTTGGCTCCTTCGAGCCAGGACCCTCAGCATGCGCTGGGGCGGTTCGCAGCTGAGTGTCAAGCAGCTGGGATGAGAGTCAGCACCTCCAAGTCCGAGGCCATGGTTCTCAACCGGAAAAAGGTGGCTTGCTCCCTTCAGGTTGGGGGAGAGTTCCTGCCTCAAGTGGAGTTTAAGTATCTTGGGATCCTGTTCACGAGTGAGGGAAGGATGGAGCTTGAGATTGACAGGCGGATCGGTGCAGCAGCAACAGTAATGCGGTCGCTGTACCGGTCCGTCGTGGTGAAGAAGGAGCTGAGCCGAAAGGCGAAGCTCTCGATTTACCTGTCAATCTATGTTCCTACCCTCACCTATGGTCATGAACTTTGGCTCATGACTGAAAGAACAAGGTCCCGGATACAAGCAGCTGAAATGAGTTTCTTCCGCAGAATGGCAGGGCGCTCCCTTAGAGATAGGGTGAGGAGCTCTGTCACCCGCGAGGAGCTCAGAGTAGAGTTGCTGCTCCTCCACATCGAGAGGAGTCAGCTGAGGTGGCTCGGGCATCTCTATCGGATGCCCCCTGGACGCCTCCCTAAGGAGGTGTTCCAGGCATGTCCCACCGAGGGGAGGCCCCGGGGAAGACCCAGGGCACCCTGGTGTGACTATGTCACTTGGCTGGCCTGGGAACGCCTCGGGATCCCCCCGGAAGAGCTGGGGGAAGTGTCCGGGGAGAGGGAAGTTTGGGTGTCCCTGCTCAGACTGCTCCCCCCGTGACCCGACCCCAGATGAAGAAGGAGAAAATGGATGGATGGATGGAAGATCTAAAAAGCTGATTTCATTGCAATTAAAATCTCCAATGAACCTAAGGTGCTCACTTTTATCATTCAAATGTACTTGAAAGTCAGAAAGTTCACTCGATGTACCCAACCATAGAAGAAAAATATCATCAATATATCTACGCCACATTAAGATCTTGTGAAAAGAGGGGTTCACATCAGGATTCAGTACAAACATTTTCTCAAAAAGGCCCACAAATAAATTAGTGTAATTGGGTGCCATAGTGCTACCCATTGCAGTGCCTTTAATCTGTAAGAAGTGATTTTTAAACATAAAAAAGTTCTTTGTAAGCACAATTTCAGTTAATCTCTTACTACAGTCAACACTTGGAATCATGTTAGAATGTTTGCCCCTCAAAAAGAAATCAACCGCCTCGATGCCTCCATCATGTGGTATGTTGGTATATAGGGACTCCACATCGAAAGTAGCCAACATAATGTCATCGGATGGCAATTTTACTTCTTTTAACGCCTTAATCATGTCCATAGAGTCTTTAACAAATGAAGGGAGAGCAGAGACATGTGGTTTTAACAAAGAGTCTATAAAGGTGGAGATCTTCTCTGCTAGAGATCCAATCCCTGCAATAATTGGCCTCCCTGGAGGTGTCTGATTGTCTTTATGGATCTTTGGCAACGTGTAGATGACCGGTGTAATCGGGTGGTCAACTTTCATGAAATCAAAATAATTTTTATATATCTCTCCATTTCTTAATGAAGAACAAAAAATTCAAAAGTATAAAATAAAATGAAGTGGGCTTGAATCTCAGCACCACAGTCAGAGGAGGAGAGTCAGAAGTCATTGAGAGACATTGTTGGTTTTTAGTCCTTTCTTGGGATTTATTGACGATATGAAAAATGTAGAATGACGCCAGCCTCCTTTAATGTTGGCAGTGTTTCGTATGATTGACCAGCTTTCAATATGAAACCAAACTATGTAGACATGTGAACATTTCAGCCAAACCTTGTCAGTACCTCCTCTTTGCTCCTCTGTCCTTCAGCCTCAGCACCAGAGCAAGCGCTCCCCCCTGTTAAAGACATCCTGAAGGACATCCTGAAGAAGATTCCCAAGAGCAGGCGCTTCAGACGTCTGGAGTGGGATGACGCTCCAAGGAAAAGGATCAGGGTGGCACTCGGGGTGCCATTTGTCTATCGACTATACCGAATGAAGAAGGCCAAGATCATAAAGGCCAAGTATGTCTGATATTCTTCAGATTTACTACATTTTAGATAAACGCGGTGTGTGCTAGTATGAAGTATACTGAGTTATATAGATAAGTGTTTCTGTGTCTGTACATTCAGTCAGAGGCAGTACACTGTCGCTCTGTTGGACCGCTACTGCAAAGCCCTGGAGACGGCGGTGCAGATATCCTGTCGGTACAACATTCCCCCGCTTCCTGGACGCACTGTCATCCTGCTCTCCAGAACCATAAAGACCTACTGGTGCCTGGACCATGACTTCTGCCTGCCACCAGAACCCAATCAAAAAAATAAGGAGGGAGGCGAGGAGTCCAGGAGGAGACAAAAGAAGAAGGATGAGGATAAAAAGCTCGCTCTTTCCGTATGGGCCTGCTTTCTTCTGATTAGCAATAATGCAAAGGGCATCAGAGTTGTCTGAGTCACTTTAAAAAGGGCTGTTTTACTGCATTGCTTTTAACTCTCCTCTCCCCATTTTTACACGCTCTCAGTCGATGGAGGTGGCAGCTTTGCTCTCTCTGATGATTGGCAGCAGTGCGGAGGACTTTCAGCTCTTCTTAATGGATTGGAATCACAGTCAAGAAATCAAGCTGGAGTCTGACGTTCTCTTGGATAACGTCCGGACAGTGATGAAGCAAGTAAAGGGCTTTTCAGCAATTACACAGAATTGAAGGCTTTGTCCTACTGAATTATATTTCTATGTTGTAGAATAACAGGAGAAGTGTGATTTTAAGGGGGTTTGTTTTTTCCTTTAGTAATGAATCCTTCTCTTTCACAGGCAAGTAACCACATGTCATATGAAGACAAAAATGTCCTCTCCACAGTGTTCCCCAAGAAAAACAAGGTGAGTTTATTTGTACTTATGTAGTTTATGTTGTTACGCTTGGCTGATTATTCTTAGTTTTGTGATTATAACAGAGTGAGATCAAAGGCTTTCAGGGAAAAGTTATTCTTCAACTAAAATAATATAGTTATGCCATCATTTTGTATGATAAATGCTTACAAAATGCATGTTAAATACCTCGAAGAATCTGTGGTGAAAGTGCCTAAAAAGAAGCACCAAGTATGTTTAGAAGTTTTAGAGTTAGCCATGAATTCTAAGTGGTATTAAGGAGGCACTGCTTGAGTTTTTTAAAAGCAATTTTAATAGATTTGAAGCTCCAAATGGAACTGGCTTGCAGTTCAGTCATGCACATTCAGCAGACAAATGAGTCCTTGACCTCATATGCTTTTGTATCTCAGGTGGACAACATCATCGTGTTGAGTGACTCCTGGATTCCTAATGATGTCGAGTGGGTCATCAGAAACTACAGGCAGAACATCGACAACAAAGTCCTTGTTGTGCATATCTTCCTGTCTGAGCGGTAATGCTTCAGTTCACTGCAGTGGACCACCAGTCACAGTGACTGACAAACTTAAACATTAAACACAACACTCTTTCAGCATAGACAGGCACATAGCTGGTTTCTGTTTCCCTTCTTGTTTCTAAATTATCCTGAATGCTTGTGTTGTTGTCTCACAGAGAGCCAGAGTATCTCCCTGACAGCAACCATGTGCAACTGGCAGGCTTCAGTGAGCAAATTCTGAGGTAAAAAAAACAGATTTTAATGAGTTGTAGAAATGTAAGAAAAGTCTTGAAAACAAACCTTGGCTTTCTGTTTATGATATGCTGTATTGATAATTGGAGGAACTTACTCATTTATTGTTTCAAAGAATTCAACATTTTGGGAAATGTGCTTATTTGCATGCTTATATCCGTCTGTTAAATATGAAGCACAAAGACAGGAAAACTGCCAGCCTGGCTCAGTTTGAAGGTTAAAACCTACCAGCACCTCTACAGCTTACTAATTGTTATGTCTTTTTTTGTTTAATCCAAACAAAAAGTGAAGCGTGATAACCATCAAGAAGTCCCCGGTCCTGGCCAAGACCTAGTCCAGCACATAAACCCCTTAAAAAGGCAATTTGTCTTTTTTACACTTTCGGTTTTGTACGAATAAAGCAAATAGAGATCAAGTGTTAATTAGCGATCTTTAAAGGCACTGGCAGGTGAACTTTGTTACCTTTAGTCTCTATGCTAAATACCAGCTGCTATATATCCCACAATCTGGAACTATTTCTTTGACTGTGTATCAGGTTTGTGGCAGAACGAGGATCATCCAGGCTGCTGGACCACGTGGAGCACTTAGACAAACTGTACAACATCCCACCACCAGAGGGAGCCAAAGCCCCTCAGGTCACCAGCAATGTTGAGCCAATACCAGCCAGTCCTAAGTTAAGGTAATTTTTATGTCAAAGAAGCAGTTCTGGGCAGTCTTATAACTTGAAGATCTGCTGTCCAAGTGTACTTTTTCCTGCCTTTTCCTCAGCGCCTTTCTCTGCCCTCAGGTGGCGAGGCGTACGTGTGTTCATCTCCTCCACCTTCAGAGACATGCACGCCGAGCGCGACATCCTGGTGCAGAGCGTGTTCCCGGAGCTGCGGCGTCGCGCTGCATCACACTGCCTCTACCTGCAGGAGGTGGAGCTGCGTTGGGGTGTGACGGAGGAGGAGTCGGGGCGGGCTGCCGAGCTGTGTCTGTCAGAGGTGTGTCGCAGCCAGATGTTGGTAGGAATCCTTGGGGAGAGGTACGGCCTGGTGACTCCCAAACCTGCCCTCCCTGACCTGCCGCAGCACAGCTGGGTAAGACTTGACACCATGAAGCAGAATTAATAAGTAGAGCTGTGTACACAATGTACTCACTGCTGCTTAGATATATAAATGAAGTACTGACGCTTTATTCAAGATGATTAACAAAAGAAAAATGAATTGATCGCAATCCTAAAGGGACATTTAATAATCTGATATTTACAGATCTCAACCTGCGACCATCAGCATTCAAGTTTGTTGAATGTAATTATTTTAATGCAGGTCTTTGTCACTGAAATGCTTTGTGAAACTAGTTAGCTGTTGCATCATAGATCAGTTGAAAATGAGGGGAAATACAAGTACAAGTAGGAACAATTGTCATTTAAGGGTAGAAAGGTCAGCGACTGGTGAAGTTCCATCACTGTTGATGGTGAACAGGTATTTAGGTGATTTTATGATCAATTCAAACTGCCTTTGATACCTTAAAGAGAAATGATGAATAAAAATATGTCTGAATTTGAAATATTCTTCAGAGTACTGACAGAAGTATGATTTGTGTGCAGCTTGCCTCGGCGCCGGCGGGCCTGTCCATCACCGAGCTGGAGATCCGTCAGTTCCAGGCTCTTTACCCCAACACAGCCCACCAGCGAATGTTCTGCTACTTCAGAGACCCAAACATCATCAAGTACGCCATGAAGTTTTCTCTTATGCATTTTAAGTTTAAATGAACAAGTCATTTAAATATATTACTAACTCCTTCAGATTCGTCCCATTATGTTGAGATGAGGTTTTTGTACAGTATTTGTGATTCCATAAGTTGACAATACAAACAGTTTGCTGGTATTTGAAGTTTTCATTTCACTGTCCTCCTCAGATCAGTTCCAGTGTCTTGGAAGTCCGACTTTGCCGCTGAATCAAAGGAGGCTGAGTCTAAAATGGCCTCTCTGAAGACAATGATCCGGACCAGTGAAGTCAAGGTCACTGAAAAGTGAGTCCTCGTGGTCATGATTCTCCTTCACTGAAGCTGTGGCACTAAAACAGCAGTTCACTACACCTTTAGTCTGTTTTCAGACTGCAGGCATGAATCTAGCTTTTTTGTTTTGCTCATATGTGACTAAGTGACTTAGCTGAGGCTTCTTGTCTGTGTTTCTGCCACAGTTACTCGTGTGCCTGGGGAGGCGTTATGGACGGGAAGCCATACCTGAAAAACCTGGAGGACTTTGGCAAAGCCATGCTGGATGACCTGTGGACGGCTATAGAAAAGCAGTTTGTGGAGGTTAGTTGTGGTGGAGGAAGTATGGAAATCATGTACTGAAGAAAACATCGCAATACCACACTTCAAAAATACTCCTTTACAAGTTAAAGTCCTGCATTCAAAATTTTAACAAAAGCATGAAAGTATAAAGGTATTTGATTGATATCGATATTATATTTATACAGTATTTGAGTATAGTAGAAGTTTAGATATGGCAGTTAACCTAGAATAGAAATTAGGGTTGGGTGATAATCCGGTAATAATATATCCCACAGTATCTAAAATAGCAACAGTATCAGTTTCATTACCGTCATTAAAAAAAAAAAAAATGCTGCGCATATAGGTCTATTGGGGTCTAACATAATTTGAGCATCATCATAACAAAAATGAAATCCACTCCATTCAATGTATCTGGTTGAATTTTTACTTGAGAAAAAGGTGACTGCAAAAGTATATGCTAAAAAATGAACCTGAGCAGTTTTACAGGTGTTTGAACATAGGTATGTCCAGGCGCTCATTTAGGCGCATCTGAGCAGAGTACCGTTATCTCGTCCAAGCATACGGAGAAACTCCTCTGTTGGAAACACTTTTTCAGCCTTTTTTCTGCTTGCTATTGTTCTTAGCTCTCATAAAAGGACGAAATGCAAATAAAACAGTGAAATAAGACTTCGGGCTGCTCAGCAAAGTCCTCTGTGAGCGCTCTGCTCATTCATGAGATGGAGCGGTGAAACTAACTGCGTGGTTACGCCAGTCAATAGCTCAGCGACCCGCCCAAATTCACCATAGAAACACCAATGACGATCCAGAAGGAAGTAAGCCCAGAGATAGGTTATTGCATGAAGAGCGCTCCCTCCACTCTAGGAACCTCCTCCTCTTAATGTAAACAACCAGGACCTTCGTGATTGATCTCAAACTAACACAGAGTAATAGGGGGAGACATTAGCAGCGTTTTTTTCAGGCTGGAATATAACTTTTGACCACAAAACAGCAAAGGTAAGACAGGTGGTGAAATCAGCAGATTCAGTACCGTTGACGTGCGCTATTTTCGTGTTTTCGTTACATGCGCATATAATTTCTTGGGGTATGAATTATGTTTTGTTTGGGTGTCAATGCTTGGGAGAGGCTTTTAGCAGAGTTTCTCCCCGTCATTCTGGTATGCTACAAGTTAGGATTGGTGCTTCTTCGCGTGAGCATTGACCGTCTGAACTGCAAATTGATTTTTAATTAGTCACAGTAATACCGTGTACCCCGGGAAAATGTGGGGATGGTTTGACGGTATCAAAATTTGGCTACCGCCCAACTCTAATAGAAATACTCAGAATTCTACTGCGCTTGAGTAAATGTAGTTACTTTCCACCACTGCTTGAAACCACTAAAATGACAAAAAATGCCGACACAGCTGACTAACAGTAGATTACTAATGAACACCACTTCATTCTCCACGCTGAAGAAGGACAAGGAGGCCGAGGATGTGTCTAACGTGACTGAGCAGGAGGTGCAGCAGGGGGCGCTGCAGAGGCAGTTCTTCGGCAGGACAAAGGTGATGGCCGGGGCGGTTGCGATTGTGGAGCAGAGCCAGATCAAAGGAGGGATGATGGTGGTGGAGGGCGGACCTGGAGAGGGAAAAACAGTCTTCATGGTAAATTTCTATTTTATTATCAATACATTAATTAATGTGCCAGTAGTTTTCTGCTTTAATTGATTAGTCATTTGCTCTAGGAACAATAAATTCTTAAAAACTACTTGTTTCAGTTTCTCAGATGACATCTTAAAATGTCTTATTTAGAGACCAACAGGGGCGGCTGGCCGATAGAGGGCGCTAGGGCGCCGCCCCCTCTGTCTCACTTCATGTAGAATCACACAGCCCTTCCTTTAATAAAACGTTTTTTAAAATGACTTTTACATGTATACTCTCTGTTTTAAAAAGGCAAAATGAATAATATAGTCTGAAGTGAGTTACTAAAATGTAAAATCTGCACTAAATAGTCAGATTAGAACTGTCCTACATTGTCTACAGTTACTAATAGCTGACATATAACGGGCCACGGGCACACACATCTTTCCCCATTGACTCTCGTTATAACTTTGACATGCGCAGTTTGTTCCTCTTCGATACAAGAGATAGGAGACAGCGGGGCGCAGCCTGACCGCACCCTGCTGTCTCCCTCTGATCGCTATACACACCACCGGCCATGGGGTGGCAGCAGCGAGCGAGCGGTTTGTTCACTCGCAAGCCTGTAATTAAAACCGCCAAGCTAGTTGAGCGCAGAGTGTTGGAGTAATTAGCAAATAAGATTATTAGCTAGTCACAGAGAGAGCCAAAAAAGGAGAAAATGGTCTTAATTAGAGTCTTAATTAGACAACAGTCCGAAGACAGGGAGGAGATTTACCCGCTCTTTTTCACGGAGCTGGTATGAGAAGACGTCTTGGCTAAGTGGATACAGTGAGGCAGGTGCTTTATTTTGCTTCCCTTGCCTGCTTTTCCAAACCAAGGGAACTGATCAAAATATTTAATGTTTGCTTACAGAAGCACTTTTGACTTAAAGCCTAATGGTTTCAGTTATTTTCTTTAGACAAAGTGACAATTTTTTGTTGCTTTGATAGTCTTAAATATGAGGATTTGCTGTGTTTTCATTGTCATTTAAGGTTGTTAATATAAATGTTAGCTAAAAGAAGCACTTTGGGCTTTAAGCCAAGGTTTGATTGTTTTTTTAAACAAAATGTGTTTGTTGGTTTCATCATGTGTATGTATTTGCTGTTTTTGTTTGTTGGTTTTTTAAATTTGAGTATGGAAATATAAATATGTTGTTCCAAACAATTAGCTAGACAGAAGAAGCACTTGGTACTCTTGGAAGCTGTGAAAATGAATTGTTTCTCTTTTTACTTTGGAAGTAAAAAATAAATTTATACATTCTTGGTTTGTTTAATGATGGAAAAGGAGATTTTAAGGGTTTGTGTGCACCAATTATATCTTATCTGGAGCAAAACATATCAAACACTGGGGAGATAAATTCAAATTCACTAACTGGTAACATTCACCTGCATTTAACTGTTTATTTGACTCAGCAGTAGTGCTTACATGTACCCTAGTAGTGATACATAGTAATAGCACATCAAATGGTTGTAAACATAATATACATTAATTCTTGTGGTCCGGCATTGCTGACAATTTACGACGATATTAAACCAAGAAAATAGCAAATCCTCACATTGGAGAAGCTGGAAGCAGAAACGTTTTAGCACTTTTGCACAAGAAAGTGTGTAAAACATGAGCGAGTGGGAAACATATTTATCTCTCTCCATACAGGCCGCTCTTGCAGACGCGCTCAGGACTGAAGTTAAATCCAAGACAAACCTTGTCTGTGATGTCATCTCCTACTCTACAGCTGCCAGCCAATCAGCACGCTCTGTGGAAAACCTGCTTCGATGCCTTGTTCAGTGGCTGAGGAAGATGAAAGATACTGAGGAGGAATCGCCTCTTCCCCATTCTTACAAGTAGCGTTTGAGTTTGAATCCTTACAGTGGTTCAGATTTACAGGAACGTCATTTTATCTGTACACTCAGTCGTGATTCCCTTTCCTGTAATTACTTGTGATCACAGAGATTTGCTGTTAGAGTTTCACTCCAGTTTGAGCGACGTGAAGAAAAAGCCTCTGGTGCTGCTGGTTGATGGGGTAGATCTTGTCCAAGATGGCAGAGGTCAGCTCAGCTGTGACTGGATACCAGAGCAGCTTCCACAGGTCAGTTACCTGCATAGAAAACTGAGGGAAAACACACACCTGAGGTGAGGTCCACAGCATGGTTTGGATGCAGGACAAAAATTTGGTTTTGATCATTTTTTATGGTTGAATTTTTAGGGATTTCTCTGCAACAGTAAAACTGAGATTCTCTTTTTCTTGCCAGGGTGTTTGTTTGGTATTGAGCGTCACATCCAAAACGCCGCTGTTACAAACCTTGGCCAAGAAGAGGAGCACTGTCCTGTTTTCCCTGGGACAGCTCACCATGCTGGACCGGAAGGAGATAGTTCAGAAGGGACTCGACGAGTTTGGGAAGAAACTCAGCGACTCTGCGTTCAACAACCAGGTTCTTCTTATTTGTGTTTTGCTCTGTATTCATCACGGTGTTGAATTCGTCTTTTATCCTAAAACTATACTGTCTGCTTCTCCAGCTCCAGACGCTGATAATGAATAAGGGAGCAGTGAGTCCTCTGTACCTGCACCTGGCCTGTGAGGACCTGAGGAACTTCGCAACCTTTGACAAGGTTTAATATCACTTTTTCCAGTCACTTCCACAATGATGGTGGTTTTTCCAGTGTCAGCTGCAGCAGTGCTTTGTGTTGGGTGGATGCTGACAAGGATCCATGCTCATATTAGCATGTTAACACACTCATGATGATGATAGCACAGCCCAGTTAATTAGAAAATGATTGCATTCTGTTACACAGCGTCCCAACGTTTTTTGAGTCAGGGTTGTATGATGATGTTTAGCAGGTATAGCCTGTTAGCATGCTGACATTACCCATTTAGCACTATACACAAAGCATAGCTGAGGCTGATGGGAATGCCTCAGTTTTGCAGGTGTTTGATCACAAACCAAACTATTGGACACATTTTGACACAAAGATGCTGGCAAATGGGCAAATGGTGCTAATCTTGATCATTTCATTGAAATATTTGACCACCCTGCTGCCAGTTTAACTGGTGCATGCACATGACTATCAACATCTTGATAGAAGCAAGGATTTTAATGTCCTCTTGTCTTAGTTGAAGGAGAGCCTCCAGGAGCTGCCTCATTCTCTGGGCCAGTTGGTGCAATACAGCCTGAACAAACTCTGCTCACAGTACAGAGATATGCTGGGACTCCGCTGGGCCCTGGCAGCACTCACTGTCAGCACCACGGGTAAGAGGTTTTATAGAAGTTTTAGCATTGTTTTTAAATTTTCTAAAGGGCTAGATATGGTAAATATACAGCTAATGCAACACAGAGGGGAAAGGGATGTTATCAAACGACATTATCTAAGGTCGTCTCAACATTTTCTCCTCTTGGTCGACAGGCATGCGGGAGAGAGACTTGTACTCTGTACTGAACACGTGCAGTGACCTCTCCTCAAGGGACGCTCAGGTCACATGGCAGGAAGTACTGTGTCTGTCCAGGAAGCCAGAAGCACGCATTCCCATGGCAGCTTTCACTCGTATAGTTCAGAGTTTAAAAAGGTATTGAAATTGGAAAAATCCCATTATGTGGGACAGTAATGTCCCCAGGTGACTGTAGTTGCTTGTGAAAAAAGTATTGTTGCACCTAGATGAATACACTTAATCCTCAATATTTGACCATTTTGACCAAAAGGCTCCATACTGATGGTGTGCTTTTAGATTTCCTCCATGTTTGAAGGATACACAGTATGGAGAAAACATCCTGTTTAGATTTAATGTAAAATTATGGACAATAATCCTAAAGGAGGAAGTGTTATTTAACCTAATTGGATCCTTTTCTGCAGCCTGATTGGTCTGTCTCATTGCCACAACACTGACGACTTACTAGTTCTAACCAATCCAGAGGTGAGGAAGGCCTTTGAGGACTTCCTCCTTCCAACAGAAAGTGACAGAACCAGAGCTCACCTTGTACTAGCAGGTAAAGTACACACAGTCTGTTTCAATACAACCTAAGTAAGTCTTGGTCACCGTATATATATTTTAACTAGTCTAGTATCACTGTGCTGTCTCTTCATACAGCTCATTTTTGGGCCCTTGCTGACCAGCGGGGCACAGATACCTTCCTTCACTGTGAGGCCAACTCTGTCAAGCACCTTCCCTCCAACCTGGTCAGTTATCTCCCGTCATCACACATCATATAAAAGCGGCACAAAATGAGCAACAGTACTTTGTTACTTTGAGGTACAAACTATATAAATTCACCAATAAACTCTCATTTGTCAGTTCTTAAAAAACTTTGCAATAGAGAAGCAATCAGCTGCACACTGACCTTCACGTGTACTCGCTTTATTTAATCAAAGGTTCAGTTTCCTCGGCCTTCATCAGGTACGACTCCACTGAAGTTTTAATTAAATCTCGCCTACCTACTCTCACTTTCTGGTTCCTTATCATGTCCTACACATCTGTCATCACAGACAGAATTGGAAATTTTTCCTTCCAATATAATCGCATTAAAACATGTTTGTCAAGCTCTTGAATATGTTTGAATATTGCTTAGTGCCATATGAAATGCTTCTTTTACATCCTCGTTGAAGGAATCCTCCAGAGAACCACAGTTATTCATGATATTTACTTTAGACTTCAGCTCCTTTATTTGGCTTTGTTCAGAGTCAGAGTGGCCAACAGGAGGCGCTTCAGTCCCTGCTCTCCAACTACTACTTCCTGTATGCTAATGTGCGCCACGGCCTCCTGCATCAGCTCCTGGAGACCTACAGCTTGTATGGTGAGCATGCACGACAATAGCTTGTCATTGTTTAGATGGTTCTTCCTTTAATCCTTCACATATTTCCTCTCAAACAAATTCCCACAAACTGTGTTTTATTCCTTCTTCATACACCTTTCTCCTTGTGCTCTCAGTTGGCTTCCATGCTGATCTCAAGGACTGCCAGAGTTTCCTGCGGCGTCACGCTCTCCTGCTCTCTTCCTGGCCGGCTCTTTTCATTCAGCAAGCCCTCAACGAGCCTCCTTGGACCTCTGCTCACACCTGGGCACAAGACCTGGTGGCAGAAGGAGAGGCTCGGGTAGTTGAAGTGCTAAACACTTACAATCAGCCCCTTCAGGAGACCAGGTAAGCAGGTTGTCTGCAAAGTGGTTTAGAAGAAGTGTGTTAGAAGTTCTTCCCAAATCCACTCCTTGGGACTGAGGCTGACTTTAGAGAGCTTTATTTATTTTTTGCCTTTTTAGCTTAATATTAGTATATAGGAATGTGTTAATGGCCTCGTGTGTGTCGTTGCAGTAAGCTGGTGTCGACCTTCACCTCTGAGCCGACCTGTTTGGTTGTGAGCTTGGATGAAAAGCTGATGGTGGTTGGCACTGGACAGGGAACACTGTATTTCATCAACATGCAGACTGGACAGGTATGCACAAATTTTCCAGCATAGTCAGCGTAGTGACCGTTTGTAAATGCAGCAGCTCGGTAATCAGAGTGCTCCTCTACCCCGACCTCATGTTTCCTTCTGTGCTGCAGCACTGCGCTCACAGCCATACTTTCCTTGTCTAGTCTTTTTTTCTGCACATGCACGCTCATAGAAAACAGAATAGAAACCAGGATTTAAGTCTACACAATGTTCAAATTACTCTTCAGTTTTGACATTGGAAAAAAAGTCTAATATCAACACTCTTGTGGCTGTGAACAGGAAGTGAAATCGCTGGTGAGCAGCTGCGACGGCATCTCGAGCGGTGTCTTTCTTAAGGATGGACGTCTTGCTACCACCTCCTTCGATGGACGGATAGAGATCTGGGACATCGAGAATGGCTGCAGGTCAGAGGAGAGTTGGAGGGACATTTCACAAAATGCCTCAGAGTGTACAAATCTTCAGATTTCTCAGATGTAGCACAAACTAATGATGTTTGAATTCACTTGTGCTCCTTGCAGGACTGCTGTTATTGATGCCCACACCAATGCGATAACAGCGAGTGATATCACGTCAGACAGGAAGCACCTTGCCACTGTGTCTTTAGACTCCATGCTGAAAGTTAGTCGTTGTGTGCAGAATTGTTTCCTGATGCTTGAGTTTCTGCCTTTTCTTGCTCCTTTTATTCTGTGGGATTTTAAAAAGCCCCTAATGAAAGAAATCCAATCAAGGAAGCGTACGTCGCCCAGATTGGTGTCACCGGGGCCCCGCCCTGGAGCCAGGCCTGGGGTTGGGGCTCGCAGGTGAGCGCCTGGTGGCACGGGACCCGGCCGGGCACAGCCCGAAGGAGCAACGTGGGCCCTCCTTCCCGTAGGCCCACCACCCGCAGGAAGGATCAGAAGGGGCCGGTGCTATGTGATATGGGTAGCAGTCGTGGGCGGGGGCCCCGACGACCCAAACCCTGGACAACGACTTTGGCTATGGGAACATGGAATGTCACCTCACTGTGGGGGAAAGAGCCTGAGCTAGTGCGGGAGGTTGAGCGGTACCGGCTAGAGATAGTCGGGCTCACCTCTACGCACAGTCTGGGCTCTGGAACCCAACTCCTTGAGAGAGGCTGGACTCTCTTCTACTCTGGAGTTGCCTGCAGTGAGAGGCGGCGAGCTGGTGTGGGCTTGCTTATAGCCCCCCAGCTCAGCCGCCATGTGTTGGAGTTCTCCCCGCTGAGCGAGAGGGTCGCTTCCCTGCGCCTTCAGGTTGGGGATAGGTCTCTCACTATTGTTTCGGCCTACGGGCCAAACAGTAGCGTAGAGTACCCGGCCTTCTTTGAGTCCCTGGGAGGGGTACTGGAAAGTGTTCCAACCGGGGACTCCATTGTTCTGCTGGGGGACTTCAATGCTCACGTGGGCAGCAACAGTGACACCTGGAGGGGTGTGATTGGGAGGAACGGCCTCCCCGATCTGAACCCGAGTGGTGTTCTGTTATTGGATTTCTGTGCTAGTCACAGTTTGTCCATAACGAACACCATGTTCAAGCATAAGGGTGTCCATCAGTGCACGTGGCACCAGGACACCCTAGGCCGGAGGTCAATGATCAACTTTGTAGTCGTATCATCTGACCTTCGGCGGTATGTCTTGGACACTCGGGTAAAGAGAGGGGCTGAGCTGTCAACTGATCACCACCTGGTGGCGAGTTGGATTCGCTGGCAGGGGAAGAAGTGGGACAGACTTGGCAGACCCAAACGTACCGTGAGGGTCTGTTGGGAACATCTGGCGGAACCCGCTGTCAGGGAAGTTTTCAACTCCCACCTCCAGGAGAGCTTCAACCAGATCCCGAGGGAGGTTGGAGACATTGAGTCCGAATGGACCATGTTCTCCACTTCCATTGTTGATGCAGCTGTCCGTAGCTGTGTCCGTAAAGTCGGCGGTGCCTGTCGTGGCGGCAACCCTCGAACCCGGTGGTGGACACTGGAAGTAAGGGATGCCGTCAAGCTGAAGAAGGAGTCCTATCGGGCCTGGTTGGCTCATAGGACTCCTGAGGCAGCTGATGGGTACCGGCAGGCCAAGCGTGCGGCAGCTCGGGCAGTTGTAGAAGCAAAAACTCGGGTCTGGGAGGAGTTCGGGGAGGCCATGGAGGAGGAGTACCGGTTGGCCTCGAGGAAATTCTGGCAAACCGTTCGGCGCCTCAGGAGGGGGAAGCAGCTTTCTGTCAACACTGTTTACAGTGGAGGTGGGGAGCTGTTGACCTCGACTGGGGATATTGTCGGGCGGTGGAAGGAATACTTCGAGGATCTCCTCAATCCCTCTGTCATGTCTTCCATAGAGGAAGCAGAGACTGGGGACTTGGAGGTCGATTCATTCATCATCGGGGCTGAAGTCACTGAGGCAGTTCGCAAGCTCCTCGGTGGCAAAGCGCCGGGGGTGGATGAGATCCGCCCTGAGTACCCCAAGTCTCTGGATGTTGTAGGACTGTCTTGGTTGACACGCCTCTGCAGCATCGCGTGGCAGACGGGGACAGTGCCTCTGGACTGGCAGACTGGGGTGGTGGTCCCTCTTTTTAAAAAGGGGGATCGGAGGGTGTGTTCCAACTATCGGGGGATCACACTCCTCAGCCTCCCTGGGAAAGTCTATTCCAGGGTACTGGAGAGGAGAATCCGGCCGATAGTCGAACCCCGGATTCAAGAGGAACAATGCGGTTTTCGTCCTGGCCGTGGAACACTGGACCGGCTCTATACCCTCCACAGGGTGCTTGAGGGTTCATGGGAGTTTGCCCAACCAGTCCACATGTGCTTCGTGGACTTGGAGAAGGCATTTGACCATGTCCCTCGTGTCATTCTGTGGGAGGTGCTCCGGGAGTATGGGGTTGGAGGCCCTCTGTTGAGGGCTGTACAGTCCCTGTACACCGGAGCAGGAGCTTGGTCCACATTGCCGGCAGTAAGTCGGACCTGTTCCCGGTGCATGTTGGACTCCGGCAGGGCTGCCCTTTGTCACCGGTTCTGTTCTTCATCTTTATGGACAGAATTTCTAGGCGCAGCCAGGGGCCGGAGGGGGTTCGGTTCGGGGGCCGGCAGATTTCGTCTCTGCTTTTCGCGGATGATGTTGTCTTGTTGGCTACCTCGAGCCAGGACCTTCAGCATGCGCTGGGACGGTTCGCAGCCGAGTGTGAAGCAGCTGGGATGAGAGTCAGCACCTCCAAGTCCGAGGCCATGGTTCTCGACCGGAAAAAGGTGGCTTGCTCCCTTCAGGTTGGGGGAGAGTTCCTGCCTCAAGTGGCGGAGTTTAAGTATCTTGGGATCCTGTTCACGAGTGAGGGAAGGATGGAACGTGAGATTGACAGGTGGATTGGTGCAGCGGCTGCAGTAATGCGCTGAGCCGAAAGGCGAAGCTCTCGGTTTACCGGTCAATCTACGTTCCTACCCTCACCTATGGTCATGAACTTTGGGTCATGACCGAAAGAACGAGGTCCTGGATACAAGCGGCTGAAATGAGTTTCCTCCGCAGGGTGGCGGGGCGCTCCCTTAGAGATAGGGTGAGGAGCTCTGTCACCCGGGAGGAGCTCAGAGTAGAGTCGCTGCTCCTCCACATCGAGAGGAGTCAGCTGAGGTGGCTCGGGCATCTCTATCGGATGCCCCCTGGACGCCTCCCTAGGGAGGTGTTCCAGGCATGTCCCACCGGGAGGAGGCCCCGGGGAAGACCCAGGACACGCTGGGGTGACTATGTCACTCGGCTGGCCTGGGAATGCCTCGGGATCCCCCTGGAAGAGCTGGAGGAAGTGTCCAGGGAGAGGGAAGTCTGGGCGTCCCTGCTCAGACTGCTCCCCCCGCAACCCGGCCCCGGATAAGCGGAAGACAATGGATGGATGGATGGATTTTAAATAGTTTTTTCGCCCAGGAAGAGTCGGAACTACATTTTTGCAGTTATTGAGGATCTGAATATACATTGCTATAAATTTTGCTGTCAGCTGTTATTCAGTTGTACACATCACTGAAACAGTCAACAGTAACCTTCCTTACTCGTGCTGACCAAATCGTGCTGATCTTCTGCTGTCAGGTGTGGTCCTCGGCTAAAGGGCACGAGGTCGCGGCCCTGCCCAGCTCCAGCCCTTTGAACTGTGTGACCTTTCACCCAGAGGATCACCTGCTGGCTGTTGGTTGCTGGAACGGGAATGTGATCGTGTGGAACTGGCTCCAGAATGAAACTCTTCCGGTGAGTTATTGTGAGGAGAGGCCAAAGACGCATAGGAATAGAGAGCTAAAGTCAGCTTCATGTTCACTCTTTCAAAATAAAAGTAATAATTCTGACACTGTAAAGGATGAAAAGCCAGACCTGTGCAGCCCACTCCTCATCTTTACATGAGGCTAGCAGCTCAAGGCTACATTAGCCACCACTGGCATAACACACCTGAATGTTGAGCTGAATTTTGGTGGTTGAGTTGCATTGTGGGTAATGTTTGCAGCTAGGTTTTGACAGGTTTTATTTAAAAATACAACCACCATTTCTCCTTTGTCTGTTCCACCAGCCTCTGTTGGGTCACCAGAGATCAGTGCGCAGTCTCTCCTTCTCCACCTCCTCCTCCTCCTCCATGCTCTGCTCTGGCTCTGTGTCCGGAGAGGTCAGGGTGTGGTCGGTGCCCACCTCCACCTGTGTGGGATGTTTCCAGGCTCACTCTGGAGCCACCGAGGCCCTCACCTTCCTGGAAGAAGGCAGCATGCTGCTGAGTGCCGGCTCCGATCACACAGTGAGGCGTCGCTGCCTGTAAACAATGAGCAAGGATCCGAGAAACTAAACTTAGCTCCACGGGCCAGAGTGGCTAGATTGTGATTATATAATTACGGCACATTTACTGCTTTACTCACCTAATTATCACTAATTATCATTTGTCCTTCTGTAAAACAGCTCCAGCTGTGGTCGGCGGGACTTGGACGTTCGGTCTCCACATTAACAAGTGATGAAGTAAGCTCCTTATTTATCTTGTGTATTAAGATTAAGATACATCCATCCATCCATTTTCTATACCACCTATCCCTTTCAATGGGTGAGGTACACCTTGGATCAATCGCAGGGCAACACACAAGACAAACAACCATTCACACTCACACCTAGGGGGAATTTTAGAGTCATCAATGAACCGAATGAGCATGTTTTTGGGCTGTGGGAGGAAGCCGGAGTACCCGGAGAGGAGAGGCACGGGAAGAACATGCAAACTTCACACAGAAAGGCTTCGCCCGGGGATCGAACCGGCAACCTTCTTGCTGTGAGGCACGTACACTACCTGTTTCGCCACCGTGCTGCCCGATTAAGATACATACTTTATTGATCACCGCACAACATGCCATGCATCGGTGAACACAACAACATACAAAGCATGCACATGTCATGCTTTTTGGTGAAATTATTCCTTTTTTTTTTTTTTGATATTTTCTTTTTATTTGGAAAAGCAAATATTTACATTTTAATTCACAACATTTCAGTCCTTCCCTGGACCCTAAAGTATCTTTTCCTTTGGTTTGTCCGCCCTATTTCCCTTGATAATGGATGGGAGTAATTCCAGAAAGTCCAAGTGTCTTTTCCATGCTGCTCTTCCAAGATATTTTTGAGTCATTCAAGTATTGTATCCAGTGAACAGAACCAGGGGAGCTCACATCCTAAGGCCTCTCAGTTTCACACTCAGTGAAAACAAATAAAAAACAAAAAATCTTCTTCAAAAATTCTGGTGGTAGTGTTACACACAAAAGTGATTTAAATGAAGAATAGACTCAAGTGAAATCAGATCTTACAGGTTTTGTGTACTCAGTCCATTTGGACCAAATCCGACAGAACTTTTCTCTCTGTACTCATAGGGGAAATTTTTCCATAATGTAAATTTCATGTACTATATCCATCTATTCCTCGATGGTGGGTGGTTCTACCTTAAGCCATTTTCTTGTGATAGTTTTTTTACTGGCTGCCAATAGTACACAAAGCAATTTTCTATCATTCTTGTTCCAATTGTGAAAGTCAATGTCTCCCAAATACATAGATTCATAGTTGAAGGTAATATTCCTCCCCATTATATTTGTTATATGTTTATGGATTTCTTCCCAAAATTCTCTGATAACCTTGCAGTCTCAGAAAATATGGAAGTGATTGGCTCCACTAGTGCCATATAGTCTCCAACAAAAGTCATCATTACCCTGATGTCATTTCTGAATGGGTGTGATAAAAAATTTCACAATGTTCTTCCAACAAAATTCCCGCCATGTTTGACCCTGTTGACCTCCACTGTAGCTGACATATTCTTTACCAACTCTCCACTGAGATGACTGCCTCTCCTTTTTTTCCCCACTTCTCCTATATATATATATATATATATATAGTACTTTCTTGTTTTGATTTTTGGATGCCATTGTACAATATGGATATAATTTTGCTGCAAGACTGGGACTTCTGCGATAAAAATACCTACAGGAAGCCTGAATTGAGTTCTACTAAAGCCTCTTTCATGTGTTGATGAAAATAGCTTCTAACTTGCAGGTGCCTGTAAAAGTCCTCTTTTCCCAATCCTTGTTCGTTTTGCAGAGCTTCAAATCTCTGGAAAGCCCCCTTGTGGACAAAAGAGTAATTGCTGGTTAAGTCCTTTGGGATCCATCTCTCAAATCTATCATCCGAATCGTAGGCACACTGCCTCAGGATTTTAGATGCATGCTCCAATCTACAGGTTTTTACTACTTCCTACCAGGATTTTAGGAAGATGTCAGGCAAGGGATCCTCTGAAATCATAAGATCATCTTGCAATTTCTTATCTGCCAGTAGGGCTGCTACCGGAGTTCCTTTCACACTTGTACCTTCTATATCTTTCCAACCTGCAGTGTACATTGGTGAGAGTAAACAAATTAATGGTCTCAATTGAGCTGCATGATAATACTCTTTTAGGCAGGGAAGGCCCATTCCACCCCTTTGTTTTTTTAATTGCAAAGTTCTATATTTAATCCTGGCCTTTTTCCCTTGCCAGAGATATCCTCCTGTCCCATTCTAAAAATTGTTTAAGTGATACTTCAGTTGGCAGGCACTGGAAGAGGTAATCTTGGCAAGATATTCAACCTAACTGATTCTATCCAAGAGCTCAAACTTAGAAAGGGAACAACATTCCACCTTTGTATGTCTGGTATCCAAATTTTGATACCGTCAAACCTTCCCCACATTTTCCCGGGGTATACGGTATTACCGTGACTAATTAAAAATCACTTTGCAGGGCAGCGTGACATGCGCGCAGTTCATATGGTCAATGCTCACGCGAAGAAGCACCAATCCTAACTTGTAGCATACCAGAATGACGGGGAGAAACTCAGCTAAAAGCCTCCACCAAGCATTGCCACCCAAACAAAACATAATTCATACCCCAAGAAATTATACGCGCTTGTCGATTTCACCACTTCACACAAACCACAAAAGCCCGCTATCAAATGAAAGCAGATTCTGATGATCACGAAGATGTCTGCCTCCTCACTGTGCGACGAAAACTCAGCGAGCTAGCAGCCAAAGAGAAGCAGAAAAAAAAAAAAACTTTGCTAAATCATACAGTATGTCTTACCTTCGCTGTTTTGTGGTCAAAAGTTATATTCCACCCCGAAAAAACGCTGCTAATGTCTCCTCATATTACTGTGTTAGTTTGAGATCAATCACGAAGGTCCTGCTTGTTTATATAAAGAGGAGGGGGTTTCTAGAGTGGAGGGAGCGCTCTTCATGCAATAACCTATCTCTGGGCTTACTTCCTTCTGGATCGTCATTGGTGTTTCTATGGTGAATTTGGGCGGGTCGCTGAGCTATTGACCGGCGTAACTACGCAGTTAGTTTCACCGCTCCGTCTCATGACTACGCAGAGCGCTCACAGAGGTTTTTGCTGAGCAGTCAGAAGCGTTATTTTACTGTTTTATTTGCATTTCGTCCTTTTATGAGAGCTAAGAACAATAGCAAGCAGAAAAAAGGCTGAAAAAGTGTTTTCAACAGAGGAGTTTCTCCGTATGCTTGGACGAGATAACTATACTCTGCCCAGATGCGCCTAAATGAGCGCCTGGACATACCTATGTTAAAACATCTGTAAAACTGCTCAGGTTCATTTTTAGCATGTATTTTTGCGCAGTCACCTTTTTCTCAAGTAAAAATTTAACCAGATACATTGAACGGAGTGGACTTCTTTTTTGTTATGACGATGGTACGTCATATGTAGGCCCCTATAGACCTATATGCGCAGCATTTTTTTTTTAAATGACGGTAATGAAACTGATACCGTTGCTATTTTTAGATACCGTGGGATACATTATTACCGGCTTACCGCCCAACCCTACTGCTCATCTTATCTTCATTCTGTCCTGCTGTTTTGTTTTTTGTTTTTTTTTAACATAAATCTCATATTTCTCTCCAAATCAATTGCTCCACTGGACGTTTCAGTACAAGCCTGCTGCTGCTCTGTGTGTGGCTGTCAATGGAGACTACGTCGCTGTGGGCTACCATGGTGATGGCATCAGACTTTTCAGTCTTAACCCAGGTGTGTTTTTATGTCTTTCCTCTTCTCTGCATGAGTGTTGTCCAAAATGAAGATAGTGTGTTTTTAATATAGATCTGGTGAACGAGCCTAACAGTCTTCATTTGATCGTAGTTGAGGAGATTTGGGCCTCCGAGGACCTGGACGTGTCCACGCTGAGCCTGCTGTGGCTCGTTGAGAACGCAGAGCAGACCGAACCAGAGCTGCTGCTGTCTGCAGGAAGTGACAAACGTGTGAGGATCTGGAAGAAGAAAGAAGGAGAGGACGGAATGGTAGTCGGCCTGGAAATGTTGGGGCTGTCCAGTGTGCAGTCAGGCCCCATCCTGGCATTGGCACAAAACTCCAAATACCTGGCTACAGCTACAGGTGAGTGTTCCAGATGGTAAAGTAAAAACACGACTTTCAAAGGCAACATACTTGTGTTTCTGAGGGAGAGGCTGTGTTTTTCAGCCTCCTCTTCTGAAAACTCAACACTTTCTGCTTGTAACTCTTTGGTATTCGCTCTTCTGTATTTCCCTTTAATTAGATGACTGTTTAACCTTTCTGTGGTGGCTGGACAAGCTGCCCCTCAACCCCTACGTTGACGCATATATATTCCTTACCGGCCACACTGCAGGAGTCACCTGTCTGGCCTTCAGCCCTGATGGTAACCTGCTGCTGTCTGGCGGAAAGGATCAGGTACGGTGTGTTTGTACTGCAGTGTTGTGACAGTGTCAGGATTTTGTTTTTGAACATTCTTTTTATTGAACATTTTCAGAATTATAACAGTCCAGTACAATACATACAGATTATGAGACAGATGTAGCAAATCCAGAACACATCCACAACAATTATCTCAAAAGTCCTTGTTAGGCCTTGCTCTTTAGGCAGTTGTAGTCTGAGTTTCCAGGTATCTTTGCACTTTGTCAAACTTTGCTGCAAAAAGGTCATTCTGACCATTAATACGAAATCTTAATTTTTCCAGAGAGATATAGTCTGCCATCAAAGATCTCCACAGATGCAGTGATGGGGGTTCCTCTCCTACCCATTTATTCATAACAGCCTTTCGGCCCAACATAAGCAAAAAATGTATAGTATTCTTATGGGATCTGAATGAATCATGGATATATCCCAATAAACATAATATTGGATTAGGCTGTAGTTGCTGTTTAATGATCACACTAACCTCATCACATATACTTTGCCAAAACCGTTGAATCTTTTCACATTCCCAGAGGCAGTGAATTCTTGTCCCTAACATAGTCTTACACTTTGGGCAGTTTGGAGAGGCCCCTGCTGTGTATTTACTATACATGTATGGAGATATATAAACATTTTGTAAAATATTATATTGCATTTCTCTGAATCTTTTACATATGAAAATCCTTGATGGCAGAAGTAGAATTTCCTCCCATGTTTCAATGTCTATTGTCATTTCCAACTGGGTCTCCCACATTCTCCATAGGAATGATAGTCTGTCTGTTTTCAAATATTGTAATCTGGAGTAAAGTTTGGAGACAAAATGACGTTGTTTAAGATCTAAAAGAGTCTTTTCTAGTGAGTTGAAGTCATCTGCAAGGTTGAGAGTTTCCATTTTGGTGTAGACATAGTGTCTGACCTGTAGGTATTTATAAAATTCTTTTGTTGGTAGTTTGTATGTAGCCTGTAATGCTTCAAATGTTTTAAATTTTCCTCTATCCCAAAGGTCATGAATATGGTAAATTCCTGCTTCATACCAGTTGTCCAAGTTAGGTCCATTGCCCCCCCTTGTTAATTCAGGATTATCAAGGATTTTGTTTTTAATACAAACACTGACTATTAATATAAAACACTTGCTGTTGAGTTGACATGACACAGTATATGATATCACAGAGTGTCTTGATGAAACTCCCTGATCAGTTTGAAGGATGCCGTTTGTGGTGCTGTTGAACTGAATGAAGAAAGGTGTCTCTGTAATGCAGCCCGGTGGCTCCCAGCCTTTTTCCTATCATTTAGTGAACAGGTGTCAACAAAGTGACACATTTTATGTTTATTTCACATTATATTAATTGCATAACAATAACAGCACAGAACAACTGATTAACTGTACAATTAACCCACTTAGTGAGCGCAATAACTGCAGGAAGTTTGTGTAAAACAAGCAAGTTTGCATCAGAGGTGAGTTTCCTGATATTTTTACGAACTTTTTATACAATTCTTTGCCTGTATTTTTTGTATTTGTATGTTTTGTTTTTTTTTATTTCACCAATCGCGCACACTGAGTAGGCTGCTTTTTTGATCAATTCAGTGTTTAAGACATTGTTTTATTCGTTCTTTGGTTGTGTGAACTGCGTACTTTCTAATGCAGGGTGAAGCCTCTTTAATTTAGCTTGCGTTCAGGTCTTCATCGTGTCCTTCGGCGACTCCTAGTGGGGGTTGGGACCCTCGGGCTGTGAACCAGTGATTTCAGTCGATATACTGCAGTACTGACAGGTGTCTTTGTTTCAGCGCCTGATGGTGTGGGATGTGAGCGGGTCTCCTTTCCTCTCCAAGGCTTTACCTCACTCCCACAAAGACTGGATCACCAGCTGCGCTTGGACTCCAGACTATGTGGTAAATCCTCATCACATTTTGTGTTGTATAGAAATTTAAGTACGCTGAGTTACAGATCTATTACCTGAAAGTCTTATCACTCTGTTCTGCCATCTACAGCACCATTGTGTTTCCTTTAACTTGTCTTCATCAAGCCTCCCTTTTCTGCTGCAGGTCAGCACCTCAGTCGATGGGCGGCTTTGTGTCGTGGATCCGCAGACGGACCAGTGCCTCAGAGAAATTTCCTGGGGGAGTCCTCTTACATCTGTCAGCTGTGTGGTGAGCAGATCTATCTTTCGGAGAAAAAACAGCATGCATTGTTTCCCTCTCTTCAAACAAAACGAGATGTTTGGTGCTTGTGTGTGCAGGGACAGTATGTGATCGCCGGCTGTGCAGAGGGAGCGCTGCATGTTTGGACTCAGGAAAAGAGCGCAGAAATCTGCCACATTGCTGCACATGAGCAGCGTATCAACCACTGCGCTCTCCTACTACACACAGGTGAACTGTCTGGAGTGCACATATACTTACTCTTTGTAATTGTTCTCTTTTGCTTTGTTCCTAGTTTGATAGTTTAATTTCTGCATTGTTTTTAAGACAAGACCAAAGAAGTGAACCCTGAAGAAATGACTGTTCTCACTGCGTCTGATGACGGCTCAGTGAAGCTCTGGAAGCCACTACAGGTCTGTCGGTCCAAATAAGATTAGAAAGTGCTTTAAAAGGGTTTTTCACAATTCAGTGAAATATTTCCTTTATATGTATGTGTATCATTTTTGTCCTGGTCGTGTTTTTTAGCGTTAATCACACATTTTCTTTGGCTTGGACTCATCTAAAGTTCTAGTGTAGATACAGAGCTGAAATGACTTCCTTAAGGTTTTTAATCATAATAAGAGTGGAGACTGTCACTTATTTTTCTATTTTTTGTTTCCTGTCTCACTTTCTTCATGTATTTATCTGTGTTTGTATATTTTACATGCAGGTGGAGCACTACAGCACCTTCCAGGGTCACAGCGGTGCGATATCTGGAGTTGTTTCCAAAGAAGGACTCCCAGAGTTCCTCACTGTCTCTGAAGACCGCTCATTACGGTGCTGGACATTGACAATAGGTAATCCTTAGTAATCTGCCTTTATGTGATATGATATGTTGTGCGTGTACCTTTTTCTTTGAAGAGCTCTGTGCTTTGCTTTTTTTTACCCTCAAAAAATTTGGCAGTGCATTCTTTTGGCCTTGAATGGTGTCTTCAGGTATTCCTTTCAGGCTGCATTCAGCCCCAATAACCCTCACAACTAAGGTAGAGCAGCATAACCCAGGGCAGAAAAGTCAGCAAAGTACTCATGCTCATTGCTTTATGGCATGACGTGAGTGAAGTGAGTGAATCAACATTTTATCAGTTCAGGTCTATAAAAGTGAGGGGGACAAAAATCCTCATTTCTTGTGAATGTGATGCCCTTGATCACACCAAAAATGTTATGGGTTGCACTTTATATTAAGGTAAACATATTCACTATGAACCAGCTGCTTATTAGCATGTATATAGTGGCCTTTTTCTGGAGGTTAGGGTTATTAAGAGTTAGGGTTACGTTATTAAGATCATAATTGGTTAATCTGTGGTGTGTCCCAGTTCACCAGTGTGTCCTCTCTTTCCAGAGGGTCCTCCGTCAGAGAAGGGCCCAGTCACAGCTCTCTGCTTCTATCCCAGAGATGCTTTGCTTCTTGTTGGTTATGAATCCGGTTTTCTCGAGTTATGGCAGCATGAGTCCGTTGTCGGCTGCAAGCAGGTGAAAACACGCACCAGAAAGTGGATGTATACCACAGACAGGTGTGCGGTGTTTGTGTAATTGCATGGTGTGTCTGTTTGTGTGTCAGACCTCAGACAGCGGCATCACAGCGATCTGCTCCATGCCCGACGGCCAGTTTGCTGTCGGCTACGAGAAACCTGCTGTTGATGTGTGGAAGCTTGTGTGGAATCAACAACAATGCACAGCGAGGTAAACAGAAGCAAAACAGTCACGCTGCGAAGCTGCCATGCTGGCCTGCAGTACACTACTAAGAAAGCAACAGAATAGAACAATGAACACATTTTTATTGACACCAGTGTTCATTTGTAGGTGACAAACAAATGTGATAGGAAAAAATGCAAATATAGATTGAAAGTTATCAGCCTCAACCTGTTCAAAATATGAAAAAGTAGTAAAGAAACATGCACATGAGGAACTATTTTGATGTTTTCACGCCTTAAATTATCTGAAAGTAGCAACTCCACTGTAACTGCAGTTTGCCGTCATTTGCTGTGTGTCGTCCCCTCTCTGCCCTCTTTCCTGTCATGTCTTCAGCTGTCTCTGTCACAATAAAGCCCAAAAATAATAATAAAAAAAAAATGTTTCTGAACATCACTTACAGTAAACAAATGATCCAAAATGAAACCAGCTGACGTGAAACTCGTCCCTGATGTGTGTGCATTGAGTTGAAGAGGAGGCGTTATAAGCTGATTGAGAGCGGTGTTTCCGTGTGGACCTGAAATAAGGTGTGAGCAGTTCGTTTACACACTAACCAGTCTCGCTCTGTCCTGTGTTCTGTCACTCCCAGTCCGGTGAAGGTAAACACCTACAAAGTGAACACCCCAGTGGTCCGCCTCAACTACTGCTCCATCCTGCTCGGTGTGTCACGCGATGGAAGAATATTTGCCGTCGCGGCCGATGAGGAACACATGTGGTCCCAAACATTCGCCCAGTAACTCCACATACTGTTCTCTGTGTACCAAATCAGTCAGCGCAGTTTTAGTGAATCACTGCTGTTTTTTTTGTAATATATTATGACATGCCTGTGAATATTCTCATTCATCCAGGTCATTGTAAGCTTCAGGGCATTCAATCGATCGCAACTGGACTTTGTCAGTTTGTCTTGGAAGACGTTTCGCCTCTCATCCAAGCAGGCTTCATCAGTTCATGCGCATCACCCACTGGAACACAAACTGGGTGTTATCAGAACTCTCCAGCACAGAGCTGATAATGTTCCAACCAGCCAAAAGGCCAGAGACAAGGAACACAAACACCTGAGGGATGCTCTCAAAACTTGTGGTTATCCCAGCTGGTCTTTTGTGAAAAGTTCAGCCGCTTCCAGAAAGAACAGGGTGACAGAGGAAGAAAAGAGAGACAGACGGCATAACATTGTCATTCCATATGTGTCTGGTGTATCAGAGAAACTCAGGCGAATCTTTAACAAACACAACATCCCGGTACATTTCAAACCTGGGAACACTCTCAGACAAAGGCTGGTGCACCCCAAAGACCGTACACCTCATACCCAGAAGAACAATCTGGTGTATGCAGTCCAGTGCAGTGAGGAATGCACAGACTCATATATTGGGCAAACAAAACAGCCACTGAGCAGACGCATGGCACAACACAGAAGAGCTAACTCTTCAGGTCTAGACTCAGCAGTTTACCTGCATCTCAAGGAGGAAGCACACTCCTTTGAGGATAAAAATGTGCATATTCTGGACAGAGAAGACAGATGGTTTGAAAGAGGAGTGAGAGAAGCCATCCATGTCAAGGTTGAAAAACCATCTCTGAACAGAGGGGGAGGTCTGAGACACCACCTATCTCCCACATACAATGCTGTCCTTTCATCTCTTCCAAAGAGATTCAAAAACTTAGCCTCTGAAAATAAACAACAAAGCCATTCACACATGGCTCAAGGAGCCTCCCAATGACAAGAATGGGACACTAACGAGGCAGACGACTGTCGTTGACACCCAAGGGTCGCACCCTACCCCGCCTTAATGGGGGATCGTTTGCCTCACAATAGAGTGATACTATCCTTGGTTTTGGGGGTTGGCCTCACTCAGAGGATAAATACTTGAACCTAACACCATTTCATTGGACTAGAGCTGTCGTATCTAGTCCGGTGCGCATGAACTGATGAAGCCTGCTCGGATGAGAGGCGAAACGTCTTCCAAGACAAACTGACAAAGTCCAGTTGCGATCGATTGAATGCCCTGAAGCCCAATATATTATGACATTAATTATTAGTTATCAATTCATGGAGGTGATCAGAGAGTTGTCTAGAATGCTGCTGATGATGTTTGTCACATGTCCTGATTACATTAGCTCTAAATGATTGCTGTAGGTAGCTGAAGCTGATAAATTCTGGTCATTTCACTTCATAGACGGATGCTCATTCTGAATATTTACAGCAAACTGTTTGAATATATTGTTTAAGATTTCCTAGATGGGAGCAAAGAGTCCGAATTATGGGTTTGATCCCGAACGATGAGAAAAGCATGTGGCTGGTGGGCGAATCACGGGGAGAAGTTCAGATTAGCTTTATTGTGAGTTTGCATTTTCTGTTACTAATAATATAAGACTACTACAAATAAAATGTGTTTATTTTAGCTCTCAGGCTTATGAAAAGAAAACGCAATTGTCAATTAAATGAGCTTGTCTTTTTTATAGAAAAACATTTCTTCATCATTCCAGTTCAGATTTTTGTGACAAATTATTAAAAGACAAATGGCTTTTTTATTCTGTCTGAGCAGCGCCTACATTTCAATTCAACATGAAGTCAAACGTCAAGTGTGGTGCACCACAAGCTTTGGTTTCAGTAATGTTGATGACGCCTCTGTCCTCTTTTTTCTCAGTTTGCAATGGGCCCCAAAAATACATTACAATCAGCTTTCAGCTCGATGAATCTAGAGGCCGACGATGAGGAGAAGATGGGGAGCGTGATATCAGCCATAACAATGAACAAAGGTACTAAACATCTACGGTTTTTACTAACATTTTGCACAGCGTACCAACCTTTTTGAATCAGGGTTGTACTGTCTGTTTGTGCCAGTCTCTGATTTGTTTTCCGTATTGTGTGATTATCCAATGTGCTTTACATTCTTTCAGATTTTGTGGTGTGTGGAGACATGAAGGGCAACATGTGGTTCATTCAGCCTCCTGAGCCTTCCACCTGGAGCAGCAGAAAACATGTAAGAGCTGAAATACTCTGAAACACAACATGAGGGATGAGCTTATGTGTGGAAAACAAAAAAGACAGACTCAGAGAAAACTACATTTACAGTTGAACCTTTCTGCATAGTTTTTAATGAATTATTGCAGCTTGGTGTTTCTCACAAAAAGTGGTGAGGTGGACTTTCAACAAAGTCTGCAACACTGTTTGATCATTGATCATCAGTAAAGAAAAGCCACAAATCCTCACATCTGACAAGCTGGAACCATCATGTTTGACATTTTTGCTCAGTAAATCGATTAGTGGTTCTCAGAGTTGCTGATTAATTTTCTCTTGATTGACAAATTGTTTCAGCAGAACTTTCAACTGACAAGCTGAGCTGTAAAAATCTTGAGTGACAAGAAGAAAAATAAAATCACCTGCCTTGTCAGTAAGCAGCAGCCGTGTCTTTAGTTCAAACCCTCCCATCAGGCTGGATGGGAAACGAAAGCAAACATCAGAAAGAGCTGAATGTCGCTTCAAGCTTTGTATTCTTTTATTAATGATGGTGTTTTATCCGCAGGCTCACAGTGACAGGATCAGTGTGCTGAGACTCACTGACCGCACCATCATCTCAGCCTCCTATGACCGGACAGTGAAGCTGTGGGACAGAAACACCAAGAAGCAGGTACATCAGAGTCCCCAAAGAATAGTTTGACATCTTATTCGCTCTGTGGTGGAGAGGTTGATACCGCACTCTTGTCTGTATGTTGAATATGACAGACAGGAGACTGTTAGCTTAGCTCAAAGACTCAACTGCTAGCCTGGTTCTGTCCAAACTTAAATGGTGAAGTGTCGTTTTTACACCAAGGTTTTTCTACAGATGAAACTAATTTAACAAAAGGTGATAATTAGTGAGCTTTAGAGGTACTGGGGGACAGATTTTGTTAACTTTGTGCAGAGCAAGGCTAGCTGTTTTCTCCTGTTTCCAGCCTTTATGCTAAGCTAAGCTAACTGGCTGCTGTGGTGTCGATCTTCTCATCTAATTCTCAGTAAGAAAGTAAATCTGAAAGTTCTGTTCTTTTCTTATGCAGCATTCTGACTAATTTATTCCTTCGCCTTCATTTTTTCATTATTTTAAACTGTCTTTCAGCAACTGTTACCTTCTGCTCTCTCCCTCTCCTCCTCCAGGTGGGTATGTTTGTGTGTGGAGGACCTGTTGTGCACTTGGAGGTGAACCCTGAAAAACCCACCGAACTGGTTTGCAGTGACGGACAGGGAACGCTCTTCTTCCTCTCCTGGAAAGAATGATCCTCAGGATATTCCACACTAGATTGAGCAGTTAAGAAAAGCGCTTAATTGCTACGCAAACCTGTGATTGCCAGGAATGTTTGCTGCCTCCTTGCTTCAGTGCCTTTGAATATGCAATAAGTGTATTTAAAAAAGAAGTTGAAAATTTACACTACATATAGAGATAATGATCTATGTAATAATTGCGATGTCATGCTTACATGCCTTTAATTTTGATGGCAAAAAACTTGCAAGTGTAACAAGCAAGTATAAAAAAATAACTAAGCTTGAAAATGTTAGCAGTTATTGTTCCTATGAGGTGAATTATTTCTGTTTTTTGTAAGAGGATGCAAATAGAAATGTGGAGTATGAAACACTTGAAGTGGAAAAATGGGTGCAAGAACCATAAATGGTCTTTTCTTTGACATTAAAATATTACTCTCATCAGCACTTTGATGTTCGTTGTTGTTACTTTCAACACATTTGACACATTTTTCAGCAACAAATATCTCACCAGGCTTGAAGGCTGGAACAGGATCTGCATTGAAGTAATGTTTCATCTGTATTCATGGTACCAGAAAAGGGGTGGAGACAGCCTTGTTATTGCCAGATTTGTGTGATTGATTGCATATAAGATAAACCAAGATCAAAGAGTTAATATTATTTGCCATTTGACGTTTTAAGAAAGTTCTGAGAGACCCTGTCCAGCTGTGAGACATCAATGGCAGACATGTAAACACAGCTTATTAGCTAATGCTTTTACAGCTCTGTTATCTGCACTAGAGTGCTTCTGTTATCTGCACTAGAGTGCTTCTGTTATATTGACAATGAGCCACATCAAGTTCAATAAAAACTCATTAAGTCAGTAGAACTATACCCAGTACAGGACACTGAATTTTACTGGTTTCATCATAGAATAGAAATCACATAATACTGTTGTAGAACATTTCAAGCATTGATTTTTTTGTTTTTTAAAATATTTGCCTATTCCATGACTGGCATGTCTGGCAGTGTTTACAGGTATTATCCTTTTCCTTTTTCTATGTATTCAGTTTGAAAATTTTGCTTTGCTGATCAAAATTAATGATAATTTACAGGAAGAAAGAAATGGATGGATAAAAATGAGAACAAGGCTCAACAAGGATGGATAAAAATAAACTTATGTACGTACAAGTAGCTGAAGAAATGAGTGTACATATGAATATTAGAGTTGGGCGGTATCCAAATTTTGATACCGTCAAATCCTCCCCACATTTTCCCGGGGTATACGGTATTACCGTCACTAATTAAAAAACACTTTGCAGGGCAGTATGACATGCGCGCAGTTCAGACGGTCAATGCTCACGCTAAGAAGCACCAGTCCTAACTTGTAGCATACCAGAATGACGGGGAGAAACTCAGCTAAAAGCCTCTCCCAAGCATTTCCACCCAAACGAAACATAATTCATACCCCAAGAAATTATATGCGCATGTAACGAAAACACGAAAAAAGCGCACGTCAACGGTATTGAATCTGCTGATTTCACCACTTCACACAAACCACAATAGCCTGGTATCATATATGATACTTATATATTTATGGTGGAGATGTGAGGCAGCTCAACAGGTGATCCTCGATCTGACCCCCCGGAAAGGGCTTTGAACAGAAGGGACAGCGGATATCAAATCAAAATCAAATCAAACTTTATTAATATAGCACTTTTCATACACAATAAAATGCGACACAAAGTGCTTTACAACAGTTAAAAACATTATCAAGGAAAACTTAAAAACAGAGAAAACCCATCCCTGCCACCCACCCTCCGTATGTACATATGGACACCCACACAAACACACACACAGAGTAATGAGACAGGGGATGGCACTGAGGATCGGGGAAAACGCCACCTTTGGGGCCATCCACACTGAGAGGAGTTGTCACAGACCATGACCACAGGCAGCACCAGCACCCAGGCCCCCCCCCCAACTCCAACAGACAGGTGGACCCCCACACCAAGGTGGGGAGCCCCCGCCCAGCCGGGCCGAAGGGACCCGGGACCAGCACCCTCAGCAGCAGACCAGACACAACTCTCAGTGTGGAGGACCCCCCCTGAGGAAACAGGAAACACTGCAGTTAAAAGTAAAAGGCATGATATAAGACAACTAAAATAAATTAGACAGTTAAAGGAAGAAAAATACATAAGATAATAAAGTAGATTAAATAGGATGAAATACTATAGAATATATAACCGCAAAATAAAAGGCATCAACAAAAGATAAATGATAAGAACGTAAGAGAATGTAAAGGTCAGTTAAAAGCCTGATTAAAAAGGTGCGTCTTTAACCTTCTTTTAAAAATATGAACAGTCTCTGAAGACCTGAGGCTCTCCAGCAGGCTGTTCCACAGGTATGTGGCATAGTGGCTAAATGCCGCCTCACCGTGGGTTTTAGTTCTGGCTTTTGGTATGAATAAAAGGCTGGTGCCGGAGGACCTCAGGGTCCAAGAGGGTTGATACGGTAAAAGCAGGTCAGATAAGTAAGGGGGCGCAAGGCCGTTGAGACATTCAAAAACTAGTAAAAGAACCTTAAAATCGATCCTGAAGCAGACAGGGAGCCAATGCAGCAACTGTAAAACGGGTGTAATGTGGGCCCACCCTCTGGTCTTCATCAGCACAGGTGCGGCTGAGTTTTGAAGTAACTGGAGGTTTGAAATACTCTTTTTAAGAAGACCAGAGAGCAGGGCATTACAGTAATCTAGACGACAGGAAATAAAAGCATGCATTAGCACCTCTGTGCTGGCCTGAGAGAGAAACGGGCAGACTCTGTTCTATGTTCTTAAGATGATAAAAGCCTATTTTTGCTATATTTTTGATATGTGGGATAAAAGTCAGCTCAGAGTCAAAAATCACGCCCAGGTTTTTTACAGATTGTGTTGGTTTAAAATATTGTAATTTTAGTAAAAGTTTCTCCGTCTGGCCTTCAGGACCTATAACTAAAACCTCTGTTTTGTCCTGGTTGAGCTGTAGGAAATTCCTTGCCATCCATGACTTGATATCTAAAATGCAGTTAAAAAGGGTATCTATTGGCCCTGTGTCATCAGGAGACACGGCAATGTACAGTTGCGTATCATCAGCGTAGCTATGGAATCTGATGCCGTGTCTCCTGATGACGTCTCCAAGAGGAAGCATGTAAAGATTAAAAAGAATTGGAACCTAAAATTGAGCCTTGGGGAACCCCACACCTAATTTATGGGTTCCTGAGGAACAAGTATCCATACTTACATAAAAACATTGCTCTGTGAGATAAGAGTGGAACCAGTGAAAAACAGTACCAGAGAGGCCAACCAGGTGTCTGAGTCTATTCAATAAAATGTGATGGTCTACTGTATCAAAGGCCGCGCTTAGATCCAGTAGAACCAAGACTGTGAGTTTCTTGTTATCTAAATTCCATCTGATGTCGTTTAAAATCTTTAAAAGTGCTGTCTCGGTACTGTGGTTCATCATAAAACCAGACTGATGTTTCTCTAAAATGTTGTTTCTGTTTAAAAAGTCATTGACCAGTTTTTCTAGACTTTTACTTAAAAAGGGTAAGTTGGATACAGGTCGGTAATTATTAAAAACGTTGGGGTTTAAAGTGCTCTTCTTCAGAAGGGGATTCACCACAGCTGTTTTAAAGGCAGTGGGGAAGACGCCTGTCTGAAGAGAGCAATTCATAATGTTTAAAAGCTGTTCCTCAAAGAATCCATAAAATGATTTTAAAAGTGATGTCGGAATTGGATCTAAAAGGCAGGTTGTTGGGTTTACTTGTGAGAAAACTTGGCCAAATGTCCTCGCATCAACCAGGGCAAAACTCTCCAGTGTTTCCTCAGGCAAGGACAACAATTCAGCTGTAACAGATAAAACTTGTTGGCATAAAAGGCTGGATCTGATGTCCTTGATTTTGGTTCTGAAGTGGTCTGCAGTTCTCACAAAGAGCATTAGATGGCATGTTAGAAGCTTTATTAAAGTTTGTGCTTGTTAAAATATCAAAGGTGAAGAAGAGGAACCTGGGGTTGTTTTTGTTGTCTATGATAGGTCTTGAGAAATGAGAAATCCTTGCCTGTTTAACTGCGTTATTGTAGGATTTGAGTTGTTGCCATAAAGTCTCGAGGTGGATTGTTAATTTTGATTTCCTCTCAGCACTCCTGCAAAGTCTTTTCAGTTCATGTATTTTATGTTGTTTCTCCATAGGGGTGTAGGTTTTCTTTTTATTGTTTTGGTTAAGGGCAGCACAGTAGTGCAGCAGGTAGCGCACGTGCCTCACAGCAAGAAGGTTGCTGGTTCGATCCCCAGGTCAGGCCTTTCTGTGTGAAGTTTGCATGTTCTCCCCGTGCAACCCCGAAAGGGATAGGCAGTAAAGAAGACGGATGAATGTTTTGGTTAAAGGTGGAGCTACTGAGTCGAGGTGTAGGTGCAGGTAAAATTTCAGCAGGAGTGCTCTGTAAAATCTCAATAAAATTTGCAGCCACTTCAAAAGTCAGGTAGCGCCTCCTCACTGTTCTCACCGGGGCCTCCCACTGGTTAAAACTGGTGATGTTAAAAAACACACAGTAGTGGTCAGACACAGGTAGGTCAACAACAGAGGACACACCAATGGACAGTCCATGGGTTATGACCAAGTCCAGGGTGTGTCCCCTGTTGTGAGTTGGCTGTGTGACGTGCTGCTCAAAATTTAGACAATTTAAAAGGTTTAAAAATTCTCTGGATATTGGATCCGAGGTGTCATCAACATGTAGATTAAAATCACCAGTTATTAAAATCCTGTTATAAGAGGTGTGAATAATTGATAAAAGTTCAGAGATTTCACTGATTAAAGAGATAGAGCGATGGGGTGGTCTACATACAGTGATGCACAGAATCGGAGGGCTGCTAAAAACGAAGGCGTGATGCTCAAATGATGTGAAACTGTTAAAAGACACTCCATTAAAGGTCAGTGCGTTATTTGCGATTGATGCAGTTCCACCTCCTTTTCTACCCCCCCTAGAAAATAAAAAATTAAAATTTGGTGGGGAAGCCTCAGTGAGAACAACAGGTGCACCAGTGCCAAGCCATGTCTTGGATAAAAGAAGACAGTCTAATTTATAATCTAAGATCACATCATTCATTAAAAAAGTCTTGTTTAAAAGAGAGTGCACGTTAGGCACTGCCACTGCCAGCTGCCCAGTGTACTTGGATGAAGTCTGTCATGGCGATAAAAGGAAGGGCGATTCCAGAAAAGGTTGAAATTGTCAATAAAGGCCAGGTTGTGTGAAGTGCAGGTGTGCTGGAGCCAGGTGCTCATGCTGAGGAGTCTGACGAACCACTCAGCACCGCGGGAGCGGGTCGGGATAGGTCCGCTGATGAAGACCCTCTTCCCGCATAACTCCGGGAGGCTGAAGAGATCTTTAAAATCCTTTTTTGTTAATTCAGACTGTCGCCGAGCTGTGTCGTTTGTGCCGATGTGAACGATAATCCGGGTTATGGAGGTTGGAATAGACTGGAGCAGTTCATTGAGTTTGTCTGTGATGATGGTGACAGTGGATCCGGGGAAAAAATATGTGGTGGCGTTGAAGAAGAAGAAGCTGTGAGGTGACAGTGTTACCACTGTTCCACCGTGCCACCAATGCAGGTGATCCAGAGCTGACTGGAGGAGAGGCGGTGGTGCCGGCCCCTTTAGAGGCAAACTCTCGGACAGGGCAGCGGTGAGTCCCGGAGTGTCTCCGCACTGCGTCCCTCAGGAGTCTCTGGCGTGCCGAGATGGACGGTGCCCTAGAGGAGGGCCAGGGCTGCGACTCCACACTACCGGGCACCGGCTGGGAAGAGACTAGCCCGCTTGCACGTTCACCGGCCTGCGACAGCAAGTCGAAGCTATTCTGGAGTTTGGGGGGGGCCAGGTATCATCGACCGCAGCTCTCCCTCTGCCGGACACCACCTGGGAATCTGCTGGAGGGCGGCTAGCCGTGAGTGGAGGGAAAACTGAGGTGTCAGTCAACGGAGGCATGATATCTGTGGCTGGGAGTGAGGGAGACCCGCCATTGTTCCCACCCGGAGCCCTCTTCCGCCTGCGGACAACCACTTCAGTCCAGGGGGTCCCTTTGTTTGGAGCGGAGCAGGCAGGTCGTTGACAGGAGGAGGATGGTTCCCAGAAAACTGTGTGCCCAAGTGCAAAGGTGGTGTTCAGTGGTGTGGGCTCACTGATCCGTGATGTGTCTAGCCAGTTGGTCAGCGTCAGGAAACAAGACCTGATGGTGGTCACCAGGCAATCCTTCCTCTGCAGCTGGTTCAACATCCGTTTCTTGTCCTTGAGAAGGTCAGTGATCTTTTTGTATGCCTTCTCTAACAGTTCTTCCACCTGTCCAGGTGAGTCAGCAGTGTCCAGTGTGGGCATGGCGGCTCACTGGTTATGTTAATGCTAGCAGCAGACACTGGATTTTCTCAGAAATGCAGAGATTCCAAAAACAACAGGCCTCTCGGATGATTGCTGCTCGTGCAACGTTATTCAAACCGAGAATCTTTTGCAGCTTGATGAAGTGTATCAATTTTAGATAATTTCGCTAGGACAGGCTAGTGTGTCTCTGTTCCAAGCGTCAGAGTATGTCGGCGCTTGATGATGACCTCTGACTGCGTGATGATATCTGTGAAGAGTGGACACAACAGAGGTGAGATTAACACACTGTCACAGTGAGATATAAATGATGGATGCACATCACATCGAGCAAGAGTGCTGCGTTTGGACATCTAGATTACATGGGCTGACTTGGCAAACCGAAGAGCCTGCTGAAACACAATTGACCAGTGTGAATGCTGCACTCTCATCCCAGAGATGGTGTGAAAAACGGTGCCTCAGGTGGCCAAAAATAGTTTGAAACTTCATTTGACTGCATGCACCAGGCTAAACAGTGACAAAAGCTGGAGGGGAAGCCGCTGCGAGACTCACGAGTGGATGGGATGTGCAGGCAGGAACAGTGCCTTGCTGCCCTACATTCTCCTCCTCCATCTATGCTATGCTGCTGCCAGCAGTGAGCAGGCATGTGAAGTTGTGACCCATTTCCCTACACTTGCTAGAGGCGAGCCTGGGAAACCCACCACACTAGTGTGTTTTGGCTCGCAATCTCATGCTTGCTGTCACACCACCACCATCTCTGCGTATCTGATTGTACAGCGCAGAGCAAAACTGCATTTTCACTTCCTCTGCAAACTCATGTTCCCGTTTTATGCACTCAAACGAAAAGGTGGCCGATTACTTAATGTTTTCAACTCGCATGCTGCAGTATTTGCCACTGACAGCCGCCGTCAACACGCTCTCTGACATGAAAGAGCGAGCATGTCACCACTTCCAGTTTTACGCCAGAGTTCAGCTCCACACAATGGGGTCTCTGATGATTTTAGTTGGCATGCAAGCACGGGAAAAGAAATTATCTGTTCAGGAATGCAAATTCCCCAAATACTCCATTTTAATTTCAGTGTGGGGAGATCAAGAGTTGTGCTGGGGGATAATTCGATTTAAAATTCAAGATGTGGTGTGAGTCTTTGAGTTTGTGTACCTTTGATACAGTCTAGGATATCTTTTCTCAGCCTTTAAGGCTGTTCTTGAGCTAAGTGTTAAATGCTGTCTTGTTTTAATTTACTAGTATGGCTGAGTAAAGCTAACACTGAATACCCCTCCCCGCTATTTGACCATCTTATCCAAAGTGCTGTTATTCCCCCTGAACACGTGTCCCACGCCTGTCTGCAGTCAGCTGTCTCATGCATCAACAGTCATACCCCAAATTTCGTCACATGGTGAGTCATTGTGCCAATATTGCCAAGCTCGTCCACGATTTCCATGGAAGTTCAGCAGAAAAACTGCATGTTCCTGTATGTGAGCTGTCGTCTAAAAAAGGCAAACCATCAGCTCGCTAATGTGTCTGACGAAGAGCAGTCAGTTACTAACACTTATTTATAAGACACAAAATGATTAAAAATAAACAAATGTAAAGAAAGTAATACCGTACTGTAAATGTGGTAACTTACGGCCATGGCGGTTGTTAACACGGTAAAGGCCGATCCAAGCCTCTGACACCGGCCGCTGGTGTGTGCCTCGGACCCGGGCGGATCTTGCGCCGACGCTGCGGGCGGAAGAGTGCCGATTCCCGGGCAGCCGCTCGGAAAAGGTGCGGTGGGGCGTGCGGCCTGTCTCCTCTCCGGGTTGATGTTCCGCTACGACGGGGGGCTCTGGGCTCACATTTCCGTCTTCCTTGCGTTTCCCCTCGCTGTTGTTGTCGTCCACGGGTGACGTTTAGCTAATGCTGTGGTGGTGAGCGGAGCTGCCGTCGGCGCTCGCCCCATGCTGCCCCAGGTCCGAGTCGCTGCCCTCCTCCGATCGGCTCCGGTTGGCCTCCGTGTCCTCGAAGCTCCCCGAGAAGTCCACCATGAGGCTGGTGGGCCTGGTGCATCGGGGTCGCCGATAGGAATCCCGCTTTGTGCCATCTTTTCCGAAAGCAGAGGGAACCGGGTCTTCTTGTAGGCGACTTGCTCTCGTCCCCATCTCTAGCGAGCTAGCTAATTCAGCTGGCTAGCCGAGCTGCTTCCTCGAAGCGAACCGCCACAAAACAAGAGGACGAGTTAACCTCGAAACGACCCTTAAACTGCCAAATGTCCGTCTGGAAGCTCTAAATAATAACAAATACCAAGCAACCTAACCCACCGAGGATATGTACGCAGTTCGACGGTCTCGCTCTGGCCTCAATTTGACCTCACTGTCCACATTTTCCTCTTTGACGTGCCCCTTCTCGCTGCTGCAGCGGAAATAGAGCGTTTTCGCTTCCTCCTTTGAGCCGCACACAAGCATTTACGGTAACGTCACAATTTCACCCGAGCAGTTTGAAATCCAAATTTGAAACCACGTTGACTTGTTTCTGTTTCTGTTGCTGTTGTTGCCTTTGATTTTGGTTACTGTTTGTCGTCCTAAGTAACTCCGCCTTCAGTCTCCTTTATATTTGATGGTTTGAGAGTTACAACACGTCTGTGGGTCATTACGGTAAAAAAGTACACAATAATACTGACCAATCAGAGCTCTCAATAGAGTAGCCAAGCAGCTGGTCGAATGAGGAAATTTACTGTAAAGCAGCAGCCACACTGAGCTCCCTTGAAAAGCGTCAGAAATAGATGGTAAAACTGCAGCACATTAAGCATTAACGTTGAGCACCAGAGGACCCGTTTGTCCAGAGCCGGAGCTCCGTCCGTGGGCTTTAAATTGTGGTGTTTGCGGTGAGTTTACTGCGTCAGTTCAGGTTGTTCACAGCTAACAACCACACCTACGTTAAGTCTTGAGTCAACGCAAAAAATAGGACTACCAGGAAACAAGTGCACTGCTGTTCAATGTTGAACAATCTTTCACTTTATACTGTGTGACAGATACATCTAGCGGCTGTCTTGGCATTGTAGCTGTGATATGATTTTATTTCTGATTACATTTTGTTATGAATTGATTTAAAACACTAAATTAAAAGCACGAAGAAAGGGCTTGCAGTTGAACAAAAAAGATCTTCACATTGATTTAATCACTTCTGTCATTTAATTTGGTGTACTGCTGTTTCGGGTTCCCTGATTTTCGTTATATTTTACTACTTTTTTGCATTATGTCTATGCATTATGGTGCTCCTGCTGCCAACTGAAACTGTGAAAAGTCTGAGCGTCTGTTTCCAGACTTTGTTCCCTTTTTATGGATGCAATGGATTCAATTGAGCAACACACCCTTAACGACAGGAGCACAATGCTTGTTTAGGCAGCGGAAAAAATGCTGCTGAACTGCTTGGCTCAATACTTAATGCTGTCCAGGATTGTGAGCTGTTGTGTTTGTGACAGAGATGTGACTTTGATGCTGTGATTGATGTGTTTCTCCACAGAAATGAGGGCGCTGACTTTGCAGCAGACAAACGTGGCCCAAGGAGAGCAGCAGCAGGCCTCATGTGGGAGAAGCCTGACCTCCAACTACGCTCCTCCGAGTCTGGAGAATAAGTTCTTGGTTCAGACCTCCACGCTGATGCCTCAGCCCTCCTCTCCGCTCTTTAACTTTCCTGCGCAACCTCCCTCTTGCCCCTCGCTTCAGCCCTCCAGCCTGTCCTCCACCTCATCCTCCCTCCTCTCCGCCTCCTCCCTCTCGCCTTCTTTCACCTCTCCTCTCCTCAGCACTGAGAACAAGCTCCTAGGTAGCCACTCGTCTCTCTCCTTTTCCCTGACCTCTGTTCCCAGTGGCTCTCTGCTCTCCACGTCCCTGGCCAGCAGTGCTCTGCTCAATCGCTTTGCTCATCCTCCTTCATTCCTACCTCATGGTCTGGGTGAAGAAGAGAAGAGGGATGATGGGGAAGCCAAAGGCAGAGAGGAAACATCCGAAGCGACACAGTCTTGTCTTGAAGAAACAAGTGTGGTAGATGAAATGTTCTGTTACTTTGGCTGCTAATACACTCTTATTTGACAAGCATTATTTTTAGTGCATCCCATTTTGCGGCATTACCGTTTTAATGTCATTTCCTCTGCATCAGACGCTTTCTGAGGAAGATGATGGTTCGTCTGAAGAAGAGGAGGAGGAGGAGGAGGATGCTGGGGCAGCCATGGAATTAGCTGGCCTGAAAACAGAGTTGGACAGCCAGGAACTCGAGCAAGCTGTGGTGGTCAGACTGGAGGAATTCACTGAGGTTGACGATAAGATTGAAGAGGAGCTGAAAGAGAAAAAGGTGGGAAAAATATTTTATACTGTGTGCTGTGTGTACGTCAGAGAAATGTCCTCTGTTTTTGGTCCTGTCTTTGCAAGTTTAGCATGTCTTTGCAGCAATGCTACCAAATTATTTTCCTGCGTGCTTATTTTACATGTTGGTTGAAATGACCTGAAGTCCTCTGAGCTGTGAACTTAATTGTCTTTCTGTCTGTTCCTCAGTATCTCCTGCTTAACGCCGTGTGTTGCTCCCTGGTCAATAAGAACACACCTCCAGGCGAGAAGGACTGGGACTCAGAGAACAGCGTTTGGACCAGGATCACAAACCTGGCAAAGGACATTTCTGTCCATGACCCACAGTTTCTTCTCAAGGTGTGTATGTAGGTCTGTGTGGGTGGCTTGGTGTGTGCCGGGGTTGATATCTGAAGGCATTTGTATTCCAAACTGGTCTGTAGCTCCTTAACTTTCATTTTAACTTTAAAATGGTTTGTGGACTGTTTCAACCCAACTGCGACTTCATCATGCTGTTATCACAGTCAACCGATCAAGAAGAACAATCCAGATCATTAAATCATTGCTCTTTCCTGAGTCACAAGTTTTACACCAGTTTCTTGTTATACTGGAGCTTTTCTGCTCTTTGTGAGGTGTCTCCATGTAAAGCCTCCTCAGTGTTTCTGAGGTCCATCAGAGCACAGTTGTTAGGAATGCCATGTACCACAATGTCTTTTTACATCTGAAATTGTGGAGAAAAGTTTTGGTTTAATGCAGAAAACATCAGTGTGATGTGCCTCTGCGTTGCCACAGAGCTTCCAGTATAATTATTAGGTGGTTAACTGTCAGTTTTTGATCTGTATTGTCATGAAGAACCAAGTTTTCACTTTATTTTTTCATTTGCAACATGTTTTATCCATCATGTGATGTGCCTTTTTTACCCACTCATTCACAATAAGATGATGTTCTCTGAACACAGCTGATAGCTGTATTGGCTTCTTTTTTGCCAGAGTACAATTCATTTTCTGATCAGTTACTGAAACATGACCATCTTTAGTTGGCAAAAATAATCAAAGCACACAGACAGTACACGTTATGACATGATTTCTGTCAGTAACAAACAGTGTGTTTGTTCTTTTCTTTACCATTCAGGTGGCAGTTTACACTCGACAGCAGTTGAACATCCGCATCACAGCAAACTTTTTACTGGCGCTGGCTGCCAACCAGCCCTCCACCAAACCACATGTCCGCAGATACTTCTGCACCGCTGTGCAGCTGCCCTCTGATTGGCTGGAAGTCGTCAGAATCTATAGCACAGTAAGTCTCTGCGAACATCTGCTGCCCGGTGGAGTCTGGATGTATCTGTCCAGTCTTAACCGTGTTTTTTCTGTTTCAAGTGTTTCAGCCACTCCCTGCCAATGTGCCTGAAGAAGGCAATGGCTGACAAGTTCAAGCAGTTCAACGAGTATCAGCTGGCAAAATACAACACACGCAAACACCGCTGCAAACACAGCTGCAACAGGCGCAAGGTAGGGGAGCAGGTATTTGGTTTAGTGTTAAAGTTTAGACAGTTTAGACAAAACAATCTGAAATATTACAGTCCTGTTGTTAACAGACAGAAAACTCTTTGTCGGTATTAGAGTATTAGATCAGAGTGACTCTCGCCTTATTATTTCCACTGTGGTAAAAACAAAACCCACACACTGTTAACCGCCTCGACTGAAAAAGCACCGAAACTTTGTGCGGTTTCTATTTCAGTACAACAAACTCATTTCTTGAAATGAGCACTGGGCTGTTTGTTGATCGCTCCATGCTTTGATCTGTTTACACTTTCTTTCTTTCCAGAAAATAAACAGTCAGCTGCTGAAAAAGTGGGCCAACTTGCTCAGATCAGATGCATCCATACTGACCAAGTTTGTAAGTGAATGCACAGTAATTTTCTCTCATGTCATTAAGTTCAAATATTATATGAAATATATGAAATATGAAATTTCGATATTTTATATTCATTGCACTTTTTCTTAAGCAGACTTGTTTATGTGTGTGTGTGTGTGTGTGTGTGTGTGTGTGTGCGCGTGCGCGTGCGTGTGCGCGCAGTTGCAGTTGGAGGACAAGAGAGTGGTGGTGGATAAAAAGCAGAGTGAGTTCAGCATGAAGAAGATGATCAGGAGGCTTCACATTAAAGAACCGGCTGAACACGTTATGGCCATCCTGGGAAGAAAGTAAGCCACACAAACACAATTTAGTTGCTCTTCAGTATTTTTCACGCAGAGCCGTCCCATAAACAACATTCACCTGCTGTGTGTCATCCAGTTTACTCCTTAACTCCCCATTTATTTGTTCATAGCACATCATGATGTAGTTACAAACACATCTAAGGACATTTTAAGTGTTTATTAATGTACAGTATCATAAATATTTTCTCCTATGAAGACATATTTAATGTAATGACAAATGTGTTAAATTATACTGTCAGGAGTTAAATTTCTGGCCAACTACATAAATTAACATCTATAAAGACCTCATATATGCTTACAGCTACATTATAGTGAGTTATAATCCAGGTATTATTGTATCTACTGCATAAAATATCTTACAAATGCAAATTTTAGGGAAATTGCCTGTACAAGAGCTATAATCTCTTTTTACAGGCCCCTTTTTTGACCAATTTAAAGCATGTCATTTAGAAGAAACAGAGCATTTATTGTCCTTCAGCATTTTTTTCATTTATTGTTTCGGCTATGTGAAGACAAAAATGTCGACGGAGGAGGAGAGAATAAGGAGAAAAGGGTTCGGTTGGATTCTCTGTTACAGAAGAGGCAAGCAACTGACCTCTGGACTATCTCTTGGCTTGTTCTGCTCCTGTTATAAAATGTGCTGTGTGTGTTGGTCCCAGGTATCCCGCTGACCTGAAGGCGTTCAGCCGCAGTGGACTGAAGGGCACGTGGGAAAGGGAGCGAGCCGGCCAGCGAATGAAGCTCAAAGAGCCGGAGACGTGGGAACGGCTGGTCAGTCTGGAGGGCAACAAGGCCGCCACCTGGGAGAAGCTCATAGGTCTGCTGAGCACACGCAGACAGAGATTTTGTGAAAGCTGTCAAGCTGTTCCTTTCATTTATGCAGGGAAACTCAAACAATCCTTAGATTTACATATAACACACCTATAATTACACAAACATGTCCATGATCACACATATTAATGAATGTTGTCTCACCTGGGCAGACAATAAGTCTCTTCCATTCATGGCCATGCTGAGGAACCTGAGGAACATGATCATGAAGGGCATCAGTGAGGCTCATCACAAGAAGATCCTCAGCAGGCTGACCGACAAGGTGTGACCCAGCAGCAAAACATGCACTAAAACCTTAGTTTGAAAATGCTGGTACAGCTTTTTCATCAGAGGAAGATCATATTTCTGTTCATCACTTGGCTGGGTAGCATAAATATTAAGGTACACATATTCACCATTAACTATTTGCTTAGCAGCATGCATATTGGTGGTGAGTATGTGTAGCTTAGCTTAAAGTGTCGTCATGTTTCTTTTGTGATTGAACTGTGATGGTGAAGGTTGTTAAGCGCTCTCTTGTGTTTGTGATGTGCTTACAGAAAGCTGTTATTCAGAGCCGACAGTTTCCCTTCAGATTCCTTGCTGCCTACAAAGTCGTCATGCAGCTTCAGAATTTGGGTGAGATTCATATTCATCAAGCTACACTAACACTGTGGACTGAAAGTTGTATCAGGCAGAGAGTCTGAGCATGATGAGGGTTTTTTAATGAAGGGGAAGCGAGGTGCGCACATCCATGCAAGTAATCTACAGGTGCTAGACAAATATAACAGATATTAGAAAAAGGTGGTCTGCACACTGTATATGATCCAAGAAAATTTATTTGCTTAAAGAGGCAACGTTTCGATCCCGTGGGATCTTCATCAGGCATTGAAACAATGAATGAGTCAGCTTATATCACATGGCCCCAATCAGGGTGTAACCCCTCTTTTTCAACGTTGATGGATTGAAGGAATCACACGGCGACTTATTGGTCAGGTTCACAGCATTTACTTGTCCACACACACAGCTGCCAAATAAACACAGAAATGTGGTTGGCGGTGGTGGAAAACATACAGTACAGCTCCAGCCCCATCGTTGAGATCATCCTTTACAGTGTGATCGTATAGTCTGGTTGAACCTATGAACCTGTTTTCATTTTTTTTTATATGCAAAATATTTTACTTTTCTATCCAAACTGTCCAGACAGCACACCCGAAAGGTGACAGTTGGCATAACTTGTGCCCGAAGGTACTGGCTTGTATGCATGGCATAAAGCCACAAGAATCATCAGACATATATATCAAATCAGCAAACAGAAAAGATTTTTAACTCACAATACAAATTGATACACTCAAATACAGATCAAAACAGATGTGAACTTTGGGATTTATCAGGCATGAGCAATCAAAGAAAAGGTTTGAGAGGTTTGAGAACATTGAAGACCTTAGGAGACAGGGTATTTAGCATATATATAAAATGCCTCCCTTCTAAGGAGAAGGTTATCTATGTCTCCTCCACGTCTGGGAGTGGAAACATGTTCAGTTCCGATATATCTTAAGGTAGACAAATTATGTTTCAACGCATTAAAATGGGCCGCTACTGGGTTTTGTTGGTCATTTAATCTTATACTGCTCCTTTGCTCTGCAATGCGTGTTTTTATGCAGCGTGTGGTCTTACCAATATAAGCAAGACCGCAGGGACACTTTATCATGTAAATCACGTTCTTAGTGTTACACGATATGACCCCTTTAATTTTGAGCGTCTTTCCTGTGTGCGGATGGCAATATGTATTACACTTGTGAGTGAAATTGCATTGCGCGTAGTGTGCACACCTGTAATTTCCATCAGGTAGTGGAGGGAAAAACTGCGGGGGCTTGTCAGGTGGTTGGTCTGCTCTGACGATCAGATTAGAAATATTGGGTGAGCGCTTATAGGTGAAACGAGGAGGCTGTCTAAATGCCGCATCCTTCAGAGTAGGATCAGAACTCAAAATAGGCCAATGTTTTCGCACAATAGTTTCAAATTCTCTGCTGAGTGGTGAATTTTGTGAAATACAGGTAAGTCTGTTATCTATTCTGGCCTGTTTTTTCTTCTCAGGCATTCTTCTTGATCCATATTTTTGAATCGATCAGAGGCGCATTGGATCTAGGACACAGCATAGTCCCTTTGTCTGAAGCGCTGAATCAACTGGGCACATCAACTGTGATGCATAATCTTGATCAGAGCCACATATGCGCCGTACTCTGTTAAACTGACTTATCGGTATGCTTCTTTTTAAGCTAGTGGGATGGTAACTTCTCCTGTGTAAAATTGTGTTTTTATCAGTAGGTTTTTTGTATAAGTCAGTTTTTAAAGTGTCACCATCTTTAGAGATCAGAAGATCTAAAGACTGGGGTGGTGGTCCCTCTTTTTAAAAAGGGGGACCAGAGGGTGTGTTCCAACTATCGGGGGATCACACTCCTCAGGCTTCCTGGGAAAGTCTATTCCAGGGTGCTGGAGAGGAGGGTCTGGTCGATAGTTGAACCTCGAATTCAGGAGGAACAATGCGGTTTTCGTCCTGCCCTTGGAACACTGGACCAGCTCTATACCCTCCACAGGGTGCTTGAGGGTTCATGGGAGTTTGCCCAACCAGTCCACATGTGCTTTGTGGACTTGGAGAAGGCATTTGACCGTGTCCCTCGTGTCATTCTGTGGGAGGTGCTCCGGGAGTATGGGGTTGGAGGCCCTCTGTTGAGGGCTGTACAGTCCCTGTACAACCGGAGCAGGAGCTTGGTCCGCATTGCCGGCAGTAAGTCGGACCTGTTCCCGGTGCATGTTGGACTCCGGCCGGGCTGCCCTTTGTCACCGGTTCTGTTCTTCATTTTTATGGACAGAATTTCTAGGCGCAGCCAGGGGCCGGAGGGGGTTCGTTTCGGGAGCCGGCAGATTTCGTCTCTGCTTTTCGCGGATGATGTTGTCTTGTTGGCTCCTTCGAGCCAGGACCCTCAGCATGCGCTGGGGCGGTTCGCAGCCGAGTGTCAAGCAGCTGGGATGAGAGTCAGCACCTCCAAGTCCGAGGCCATGGTTCTCAACCGGAAAAAGGTGGCTTGCTCCCTTCAGGTTGGGGGAGAGTTCCTGCCTCAAGTGGAGTTTAAGTATCTTGGGATCCTGTTCACGAGTGAGGGAAGGATGGAGCGTGAGATTGACAGGCGGATCGGTGCAGCAGCAACAGTAATGCGGTCGCTGTACCAGTCCGTCGTGGTGAAGAAGGAGCTGAGCCGAAAGGCGAAGCTCTCGATTTACCTGTCAATCTACGTTCCTACCCTCACGTATGGTCATGAACTTTGGCTCATGACCGAAAGAACAAGGTCCCGGATACAAGCAGCTGAAATGAGTTTCTTCCGCAGAATGGCAGGGTGCTCCCTTAGAGACAGGGTGAGGAGCTCTGTCACCCGCGAGGAGCTCAGAGTAGAGTTGCTGCTCCTCCACATCGAGAGGAGTCAGCTGAGGTGGCTCGGGCATCTTTATCGGATGCCCCCTGGACGCCTCCTTAAGGAGGTGTTCCAGGCATGTCCCACCGAGGGGAGGCCCCGGGGAAGACCCAGGGCACGCTGGTGTGACTATGTCACTCGGCTGGCCTGGGAACGCCTCGGGATCCCCCCGGAAGAGCTGGGGGAAGTGTCCGGGGAGAGGGAAGTTTGGCCATCCCTGTTCAGACTGCTCCCCCCGCGACCCGACCCCGGATGAAGAAGGAGAAAATGGATGGATGGATGGATGGATGGAAGATCTAAAAAGCTGATTTCATTGCAATTAAAATCTCCAATGAACCTAAGGTGCTCACTTTTATCATTCAAATGTACTTGAAAGTCAGAAAGTTCACTCGATGTACCCAACCATAGAAGAAAAATATCATCAATATATCTACGCCACATTAAGATCTTGTGAAAAGAGGGGTTCACATCAGGATTCAGTACAAACATTTTCTCAAAAAGGCCCACAAATAAATTAGTGTATTTGGGTGCCATAGTGCTACCCATTGCAGTGCCTTTAATCTGTAAGAAGTGATTTTTAAACATAAAAAAGTTCTTTGTAAGCACAATTTCAGTTAATCTCTTACTACAGTCAACACTGAGAATCATGTTAGAATGTTTGTCCCTCAAAAAGAAATCAACCGCCTTGATGCCTCCATCATGTGGTATGTTGGTATATAGGGACTCCACATGGAAAGTAGCCAACATAATGTCATCGGATGGTAATTTTACTTCTTTTAACGCCTTAATCATGTCCATAGAGTCTTTAACAAATGAAGGGAGAGCAGATGTGAGAGACGTGGTTTTAACAAAGAGTCTATAAAGGTGGAGATCTTCTCTGCTAGAGATCCAATCCCTGCAATAATTGGCCTCCCTGGAGGTGTCTGATTGTCTTTATGGATCTTTGGCAACGTGTAGATGACCGGTGTAATCGGGTGGTCAACTTTCATGAAATCAAAATAATTTTTATATATCTCTCCGTTTCTTAATGAAGAACAAAAAATTCAAAAGTATAAAATAAAATGAAGTGGGCTTGAATCTCAGCACCACAGTCAGAGAAGGAGAGTCAAAAGTCATTGAGAGACGTTGTTGGTTTTTAGTCCTTTCTTGGGATTTATTGACGATATGAAAAATGTAGAATGACGCCAGCCTCCTTTAATGTTGGCAGTGTTTCGTATGATTGACCAGCTTTCAATATGAAACCAAACTATGTAGACATGTGAACATTTCAGCCAAACCTTGTCAGTACCTCCTCTTTGCTCCTCTGTCCTTCAGCCTCAGCACCAGAACAAGCGCTCCCCCCTGTTAAAGACATCCTGAAGGACATCCTGAAGAAGATTCCCAAGAGCAGGCGCTTCAGACGTCTGGAGTGGGATGACGCTCCAAGGAAAAGGATCAGGGTGGCACTCGGGGTGCCATTTGTCTATCGACTATACCGAATGAAGAAGGCCGAGCTCATAAAGGCCAAGTATGTCTGATATTCTTCAGATTTACTACATTTTAGATAAACGCGGTGTGTGCTAGTATGAAGTATACTGAGTTATATAGATAAGTGTTTCTGTGTCTGTACATTCAGTCAGAGGCAGTACACTGTCGCTCTGTTGGACCGCTACCGCAAAGCCCTGGAGACGGCGGTGCAGATATCCTGTCGGTACAACATTCCCCCGCTTCCTGGACGCACTGTCATCCTGCTCTCCAGAACCATAAAGACCTACTGGTGCCTGGACCAGGACTTCTGCCTGCCACCAGAACCCAATCAAAAAAATAAGGAGGAAGGCGAGGAGTCCAGGAGGAGACAAAAGAAGAAGGATGAGGATAAAAAGCTCGCTCCTTCCGTATGGGCCTGCTTTCTTCTGATTAGCAATAACGCAAAGGGCATCAGAGTTGTCTGAGTCACTTTAAAAAGGGCTATTTTACTGCATTGCTTTTAACTCTCCTCTCCCCATTTTTACACGCTCTCAGTCGATGGAGGTGGCAGCTTTGCTCTCTCTGATGATTGGCAGCAGTGCGGAGGACTTTCAGCTCTTCTATCACAGTCAAGAAATCAAGCTGGAGTCTGATGTTCTCTTGGATAACGTCCGGACAGTGATGAAGCAAGTAAAGGTCAGGGCTTTTCAGCGATTACACAGAATTGAAGGCTTTGTCCTACTGAATTATATTTCTATGTTGTAGAATAACAGGAGAAGTGTGATTTTAAGGGGGTTTGTTTTTTCCTTTAGTAATGAATCCTTCTCTTTCACAGGCAAGTAACCACATGTCATATGAAGACAAAAATTTCCTCTCCACAGTGTTGTTCCCCAAGAAAAACAAGGTGAGTTTATTTGTACTTATGTAGTTTATGTTGTTACGCTTGGCTGATTATGCTTAGTTTTGTGATTATAACAGAGTGAGATCAAAGGCTTTCAGGGAAAAGTTATTCTTCAACTAAAATAATATAGTTATGCCATCATTTTGTATGATAAATGCTTACAAAATGCATGTTAAATACCTCGAAGAATCTGTGGTGAAAGTGCCTAAAAAGAAGCACCAAGTATGTTTAGAAGTTTTAGAGTTAGCCATGAATTCTAAGTGGTATTAAGGAGGCACTGCTTGAGTTTTTTAAAAGCAATTTTAATAGATTTGAAGCTCCAAATGGAACTGGCTTGCAGTTCAGTCATGCACATTCAGCAGACAAATGAGTCCTTGACCTCATATGCTTTTGTATCTCAGGTGGACAACATCATCGTGTTGAGTGACTCCTGGATTCCTAATGATGTCGAGTGGGTCATCAGAAACTACAGGCAGAACATCGACAACAAAGTCCTCGTTGTGTATATCTTCCTGTATGAGCGGTAATGCTTCACTCCACTGCAGTGGACCACCAGTCACAGTGACTGACATACTTAAACATTAAACACAACACTCTTTCAGCATAGACAGGCACATAGCTGGTTTCTGTTTCCCTTCTTGTTTCTAAATTATCCTGAATGCTTGTGTTGTTGTCTCACAGAGAGCCAGAGTATCTCCCCGACAGCAACCATGTGCAACTGGCAGGCTTCAGTGAGCAAATGCTGAGGTAAAAAAACAGATTTTAATGAGTTGTAGAAATGTAAGAAAAGTCTTGAAAACAAACCTTGGCTTTCTGTTTATGATATGCTGTATTGATAATTGGAGGAACTTACTCATTTATTGTTTCAAAGAATTCAACATTTTGGGAAATGTGCTTATTTGCATGCTTGTATCCGTATATATCCCACAATCTGGAACTATTTCTTTGACTGTGTATCAGGTTTGTGGCAGAACGAGGATCATCCAGGCTGCTGGACCACGTGGAGCACTTAGACAAACTGTACAACATCCCACCACCAGAGGGAGCCAAAGCCCCTCAGGTCACCAGCAATGTTGAGCCAATACCAGCCAGTCCTAAGTTAAGGTAATTTTCATGTCAAAGAAGCAGTTCTGGGCAGTCTTATAACTTGAAGATCTGCTGTCCAAGTGTACTTTTTCCTGCCTTTTCCTCAGCGCCTTTCTCTGCCCTCAGGTGGCGAGGCATACGTGTGTTCATCTCCTCCACCTTCAGAGACATGCACGCCGAGCGCGACATCCTGGTGCAGAGCGTGTTCCCGGAGCTGCGGCGTCGCGCTGCATCACACTGCCTCTACCTGCAGGAGGTGGAGCTGCGTTGGGGTGTGACGGAGGAGGAGTCGGGGCGGGCCGCCGAGCTGTGTCTGTCAGAGGTGTGTCGCAGCCAGATGTTGGTAGGAATCCTTGGGGAGAGGTACGGCCTGGTGACTCCCAAACCTGCCCTCCCTGACCTGCCGCAGCACAGCTGGGTAAGACTTGACACCATGAAGCAGAATTAATAAGTAGAGCTGTGTACACAATGTACTCACTGCTGCTTAGATATATAAATGAAGTACTGACGCTTTATTCAAGATGATTAACTAAAGAAAAATGAATTGATCGCAATCCTAAAGGGACATTTAATAATCTGATATTTACAGATCTCAACCTGCGACCATCAGCATTCAAGTTTGTTGAATGTAATTATTTTAATGCAGGTCTTTGTCACTGAAATGCTTTGTGAAACTAGTTAGCTGTTGCATCATAGATCAGTTGAAAATGAGGGGAAATACAAGTACGAGTAGGAACAATCGTCATTTAAAGGTAGAAAGGTCAGCGACTGGTGAAGTTCCATCACTGTTGATGGTGAACAGGTATTTAGGTGATTTTATGATCAATTCAAACTGCCTTTGATACCTTAAAGAGAAATGATGAATAAAAATATGTTTGAATTTGAAATATTCTTCAGAGTACTGACAGAAGTATGATTTGTGTGCAGCTTGCCTCGGCGCCGGCGGGCCTGTCCATCACCGAGCTGGAGATCCGTCAGTTCCAGGCTCTTTACCCCGACACAGCCCACCAGCGAATGTTCTGCTACTTCAGAGACCCAAACATCATCAAGTACGCCATGAAGTTTTCTCTTATGCATTTTAAGTTTAAATGAACGAGTCATTTAAATATATGACTAACTCCTTCAGATTCGTCCCATTATGTTGAGATGAGGTTTTTGTACAGTATTTGTGATTCCATAAGTTGACAATACAAACAGTTTGCTGGTATTTGAAGTTTTCATTTCACTGTCCTCCTCAGATCAGTTCCAGTGTCTTGGAAGTCCGACTTTGCTGCTGAATCAAAGGAGGCTGAGTCTAAAATGGCCTCTCTGAAGACAATGATCCGGACCAGTGAAGTCAAGGTCACTGAAAAGTGAGTCCTCGTGGTCATGATTCTCCTTCACTGAAGCTGTGGCACTAAAACAGCAGTTCACTACACCTTTAGTCTGTTTTCAGACTGCAGGCATGAATCTAGCTTTTTTCTTTTGCTCATATGTGACTAAGTGACTTAGCTGAGGCTTCTTGTCTGTGTTTCTGCCACAGTTACTCGTGTGCCTGGGGAGGCGTTGTGGACGGGAAGCCATACCTGAAAAACCTGGAGGACTTTGGCAAAGCCGTGCTGGTCGACCTGTGGACGGCTATAGAAAAGCAGTTTGTGGAGGTTAGTTGTGGTGGAGGAAGTATGGAAATCATGTACTGAAGAAAACATCGCAATACTACACTTCAAAAATACTCCTTTACAAGTTAAAGTCCTGCATTCAAAATTCAAAAGCATGAAAGTATAAAGGTATTTGATTGATATCGATATTATATTTATACAGTATTTGAGTATAGTAGAAGTTTAGATATGGCAGTTAACCTAGAATAGAAATTAGGGTTGGGTGATAATCCGGTAATAATATATCCCACAGTATCTAAAATAGCAACAGTATCAGTTTCATTACCGTCATTAAAAAAAAAAAATGCTGCGCATATAGGTCTATTGGCGTCTAACATAATTTGAGCATCGTCATAACAAAAATGAAATCCACCCCATTCAATGTATCTGGTTGAATTTTTACTTGAGAAAAAGGTGACTGTGCAAAAGTACATGCTAAAAAATGAACCTGAGCAGTTTTACAGATGTTTGAACATAGGTATGTCCAGGCGCTCATTTAGGCGCATCTGGGCAGAGTATAGTTATCTCGTCCAAGCATACGGAGAAACTCCTCTGTTGAAAACACTTTTTCAGCCTTTTTTCTGCTTGCTATTGTTCTTAGCTCTCATAAAAGGACGAAATGCAAATAAAACAGTGAAATAAGACTTCGGGCTGCTCAGCAAAGTCCTCTGTGTGCGCTCTGCTCATTCATGAGACGGAGCGGTGAAACTAACTGCGTGGTTACGCCGGTCAATAGCTCAGCGACCCGCCCAAATTCACCATAGAAACACCAATGACGATCCAGAAGGAAGTAAGCCCAGAGATAGGTTATTGCATGAAGAGCGCTCCCTCCACTCTAGGAACCTCCTCCTCTTAATGTAAACAAGCAGGACCTTCGTGATTGATCTCAAACTAACACAGAGTAATAGGGGGAGACATTAGCAGCGTTTTTTTTCAGGCTGGAATATAACTTTTGACCACAAAACAGCAAAGGTAAGACAGGTGGTGAAATCAGCAGATTCAGTACCGTTGACGTGCGCTATTTTCGTGTTTTCGTTACATGCGCATATAATTTCTTGGGGTATGAATTATGTTTTGTTTGGGTGGCAATGTTTGGGAGAGGCTTTTAGCAGAGTTTCTCCCCGTCATTCTGGTTTGCTACAAGTTAGGATTGGTGCTTCTTCGCGTGAGCATTGACCGTCTGAACTGCGCGCATGTCACGCTGCCCTGCAAAGTGATTTTTAATTAGTCACAGTAATACCGTGTACCCCGGGAAAATGTGGGGATGGTTTGACGGTATCAAAATTTGGCTACCGCCCAACTCTAATAGAAATACTCAGAATTCTACTGCGCTTGAGTAAATGTAGTTACTTTCCACCACTGCTTGAAACCACTAAAATGACAAAAAATGCCGACACAGCTGACTAACAGTAGATTACTAATGAACACCACTTCATTCTCCACGCTGAAGGAGGACAAGGAGGCCGAGGATGTGTCTAACGTGACTGAGCAGGAGGTGCAGCAGGGGGCGCTGCAGAGGCAGTTCTTCGGCAGGGCAAAGGTGATGGCCGGGGCGGTTGCGATTGTGGAGCAGAGCCAGATCAAAGGAGGGATGATGGTGGTGGAGGGCGGACCTGGAGAGGGAAAAACAGTCTTCATGGTAAATTTCTATTTTATTATCATTACATTAATTAATGTGCCAGTAGTTTTCTGCTTTAATTGATTAGTCATTTGCTCTAGGAACAATAAATTCTTAAAAACTACTTGTTTCAGTTTCTCAGATGACATCTTAAAATGTCTTATTTAGAGACCAACAGGGGCGGCTGGCCGATAGAGGGCGCTAGGGCGCCGCCCCCTCTGTCTCACTTCATGTAGAATCACACAGCCCTTCCTTTAATAAAACGTTTTTTAAAATGACTTTTACATGTATACTCTCTGTTTTAAAAAGGCAAAATGAATAATATAGTCTGAAGTGAGTTACTAAAATGTAAAATCTGCACTAAATAGTCAGATTAGAACTGTCCTACATTGTCTACAGTTACTAATAGCTGACATATAACGGGCCACGGGCACACACATCTTTCCCCATTGACTCTCGTTATAACTTTGACATGCGCAGTTTGTTCCTCTTCGATACAAGAGATAGGAGACAGCGGGGCGCAGCCTGACCGCACCCTGCTGTCTCCCTCTGATCGCTATACACACCACTGGCCATGGGGTGGCAGCAGCGAGCGAGCGGTTTGTTCAAACCAAATCAAATCAACTTTATTTATATGGCACTTCTCATACTTTATAGTAATACAAAGTGCCTCACAGGGGTTAAAAACAACAACATTATAGAACACTGTGACCCCAAACCTCCCACCCCCCCAAATATACACAGAGATACACAATTACATACAGTCACGCACATACATGGACAAACATACATACCCACACACACAAACTTACACACACCCACATACATACACTAACTGTCGCTGAGGAGACATGGCTGGGCACCGAGAACCGAGGTGAGGAAGAAGCTACCTTTGGGGGCCATGCACACCGAGAGGAATCATGGTCCATGACTGCGGGGGCGCTGACACAGGGACCACCCCAGCCCAGGCAGGCAGGAGGCTCCACACCAAGGTGTAAAGCTCTCTAGCTACCTGGGCCAGGGCCATCCACGGAACAGCACCCCCATCGGTGAACCAGAATCAAATCCCGGTGTGGTAGGCCCCCAGGAGGAAACACTGGAAAATGAGGGGCTAGAACAGTAAAATAAGATAAAAGGTATAGAAGCTAAAACTGAGAATAAAACAATAGAATGTATCAAATAGACCATAAGTAATGACTAAAACAATTGAAATAAAACATTGAGGTAACACAATAAAAAAAATATATATATATATATATAATATTAGGAAATGTAAGAATAAAGGTCATCTTAAGAAATTATAAATAGCTAAATGAGTCAGTTAAAAGCCTGATTAAAAAGATGGGTCTTGAGCCTCTTTTTAAAAACATCAACATTCTCTGCGGCCCTGAGGCTCTCCGGCAGGCTGTTCCACAATCGGGGGCCATAATAACTGAAAGCCGCCTCCCCGTGTGTTCTAGTTCTAATTTGTGGTATCGTTAAAAGGCCTGCACCGGAGGACCTCAGGGTCCGGAAGGGTTGATACGGTAAAAGTAATGCAGATAAATAAGAAGGCCCAAGATCGTTAAGACACTTAAAAACTAGTAAAAGAACCTTAAAATCGATCCTGAAGCGCACGGGGAGCCAATGCAGCGATTTTAAAACAGGTGTTATATGCTCCCGCCCTCTGGTCCTCGTCAGCACTCGTGCGGCTGAGTTTTGTAATAATTGTAAGTTATACAGTTGTTCACTCGCAAGCCTGTAATTAAAACCGCCAAGCTAGTTGAGCGCAGAGTGTTGGAGTAATTAGCAAATAAGATTATTAGCTAGTCACAGAGAGAGCCAAAAAAGGAGAAAATGGTCTTAATTAGAGTCTTAATTAGACAACAGTCCGAAGACAGGGAGGAGATTTACCCGCTCTTTTTCACGGAGCTGGTATGAGAAGACGTCTTGGCTAAGTGGATACAGTGAGGCAGGTGCTTTATTTTGCTTCCCTTGCCTGCTTTTCCAAACCAAGGGAACTGATCAAAATATTTAATGTTTGCTTAGAGAAGCACTTTTGGCTTAAAGCCTAATGGTTTCAGTTATTTTCTTTAGACAAAGTGACAATTTTTTGTTGCTTTGATAGTCTTAAATATGAGGATTTGCTGTGTTTTCATTGTCATTTAAGGTTGTTAATATAAATGTTAGCTAACAGAAGCACTTTGGGCTTTAAGCCAAGGTTTGATTGTTTTTTTTAAACAAAATGTGTTTGTTGGTTTCATCATGTGTATGTATTTGCTGTTTTTGTTTGTTTGTTTTTTAAATTTGAGTATGGAAATATAAATATGTTGTTCCAAACAATTAGCTAGACAGAAGAAGCACTTGGTACTCTTGGAAGCTGTGAAAATGAATTGTTTCTCTTTTTACTTTGGAAGTAAAAAATAAATTTATACATTCTTGGTTTGTTTAATGATGGAAAAGGAGATTTTGTGTGTACCAATTATATCTTATCTGGAGCAAAACATATCAAACACTGGGGAGATAAATTCAAATTCACTAACTGGTAACATTCACCTGCATTTAACTGTTTATTTGACTCAGCAGTAGTGCTTACATGTACCCTAGTAGTGATACATAGTAATAGCACATCAAATGGTTGTAAACATAATATACATTAATTCTTGTGGTCCGGCATTGCTGACAATTTACGACGATATTAAACCAAGAAAATAGCAAATCCTCACATTGGAGAAGCTGGAAGCAGAAACGTTTTAGCACTTTTGCACAAGAAAGTGTGTAAAACATGAGCGAGTGGGAAACATATTTATCTCTCTCCATACAGGCCGCTCTTGCAGACGCGCTCAGGACTGAAGTTAAATCCAAGACAAACCTCGTCTGTGATGTCATCTCTTACTCTACAGCTGCCAGCCAATCAGCACGCTCTGTGGAAAACCTGCTTCGATGCCTTGTTCAGTGGCTGAGGAAGATGAAAGATACTGAGGAGGAATCGCCTCTTCCCCATTCTTACAAGTAGCGTTTGAGTTTGAATCCTTACAGTGGTTCAGATTTACAGGAACGTCATTTTATCTGTACACTCAGTCGTGATTCCCTTTCCTGTAATTACTTGTGATCACAGAGATTTGCTGTTAGAGTTTCACTCCAGTTTGAGCGACGTGAAGAAAAAGCCTCTGGTGCTGCTGGTTGATGGGGTAGATCTTGTCCAAGATGGCAGAGGTCAGCTCAGCTGTGACTGGATACCAGAGCAGCTTCCACAGGTGAGTTACCTGCATAGAAAACTGAGGGAAAACACACCTGAGGTGAGGTCCACAGCATGGTTTGGATGCAGGACAAAAATTTGGTTAAAATTTTGTGTATTACGGTTGAATTTTTAGGGATTTCTCTGCAACAGTAAAACTGAGATTCTCTTTTTCTTGCCAGGGTGTTTGTTTGGTATTGAGCGTCACATCCAAAGCACCGCTGTTACAAACCTTGGCCAAGAAGAGGAGCACTGTCCTGTTTTCCCTGGGACAGCTCACCATGCTGGACCGGAAGGAGATAGTTCAGAAGGGACTCGACGAGTTTGGGAAGAAACTCAGCGACTCTGCGTTCAACAACCAGGTTCTTCTTATTTGTGTTTTGCTCTGTATTCATCACGGTGTTGAATTCGTCTTTTATCCTAAAACTATACTGTCTGCTTCTCCAGCTCCAGACGCTGATAATGAATAAGGGAGCAGTGAGTCCTCTGTACCTGCACCTGGCCTGTGAGGACCTGAGGAACTTCGCAACCTTTGACAAGGTTTAATATCACTTTTTCCAGTCACTTCCACAATGATGGTGGTTTTTCCAGTGTCAGCTGCAGCAGTGCTTTGTGTTGGGTGGATGCTGACAAGGATCCATGCTCATATTAGCATGTTAACACACTCATGATGATGATAGCATAGCCCAGTTAATTAGAAAATGATTGCATTCTGTTACACAGCGTCCCAACGTTTTTTGAGTCAGGGTTGTATGATGATGTTTAGCAGGTATAGCCTGTTAGCATGCTGACATTACCCATTTAGGACTATACGCAAAGCATAGCTGAGGCTGATGGGAATGCCTCAGTTTTGCAGGTGTTTGATCACAAACCAAACTATTGGACACATTTTGACAAAAAAGATGCTGGCAAATGGTGCTAATCTTGATCATTTCATTGAAATATTTGACCACCCTGCTGCCAGTTTAACTGGTGCATGCACATGACTATCAACATCTTGATAGAAGCAAGGATTTTAATGTCCTCTTGTCTTAGTTGAAGGAGAGCCTCCAGGAGCTGCCTCATTCTCTGGGCCAGTTGGTGCAATACAGCCTGAACAAACTCTGCTCACAGTACAGAGGTATGCTGGGACTCCGCTGGGCCCTGGCAGCACTCACTGTCAGCACCACGGGTAAGAGGTTTTATATAAGTTTTAGCATTGTTGTTAAATTTTCTAAAGGGCTAGATATGGTAAATATACAGCTAATGCAACACAGAGGGGAAAGGGATGTTATCAAACGACATCGTCTTCGGTCGTCTCAATATTCTCTCCTCTTGGTCGACAGGCATGCGGGAGAGAGACTTGTACTCTGTACTGAACACGTGCAGTGACCTCTCCTCAAGGGACGCTCAGGTCACATGGCAGGAAGTACTGTGTCTGTCCAGGAAGCCAGAAGCACGCATTCCCATGGCAGCTTTCACTCGTATAGTTCAGAGTTTAAAAAGGTATTGAAATTGGAAAAATCCCAGTATTGTTGCACCTAGATGAATACACTTAATCCTCAATATTTGACCATTTTGACCAAAAGGCTCCATACTGATGGTGTGCTTTTAGATTTCCTCCATGTTTGAAGGATACACAGTATGGAGAAAACATCCTGTTTAGATTTAATGTAAAATTATGGACAATAATCCTAAAGGAGGAAGTGTTATTTAACCTAATTGGATCCTTTTCTGCAGCCTGATTGGTCTGTCTCATTGCCACAACACTGACGACTTACTAGTTCTAACCAATCCAGAGGTGAGGAAGGCCTTTGAGGACTTCCTCCTTCCAACAGAAAGTGACAGAACCAGAGCTCACCTTGTACTGGCAGGTAAAGTACACACAGTCTCTTTCAATACAACCTAAGTAAGTCTTGGTCACCGTATATATATTTTAACTAGTATCACTGTGCTGTCTCTTCATATAGCTCATCTGTGGGCCCTTGCTGACCAGCGGGGCACAGATACCTTCCTTCACTGTGAGGCCAACTCTGTCAAGCACCTTCCCTCCAACCTGGTCAGTTATCTCCCGTCATCGCACATCATATAAAAGCGGCACAAAATGAGCAACAGTACTTTGTTACTTTGAGGTACAAAGTATATAAATTCACCAATAAACTCTCATTTGTCAGTTCTTAAAAAACTTTGCAATAGAGAAGCAATCAGCTGCACACTGACCTTCACGTGTACTCGCTTTATTTAATCAAAGGTTCAGTTTCCTCGGCCTTCATCAGGTACGACTCCACTGAAGTTTTAATTAAATCTCGCCTACCTACTCTCACTTTCTGGTTCCTTATCATGTCCTACACATCCGTCATCACAGACAGAATTGGAAAATTTTCCTTTCAATATAATCACATTAAAACATGTTTGTCAAGCTCTTGAATGTGTTTGAATATTGCTTAGTGCCATATGAAATGCTTCTCTTACATCCTCGTTGAAGGAATCCTCCAGAGAACCACAGTTATTCATGATGTTTACTTTAGACTTCAACTCCTTTATTTGGCTTTGTTCAGAGTCAGAGTGGCCAACAGGAGGCGCTTCAGTCCCTGCTCTCCAACTACTACTTCCTGTATGCTAATGTGCGCCACGGCCTCCTGCACCAGCTCCTGGAGACCTACAGCTTGTATGGTGAGCATGCACAACAATAGCTTGTCATTGTTTAGATGGTTCTTCCTTTAATCCTTCACATGTTTCCTCTCAAACAAATTCCCACAAACTGTGTTTTATTCCTTCTTCATACACCTTTCTCCTTGTGCTCTCAGTTGGCTTCCATGCTGATCTCAAGGACTGCCAGAGTTTCCTGCAGCGTCACGCTCTCCTGCTCTCTTCCTGGCCGGTTCTTTTCATTCAGCAAGCCCTCAACGAGCCTCCTTGGACCTCTGCTCACACCTGGGCACAAGACCTGGTGGCAGAAGGAGAGGCTCGGGTAGTTGAAGTGCGAAACACTTACAATCAGCCCCTTCAGGAGACCAGGTAAGCAGGTTGTCTGCAAAGTGGTTTAGAAGAAGTGTGTTAGAAGTTCTTCCCAAATCCACTCTTTGGGACTGAGGCTGACTTTGGAGAGCCTTATTTATTTTTTGCCTTTTTATCTTAATATTGGTAGATAGTAACGTGTTAATGGCCTTGTGTGTTTCGTTGCAGCAAGCTGGTGTCGACCTTCACCTCTGAGCCGACCTGTTTGGTTGTGAGCTTGGATGAAAAGCTGATGGTGGTTGGCACTGGACAGGGAACACTGTATTTCATCAACATGCAGACTGGACAGGTATGCACAAATTTTCCAGCATATATGTACTTTTCTTCTCGTTGTGTCACACAGAAAATCTGCGACATGTTTACTGTACACAGACCGTAGTGACCGTTTGTAAATGCAGCAGCTCGGTAATCAGAGTGCTCCTCTACCCCGACCTCATGTTTCCTTCTGTGCTGCAGCACTGCGCTCACAGCCATACTTTCCTTGTCTAGTCTTTTTTTCTGCACATGCACACTCATAGAAAACAGAATAGAAACCAGGATTTAAGTCTACACAACGTTCAAATTACTCTTCAGTTTTGACATTGGAAAAAAAGTCTAATATCAACGCTCTTGTGGCTGTGAACAGGAAGTGAAATCGCTGGTGAGCAGCTGTGACGGCATCTCGAGCGGTGTCTTTCTTAAGGATGGACATCTTGCTACCACCTCCTTTGATGGACGGATAGAGATCTGGGACATCGAGAATGGCTGCAGGTCAGAGGAGGGTTGGAGGGACACTTCACAAAATGCCTCAGAGTGTACAAATCTTCAGATTTCTCAGATGTAGCACAAATTAATGATGTTTGAATTCACTTGTGCTCCTTGCAGGACTGCTGTTATTGATGCCCACACCAATGCGATAACAGCGAGTGATATCACGTCAGACAGGAAGCACCTTGCCACTGTGTCTTTAGACTCCATGCTGAAAGTTAGTCGTTGTGTGCAGAATTGTTTCCTGATGCTTGAGTTTCTGCCTTTTCTTGCTCCTTTTATTCTGTGGGATTTTAAATAATTTTTTCGCCCAGGAAGAGTCGGAACTACATTTTTGCAGTTATTGAGGATCTGAATATACATTGCTATAAATTTTGCAGCTGTTATTCAGTTGTACACATCACTGAAACAGTCAACTCGTGCTGACCAAATCGTGCTGATCTTCTGCTGTCAGGTGTGGTCCTCGGCTAAAGGGCACGAGGTCGCGGCCCTGCCCAGCTCCAGCCCTTTGAACTGTGTGACCTTTCACCCCGAGGATCACCTGCTGGCTGTTGGTTGCTGGAACGGGAACGTGATCGTGTGGAACTGGCTCCAGAATGAAACTCTTCCGGTGAGTTATTGTGAGGAGAGGCCAAAGACGCACAGGAATAGGGAGCTAAAGTCAGCTTCATGTTCACTCTTTCAAAATAAAAGTAATAATTCTGACACTGTAAAGGATGAAAAGCCAGACCTGTGCAGCCCACTCCTCATCTTTACATGAGGCTAGCAGCTCAAGGCTACATTAGCCACCACTGGCATAACACACCTGAATGTTGAGCTGAATTTTGGTGGTTGAGTTGCATTGTGGGTAATGTTTGCAGCCAGGTTTTGACAGGTTTTATTTAAAAATACAACCACCATTTCTCCTTTGTCTGTTCCGCCAGCCTCTGTTGGGTCACCAGAGCTCAGTGCGCAGTCTCTCCTTCTCCACCTCCTCCTCCTCCATGCTCTGCTCTGGTTCTGTGACTGGAGAGGTCAGGGTGTGGTCGGTGCCCACCTCCACCTGTGTGGGATGTTTCCAGGCTCACTCTGGAGCCACCGAGGCCCTCACCTTCCTGAAAGAAGGCAGCATGCTGCTAAGCGCCGGCTCCGATCACACGGTGAGGCATCGCTGCCTGTATACAATGAGCCAGGATCTGAGAAATTAAACTTAGCTCCACGGGCCAGAGTGGCTGGATTATGATAATATAATTACTGCACATTTACTGCTTTACTCACCTAATTATTACTAATTATCATTTTCTTGTCCTTCTGTAAAACAGCTCCAGCTGTGGTCGGCGGGACTTGGACGTTTGGTCTCCACATTAACAAGTGATGAAGTAAGCTCCTTATTTATCTTGTGTATAAATGTTACCTTCAAGCTGCTCAGCTTATCTTCATCATGTCCTGCTGTTTTTTTGTGTGTTTTTTTTGTTTTTGTTTTTTTTTAAAACATATCTTTATTTATTTTTTGTGTTCAAACAACAACAAACACTTTGAACATATGGCAGTAATGAAAGTAATAAGAGAAAAAAAAATACTAATACAGTTGAAATAAATAATTTTTTTTAAAAAGGAAGAATAAATTACATCAAGGAATTAGTGAAATTACTGAGCAACAGGTAAATACAAGGAAGGAATAGAAGGGAGAAAAATAAAAATAAAAAGCACACTCTTGTCAGTACCTTAAATGTTATGTATTTCCCATTGCCACATCTGTATCTCCAACTTCCAACAGTTCTAGAAACAACTTCCAGATGTCATAAAATTCAGAAGGCTTCTTTCTGACAATATAGGTCAGCTTCTCAAGAGCCAAGCTCGACGTTAAGTTATTCAACCATTGGTTAAAAGAGGGGCAGCTAACATTCTTCCAACATAATGCAATACAGCGTTTGGCCTGCAGTAAACAATGGTCAACCATTTTTCTTTCTCTGTGAGATAAAGGACAGTCCTCTGGATAAATGCCTAAAATGCAAAGCTTAGGACATAGAGGTACAGGGGAAGTTGTGATTTGAGAGATATATTTTAACACAGAGCTCCAAAATTTTTGGATTTCTTTACATTTCCATAAACAGTGAAACAATGTACCCTGGTGGTTGTTGCATTTATAACAAAGATCAGGTACATTAGAATCAAATTTATTTAATTGTACAGGGGAAATATATGTTCGCATTATCCAGTTAAATTGTACCATTCTCAATCGAGTGTTGATGGTTTGAGTATGTGTTTTTAAACATGTACTACTCCATTCACTGAGTGAAATGTCCTGTTCTAAGTCACTTATCCACTCCCATCTCTTACTGTCCAAGTTGTCATTATGATTTTCAACCAGCATATTATAAAACCGGGAAACCAATTTTTTTCCAAAACAGTCTTTTGTGACGTGTTTCTAAGGTAGATAATGGAGGTTGTTGTATTGAATTGTTTAAGTGAGACAAAATAAAACTTTGAAGTTGTAAATATTTAAAGAAATGTTTCTGTGGTATATCAAACTTAGTCTTTAACTCACTGAATGACATTAGAGTACACTCCTCATATACATCCTGCATTCTTATTATACCCTTGTTCAGCCAAGTTTTAAAGCCCATATCGTTCTTTGCCGGGGCAAAGTGATCGTTACCCCAGATCGGGGCAAAACAGGACAACCTTGGAGAGTCACACAAGAATTTTTGTACTACATGCCAAACCATAATGGTATTTTTTACAAAAGGATTAGTAGTATCTTTCTTTAATGTTTTTAAAGATGCTGAGTATAAATAGCTGTTCAGTGATAAACCTTTTGAGGATTGTTTTTCAATTTCTAACCAGGGCATGACAACGTCTTTAGAAAACCAGAACATTGTGGCCCTCAACTGTGCAGCCCAATAATACCATTCTAGATTAGGCAGTTGTAGCCCACCCCTATCGTAAGGTAGATATAAGAGGGAGAGTCTGAGTCTTGGCTTCCTATTGTTCCAGATGAAATTGGAAAGAAGCTTTTGGTCTTGGGGAAAAAAAGAAGGAGGAGGGGCTAGTGGAATTGATTGAAAAACAAATAGGAATTTAGGTAATATAGTCATCTTTATTATGTTTATTCTTCCCAAAATAGAGAGAGGTAGCGTTGTCCATCTCGAGATTTCTTCTGACACGCTAAGTAACAAAGGTTCATAATTGGCTGAGCTGAGATTATTAATCTTTGGGGTTATTTTGATGCCCAAGTACTTAAATCCTTCAGTGGCATTCATAAATGGATGTGATACTAAAGGTTTCTTCCTTTCGTTTTCATTTAAAAACATTATAGATGACTTTTCTTTGTTTACTTTAAACCCGGATATATTTCCAAATTGATTGAACAGCTCCAAGAGAGATGGTATCGATTCTGCAAGTTGTGATAAGAATACAATAGTATCATCAGTGTACATCGCTGTATTGTGTTCTAAATCTCCAATCTTAATACCATGAATTAAGGGATGAGATCTGATCGCTATTGCTAATGGTTCCATGGCTATTACAAAAAGAAGAGGTGAAATTGGTGACCCCTGCCTAGTGCCCCGAAATAACTCAAAAGGCTGAGAGATGAAATTATTAGTAGATACCATTGCAGAGGAATCAACAAATAAAATTTCGACCCAACGACGAAAGTGATCCCCAAATCCAAACCGTCTAAGCACCTCGAGTAGATAGGGCCATTCGACTCGGTCGAACGCCTTTTCGGCGTCAAGTGTTAAAATTTCAGTGTCCGGGGACTCTTCACATTCATGAATTATGTTAAGAACTCTCCTCACATTGTGGAACCCCTGTCGCTTTTGCACAAAGCCATTCTGGTCTCCATGTATATTTGTGTGTTTTTTTAACATAAATCTCATATTTCTCTCCAAATCAATTGCTCCACTGGATGTTTCAGTACGAGCAGGAGCCTCCTCTGAAGAAACGGAGGTCTGTAGCCTCTGAGCCTGCTGCTGCTCTGTGTGTGGCTGTCAATGGAGACTACGTCGCCGTGGGCTACCACGGCAATGGCATCAGACTTTTCAGTCTTAACCCAGGTGTGTTTTTATGTCTTTCCTCTTCTCTGCATGAGTGTTGTCCAAAATGAAGATAGTGTGCTTTTAATATAGATCTGGTAAACGAGCGTAACAGTCTTCATTTGATTGTAGTTGAGGAGATTTGGGCCTCCGAGGACCTGGACGTGTCTACGCTGAGCCTGCTGTGGCTCGTTGAGAATGCAGAGCAGACCGAACCAGAGCTGCTGCTGTCTGCAGGAAGTGACAAACGTGTGAGGATCTGGAAGAAGAAAGAAGGAGAGGACGGAATGCTAGTCGGCCTGGAAATGTTGGGGCTGTCCAATGTGCAGTCAGGCCCCATCCTGGCATTGGCACAAAACTCCACATACCTGGCTACAGCTACAGGTGAGTGTTCCAGATGGTAAATTTAAAATACGACTTTCAAAGGCAACATACTTATGTTTCTGAGGGAGAAGCTGTTTTTTTCAGCCTCCTCTTCTGAAAATGTAACACTTTCTGCTTGTAACTCTTTGGTATTCACCTGTCAAAAATATTGCGTTATCTCGCACTGTCATATATGCTCTGTAATGTTGTCAAGGAATGTTCTATGTTTTTCCATGTTTAATAAAAATAAAAATACAGTTAAAAAAAAAAAAAATTGCGTTATCAACGCATTAACGCAAATTGATTTCAACATCATTTTTTTTATCGCGAGATTAACGCTCTTTGTGACCTAGTGAACTTGTAGTTTTTTATAAGCTGTGGCCACTGCTAGTAACGTAAGAAAAACTACAGGATCCAGTTGTAAACCAGAAACAAAACAATAGGCACGTCCCACGCACGTGTTTTGTCTTGCCTGCTCACTCGCTGTGTGGATGTCAAGCGCGAAACGCCGAAATGGATGCGAACAAGATTCTGAATGGAAAGTTTAGTTTCAAAAAGTTGCCAGATGGGTCGACACACAAGACCAAAGTTATCTGTGTGTATTGTTGGTGTGAACTGAGTTATCACCGCAGCACATCCAGTCTGAAATACCACCTGATGGCCAAACGCACGGCGAATGCGAATTCTCCGCCGCCTCCTTGTCAAAACCAGGCGACAATGGATGGCTTTCGACAGAGGCATATGGATGCTATTATCTTCAAAGGAGTCCTAGTTTACAATGATGTGCACTTCATAACCTTATCTTGTATCACCCTGTTTTGATCCCTTAGAAAGGGTTGTTGAAGGGGCTTTTTGTCATCTGTTTGACACTGTTAAATTGTGAGAGATTTTATTCATTCAAATGTGAATGACTGCTCAAAGTGAGAATGTTAGTGTGAAATAAAACACTACACGTTGCTGTTTTCAATTAAAAACATTTGCACAAAGCAAGCCGATCCACTTTTCCATGTTGATAACAGTATTAAAATGATAATTCAAGGGACATTTAGAATAGATGAAAATGTGCGATTAATTTGCGATTAATCGCAAGTTAACTATGACATTCATGAGATTAATCGCGATTAAAAATTGTAATCGATTGACAGCACTAGTATTCACTCTTCTGTATTTCCCTTGAATTAGATGATTGGATGATCTTTCTGTGGCAGCTGAACACGCTGCCCCTCAACCACTCCGTTGACCCTTTTGAACTCCTTCCGGGCCACAGTGCAGGAGTCACCTGTCTGGCCTTCAGCCCTGATGGTAAAATGCTGCTTTCTGGCGGAAAGGATCAGGTACGGTGTGTTTGTGCTGCAGTGTTGTGACAGTGTCAGGATTTTGTTTTTAATACAAACACTGACTATTAATACAAAACATTTGCTGTTGAGTTGACATGACACAGTATATGATATCACAGAGTGTCTTGATGCAACTCTCTGATCAGTTTGAAGGATGCCGTTTGTGGTGCTGTTGAACTGAATGAAGAAAGGTGTCTCTGTAATGCAGCCCGGTGGCTCCCAGCCTTTTTCCTATCATTTAGTGAACAGGTGTCAACAAAGTGACACATTTTATGTTTAATTAATTATTAATATTAATTGCATAACAATAACAGCAGAGAACAACTGATTAAACTGTACAATTAACCCACTTAGTGAGCGCAATAACTGCAGGAAGTTTGTGTAAGACAAGCAATTTTGCATTGAGATGAGTTTCCTGATATTTTTATACAACTTTTTATACAATTCTTTGCCTGTTTTTTTGTATTTGTATGTATTTCTTTGGTTGTGTGAACTGTGTACTTTCTAATGCAGGGTGAAGCCCCTTTCATGTAGCTTGTGTTCAGGTCTTCATCGTGTCCTTTGGCGACCCCTAGTTGGGGTTGGGACCCTCAGGCTGTGAACCAGTGATTTCAGTCGATATACTGCAGTACTGACAGGTGTCTTTCTTTCAGTGCCTGATGGTGTGGGATGTGAGCGGGTCACCTGTTTTCCTCTCCAAGGCTTTTCCTCATTCCCACAAAGACTGGATCACCAGCTGCGCTTGGACTCCAGACTATGTGGTAAATCCTCATCACATTTTGTGTTGTATAGAAATTTAAGTATGCTGAGTTACAGATCTATTACCTGAAAGTCTTATCACTCTGTTCTGCCATCTACAGCACCATTGTGTTTCCTTTAACTTGTCTTCATCAAGCCTCCCTTTTCTGCTGCAGGTCAGCACCTCAGTCGATGGGCGGCTTTGTGTCGTGGATCCGCAGACGGACCAGTGCCTCAGAGAAATTTCCTGGGGGAGTCCTCTTACATCTGTCAGCTGTGTGGTGAGCAGATCTATCTTTCGGAGAAAAAACAGCATGCATTGTTTCCCTCTCTTCAAACAAAACGAGATGTTTGGTGCTTGTGTGTGCAGGGACAGTATGTGATCGCCGGCTGTGCAGAGGGAGCGCTGCATGTTTGGACTCAGGAAAAGAGCGCAGAAATCTGCCACATTGCTGCACATGAGCAGCGTATCAACCACTGCGCTCTCCTACTACACACAGGTGAACTGTCTGGAGTGCACATATACTTACTCTTTGTAATTGTTCTCTTTTGCTTTGTTCCTAGTTTGATAGTTTAATTTCTGCATTGTTTTTAAGACAAGACCAAAGAAGTGAACCCTGAAGAAATGACTGTTCTCACTGCATCTGATGACGGCTCAGTGAAGCTCTGGAAGCCACTACAGGTCTGTCGGTCCAAATAAGATTAGAAAGTGCTTTAAAAGGGTTTTTCACAATTCAGTGAAATATTTCCTTTATATGTATGTGTATCATTTTTGTCCTGGTCGTGTTTTTTAGCGTTAATCACACATTTTCTTTGGCTTGGACTCATCTAAAGTTCTAGTGTAGATACAGGGCTGAAATGACTTCCTTAAGGTTTTTAATCATAATAAGAGTGGAGACTGTCACTTATTTTTCTATTTTTTGTTTCCTGTCTCACTTTCTTCATGTATTTATCTGTGTTTGTATATTTTACATGCAGGTGGAGCACTACAGCACCTTCCAGGGTCACAGCGGTGCGATATCTGGAGTTGTTTCCAAAGAAGGACTCCCAGAGTTCCTCACTGTCTCTGAAGACCGCTCATTACGGTGCTGGACATTGACAATAGGTAATCCTTAGTAATCTGCCTTTATGTGATATGATATGTTGTGCGTGTACCTTTTTCTTTGAAGAGCTCTGTGCTTTGCTTTTTTTTACCCTCAAAAAATTTGGCAGTGCATTCTTTTGGCCTTGAATGGTGTCTTCAGGTATTCCTTTCAGGCTGCATTCAGCCCCAATAACCCTCACAACTAAGGTAGAGCAGCATAACCCAGGGCAGAAAAGTCAGCAAAGTACTCATGCTCATTGCTTTATGGCATGACGTGAGTGAAGTGAGTGAATCAACATTTTATCAGTTCAGGTCTATAAAAGTGAGGGGGACAAAAATCCTCATTTCTTGTGAATGTGATGCCCTTGATCACACCAAAAATGTTATGGGTTGCACTTTATATTAAGGTAAACATATTCACTATGAACCAGCTGCTTATTAGCATGTATATAGTGGCCTTTTTCTGGAGGTTAGGGTTATTAAGAGTTAGGGTTACGTTATTAAGATCATAATTGGTTAATCTGTGGTGTGTCCCAGTTCACCAGTGTGTCCTCTCTTTCCAGAGGGTCCTCCGTCAGAGAAGGGCCCAGTCACAGCTCTCTGCTTCTATCCCAGAGATGCTTTGCTTCTTGTTGGTTATGAATCCGGTTTTCTCGAGTTATGGCAGCATGAGTCCGTTGTCGGCTGCAAGCAGGTGAAGACACGCACCAGAAAGTGGATGTATACCACAGACAGGTGTGCGGTGTTTGTGTAATTGCATGGTGTGTCTGTTTGTGTGTCAGACCTCAGACAGCGGCATCACAGCGATCTGCTCCATGCCCGACGGCCAGTTTGCTGTCGGCTACGAGAAACCTGCTGTTGATGTGTGGAAGCTTGTATGGAATCAACAACAATGCACAGCGAGGTAAACAGAAGCAAAACAGTCACGCTGCGAAGCTGCCATGCTGGCCTGCAGTACACTACTAAGAAAGCAACAGAATAGAACAATGAACACATTTTTATTGACACCAGTGTTCATTTGTAGGTGACAAACGAATGTGATAGAAAAAAATGCAAATATAGATTGAAAGTTATCAGCCTCAACCTGTTCAAAATATGAAAAAGTAGTAAAGAAACATGCACATGAGGAACTATTTTGATGTTTTCACGCCTTAAATTATCTGAAAGTAGCAACTCCACTATAACCGCAGTTTGCCGTCATTTGCTGTGTGTCGTCCCCTCTCTGCCCTCTTTCCTGTCATGTCTTCAGCTGTGTGCTGTCTTTGAAGTTAGATAAATAAATTGATAAGTTAAATAAGTTAGTTAAAATGATTTAAAACGTTAAAAAGCTATTGCCAGTTGGGTTTGAAAACAGCGTCAGAGTGAGCGCTCTTACCTCACAACCTATCTTTGACGTTTCCGTGTTTCTTGCTAGCTAGCTTCATCTCTCACGTCGAGCAGACAGCCAAGTCGGTCAGAGCCGAATTCATGATGTTGCTAATGTTTTTATGATACGCTTCTGCCTTGGAGATCATTAGTCTGTAAGTAAAATGTGTACATAAAGACAATGTTTTGATAAGTAGTGAAGTTGTGTCTTATGTAGTATATTGCAGATTTGTATGTCGGTAAAAACTTTATGCTCGGTTGCCATAGTTACGTGTGTATACTTACCGTCAATGTGAATATGTCAGTGCTTATATACTGATCCTTTTTTATTTTCTCTGTAATGTTTCAGTTTTACATGAAAGAAAGAGGTCAAGACTCAAGTAAAATACGGGAAAAGCAAGCCCTGTGTGTTTATTTGAAGACCCCTTTTTGGACGTTAACTAGCTGTCTAGCTACGCACAAGAGCACGCGCTGCGAGGGCAGCATAAGCTGTCTCTGTCACTATAAAGCCCAAAATAATAATAATAATAAAAAAATGTTTCTGAACATCACTTACAGTAAACAAATGATCCAAAATGAAACCAGCTGACGTGAAACTCGTCCCTGATGTGTGTGCATTGAGTTGAAGAGGAGGCGTTATAAGCTGATTGAGAGCGGTGTTTCCGTGTGGACCTGAAATAAGGTGTGAGCAGTTCGTTTGCACACTAACCAGTCTCGCTCTGTCCTGTGTTCTGTCACTCCCAGCCCGGTGAAGGTAAACACCTACAAAGTGAACAGCCCAGTGGTCCGCCTCAACTACTGCTCCATCCTGCTCGGTGTGTCACGTGATGGAAGAATATTTGCCGTCGCGGCCGATGAGGAACACATGTGGTCCCAAACACTCGCCCAGTAACTCCACATACTGTTCTCTGTGTACCAAATCAGTCAGCGCAGTTTTAGTGAATCACTGCTGTTTTTTTTGTAATATATAATGACATTAATTATTAGTTATCAATTCATGGAGGTGATCAGAGAGTTGTCTAGAATGCTGCTGATGATGTTTGTCACGTCCTGATTACATTAGCTCTAAATTATTGCTGTAGGTAGCTGAAGCTGATAAATTCTGGTCATTTCACTTCATAGACGGATGCTCATTCTGAATATTTACAGCAAACTGTTTGAATATATTGTTTAAGATTTCCTTCGTCCAGCTTCTGCTGACGTCCAGCTCAGCTGCACATATGATTGTGCTGGGTTTTGCTTCTTGTACACTGATTGTGGGATTATGTATTGTCTCTGTTGCAGATGGGAGCAAAGAGTCCGAATTATGGGTTTGATCCCGAACGATGACAAAAGCATGTGGCTGGTGGGCGAATCATGGGGAGAAGTTCAGATTAGCTTTATTGTGAGTTTGCATATTCTGTTGCTAATAATATAAGACTACTACAAATAAAATGTGTTTATTTTAGCTCTCAGACTTATGAAAAGAAAACGCAATTGTCAATTAAATGAGCTTGTCTTTTTTATAGAAAATCATTTCTTCATCATTCCAGTTCAGATTTTTGTGACAAATTATTAAAAGAAAAATGGCTTTTTTATTCTGTCTGAGCAGCGCCTACATTTCAATTCAACATGAAGTCAAACGTCAAGTGTGGTGCACCACAAGCTTTGGTTTCAGTAATGTTGATGACGCCTCTGTCCTCTTTTTTCTCAGTTTGCAATGGGCCCCAAAAATACATTACAATTAGCTTTCAGCTCGATGAATCTAGAGGCCGACGATGAGGAGAAGAAGGGGAGCGTGATATCAGCCATAACAATGAACAAAGGTACTAAACATCTACGGTTTTTACTAACGTTTTGCACAGCGTACCAACCTTTTTGAATCAGGGTTGTACTGTCTGTTTGTGCCAGTCTCTGATTTGTTTTCCGTATTGTGTGATTATCCAATGTGCTTTACATTCTTTCAGATTTTGTGGTGTGTGGAGACATGAAGGGCAACATGTGGTTCATTCAGCCTCCTGAGCCTTCCACCTGGAGCAGCAGAAAACATGTAAGAGCTGAAATACTCTGAAACACAACATGAGGGATGAGCTTATGTGTGGAAAACAAAAAAGACAGACTCAGAGAAAACTACATTTACAGTTGAACCTTTCTGCATAGTTTTTAATGAATTATTGCAGCTTGGTGTTTCTCACAAAAGGTGGTGAGGTGGACTTTCAACAGTCTGCAAGTCTGCAACACTGTTTGATCATTGATCATCAGTAAAGAAAAGCCACAAATCCTTGCATCTGACAACACGTTTGACATTTTTGCTCAGTAAATCAATTAGCGGTTCTCAGAGCTGCTGATTAATTTTCTCTTGATTGACAAATTGCTTCAGCAGAACTTTCAACTGACAAGCTGAGCTGTAAAAATCTTGAGTGACAAGAAGAAAAATAAAATCACCTGCCTTGTCAATAAGCAGCAGCCGTGTCTTTAGTTCAAACCCTCCCATCAGGCCGGATGGGAAACAAAAGCAAACATCAGAAAGAGCTGAATGTCGCTTCAAGCTTTGTATTCTTTTTTTAATGATGGTGTTTTATCCGCAGGCTCACAGTGACAGGATCAGTGTGCTGAGACTCACTGACCGCACCATCATCTCAGCCTCCTATGACCGGACAGTGAAGCTGTGGGACAGAAACACCAAGAAGCAGGTACATCAGAGTCCCCAAAGAATAGTTTGACATCTTATTCGCTCTGTGGTGGAGAGGTTGATACCGCACTCTTGTCTGTATGTTGAATATGACAGACAGGAGACTGTTAGCTTAGCTCAAAGACTCAACTGCTAGCCTGGTTCTGTCAAACTTAAATGGTGAAGTGTCGTTTTTACACCAAGGTTTTTCTGCAGATGAAACTAATTTAACAAAAGGTGATAATTAGTGAGCTTTAGAGTCACTGGGGGACAGATTTTGTTAACTTTGTGCAGAGCCAGGCTAGCTGTTTTCTCCTGTTTCCAGTCTTTATGCTAAGCTAAGCTAACTGGCTGCTGTGATATCAATCAATCAATTTATTCCTTCACCTTAATTTTTTTGTTATTTTAAACTGTCTTTCAGTAACTGTTACCTTCTGCTCTCTCCCTCTCCTCCTCCAGGTGGGTATGTTTGTGTGTGGAGGACCTGTTGTGCACTTGGAGGTGAACCCTGAAAAACCCACCAAACTGGTTTGCGGTGACGGACAGGGAACGCTCTTCTTCCTCTCCTGGAAAGAATGATCCTCAGGATATTCCACACTAGATTGAGCAGTTAGAAAAGTGCTTCATCGCTACGCAAACCTGTGATTGCCTCCTTGCTTCAGTGCCTTTGTATTTAAAAAAGAAGTTGAAATATTTACACTACATTTAGAGATAATGATCTATGTAATAATTGCGATATCATGTTTACATGCCTTTAGATGGCAAAAAACTTGCAAGTGTAACAAGCAAGTATAAAAAAATAACTAAGTTTGAAAATGTTAGCAGTTATTGTTCCTATGAGGTGAATTATTTCTGTTATTTGTAAGAGGATGCAAATAGAAATGTGGAGTATGGAACACTTGAAGTGGAAAAATGGGTGCAAGAATCATAAATGATCTTTTCTTTGACATTAAATTATTACTCTCATCAGCACTTTGATGTTCGTTGTTGTTACTTTCAACTCAGTTCATTCAACTCAAGTCTCTGAAATCCATCCCCTCCCCCGTTACATCTGGCGTGCCCCAAGGTTCTGTCCTGGGGCCCTTACTCTTCATCATCTACCTCCTTCCGCTCGGCAATATCTTCCGTAAATTCAACATTCATTTTCATTGCTATGCTGATGACACCCAGCTCTACCTCACAACCACACCCTCGTCCTCTCTTCCGCCCACCTCCATTACTGACTGCATCTCTGAAATAAAATCCTGGTTCACCCAAAACTTCCTTAAATTAAACAGCAATAAAACCGAGGTTCTCCTCATTGGCAGCAAATCCACCTTATCCAAAACCAACAGCTTTTTTATCACCATTGACAACTCCACTGTTTCACCCTCCCCCCAAGTTAAGAGCCTGGGCGTTATCCTGGACAGCACACTATCCTTCCACTCCCACATCAATAACATTACCCAATCTGCCTATTTCCATCTACGAAATATGAATTGCCTCCACCCCTCCCTTACCCCTCATACTGCCGCCATCCTTGTTCACAGCCTCGTCACTTCCCGCCTGGACTACTGCAATTCTCTCCTCTTCGGCCTCCCTCACAAATCTCTCCATAAACTTCAACTGGTCCAAAATTCAGCTGCCCGCATCATTACCCAAACTCCCTCCATCCATCACATCACTCCTGTCCTCCAACAGCTCCACTGGCTCCCGGTTCAGTACCGCATACAATTCAAAGTCCTCCTGTTTACATTTAAGGCCATCCACAACCTCGCCCCCCCTTATCTGTCTGATCTCCTCCACATCCCCACTCCATCTCGAACCCTAAGATCCTCCTCCTCCATCCAACTGTCTGTCCCCTCCACTCGTCTCACCACCATGGGGAGCAGAGCATTCAGCCGCTCTGCTCCCCGTCTCTGGAACTCACTACCACCCCAACTCAGGAACATTGACTCTTTTACCCACTTCAAATCACAGCTCAAAACCCATCTGTTCAAGACTGCCTATTGCACTTAACACCCTGTTTGCTGCCTTTTATTGTTTTATTGTTTCATTGTTTTGTCATCGATATTTTTAAAGTTTCTAAATGTCTTGTACGGTGACCTTGAGTGTCAAGAAAGGCGCCTTTAAATAAAATTTATTATTATTATTATTACTTTCAACACATTTAACACATTTTTCAGCAACAGATATCTCACCAGGCTTGAAGGCTGGAACAGGATCTGCATTGAAGTCGTAATGTTTCATCTGTATTCATGGTACCAGAAAAGGGGTGGAGACAGCCTTGTTATTGCCAGATTTGTGCGATCGATTGCATTTAAAGATAAACCAAGATCAAAGAGTTAACTTTATTTGCCATTTGACGTTTAAAGGAAGTTCTGTGAGAGACCTTGTGCAGCTGTGAGACATCAATGGTAGACATGTAAACACAGCTTATCAGCTAATGCTTTTACAGCTCTGTTATCTACACTGAAGTGCTTCTGTTATATTGACAATGAGCCACATCGAGTTCAATAAAAACTCATTAAGTCAATAAAACTATTCCCAGTACAGGACACTGAATTTTACTGGTTTCATCATAGAATTAATAGAAATCACATAATACTGTTGTAGAATGTTTCAAGCATTGGTTTTTATTTATTTATATTTTTTTAAATATTCCATTATTCCATGACTGGCATGTCTGGCAGTGTTTACAGGTATTATCCTTTTCCTTTTTCTACATATTCAGTTTGGAAAATTTTGCTTTGCTGATCAAAATTAATGATAATTTACAGGAAGAAAGAAATGGATGCATAAAAATTAAAACAAGGCTCAACAAGGATGGAAAAAAATAAACTCTTATATAGGTGAAGAGATGGGTGTACATATGAATATTGAATTTGTTCTTGTAACTGTGAAAATACACTGAGACCAACTTAAAACAGTCAGATTTGTATGTGTACACATGTCCAATAAAGCTGATTCTGATTCTGAAATACATCTAAAAAGCACAATGACCAACAATATACAACGTTTGTATACAAATAAGTGTTTCTGAGTATTCAGTGTGCATTCTGTCTGCTCTGGGTCCACTTTATTTTCTCACTTTTCCAGTGTGAACCTTAGGAATTGGGAGTTAATGTTTTTATAGCGATCGAGGAAACCAATAACAGGAGTTTCCGTGCAGCACTTGAAAGCAGCATCAGGCTGCTCTCAAGCTCCCAGGTGAGGCGGACACGCCCTCCTGGGGACGACAGCACAGGTAGAGGAAATAAAAAAAACTGGATTCGCAGGTTTTACTATTGTTAGCAGGAGGCGTCTGCTTTCTGAAAAGCCGCAGGAGTGACAAGGAGCTGTGGGAAGTGTCTCATCTCTGCCCTAATTTTTCTTTTCCTTTTTTTCAGAGAGGCTCTTTAACTTCACATCTTAGTGTGTGAAAACAACAGTATCGACACGAGACGGACGGAAAGTCTCACTGGGGACTGTAACGTCTCAACAAAACAAAACAAATCAACAACAACAGCAAACAATAACAACAACAGCGGAATAACCAAACACTAACGCCAAACAAGGGCGGACTGAGAGAAGCTAACTCAATGGTGAGTTAACGTTTAAAAACTAGCTAACGTTCGTGTTTAAAGCGCACCATAAACCGAACATGTCGGTTAATGTCTGTGAAAGTAACCGCGAATGACGATGGAAATGCACTGTTTGACAGGAGCGATACGACAACCTGGATCTGGACTTGGAGTGTGAAGGAGGAGGCGTAGCTGTGAGTGTTATCTGTCCGTTGTCTTTCATGAAAGTTTAGCCAGCTAACGTTAGTGTTGAAAGGTTTTTTGCGGAGCTGCATTTACAGTTTGCTGAAGTCAGTTAACGACCGTGGTTTACCGAATTTAACCGACCTAACCTCAATCTGTGCGACGGAAACTCTCCATGTACAAACACACACTTACACAGTGAAGTCCAAAAGTATGTGCTCATGTTTTCTGTTGTGCTGGCGCATCGGATTTAACATCTAACAATGACTATGAGGCTGAAAAGCTGACTCTCAGCTTTGAGTGCTCAGTGTACAAACCGTAGCTCTGTCATCACGGCCGGATTAACCGACCAGCATGGTCCAGGGCGAAAATGTGCCACTGGGCCCCCATTAACCCCCCACACCAGATTAGATATATTAATATGAATATCCACAGCACAAGACTGCATCAAGTTTGAGAAATTAAAGAATGAGGCTGGTTGCATAGGTTGTTTGCTGTAACTTGATGTTGGATTCAAATGGAGGGCAGGAAGTGAAAACCAATGGACGAGATGGAGGAAAGTTCGTAATCTGCTAGTTTAGAAGAAATTACAAGAGAAAACTGTACAGAAAATCAGAGAAAATGTTGGATGTGACCTTTATGTTATGAGGCAGCTGCTATTGAGGCAGTAGATATAACAACTACCTGCTCATTCAGATGTCATTCTGCTCTAGAAACCAAATCAAAGTATTCAAAAGTATGGAGGCAAACAACTTTCTTGTTAGCCGTTGGGTGCACAACCTTGGTACCTAGGCTTTCCCCCTTATGGACAACAACTTTTGGTACTCGATCAAGCTCCTTATGGTGTCTCGGTTTGATCAAATTGACCAACCATAATCACAACACAGCTGCATTTTGAGTGTGTGTTGAAGTGCCTCCTATGCAGAAAATCACTTCCTGCCCTCCATCTGCAACTCGTGCCACAAAAAAGAGTGATGTGACGATATTTCAACAAATCCCATGAAAAGACCAAAACCAACAACGTGTTGCTACTGACTGACAAAAATCTTTAAACACAACTTACAAATATATAATTCGTTTTTTAATATAGGCTCAGAAATTTTCTAAAGCAGCTGGGCACTGCAGTTTTTAAAAAACGTTACTTAAGTTTGGGACTACTTTTAGCAGTGGATTAACACACTTTTTGTGTCAAGTGAGTATTTCCAGCTGCAGAGCAGTTTATGATGGACTGAGTCAAAATAGACTGAAGTATTCAAGTTATTGTGCTGAAGGAACATGTGCGTATTATTGAAGAGTCTTTCAGTTCAATGATCACAAACCAGTTGACTCATAACACACCTGAAGCTGCTGGAGCCCTTGAGTCCCTCCTACTTTATTTAATACTGTTATGTAAAGTACAGAAAGGGGTTTGTGTTCTACACTGTTTATTAGTTAAACCTGAAATAAAGCATCACAGTTTCTGTTTATATCAAGACGATCATCAAGAAACTTACAGACCTTTTTGTTTACAGCTGCATCCTTAGAAAAGGCTTTAAATGTTAAGCTAAAAAAGGCTAAAATCTGTTTACTGTCCAGTCTGATGTATTGTAGTGCTCCAGTCGTTCTTTAACAGGCTGATCAGTATTATGGTCAGTTTTCACAGAGCTAGAAACGCACCAATCACCCTAAATTTACTGTCGTCAAGGTTTCAAGTCCAGACATGAAACCAGCTTCAAGTCCGGACTTGAAACCTGGACCGTGGGATGTGAACCAGTGAATGCGTCCGCTCATCCATAGAGTCATCTGTGAATTGTCGGTCATTCGAAGCATCTTTTCCGTGCAGGGGCAGATTGATGCTGCTGACTCACAGGTCATGGCAGCGAACGTTCACCCTCTGTTACTCGCTCACTCTCACTGAAGCTGCTCTGTCAGAACTGAATTAGTTTGCTCTTTTTCGCCCCTCATGCAGCAAAAAGCGGCGTTATTCGGTGGAATGTTTAAAAGATCCTCTAAGTCTGCAGAACCGTCTGTCCAAACTCAGGTGAGGTCATAGATTGTTTTTTAACTTCAATCATCAAATTCATTTGATAAGTTAATACACTGATCGAATGTCTCTTGAATGTTTCATTTAAGATGCTCACCTGTTCTCATGCTGTTCATGTGTGCAGTAATAAAATCACAATAACTGCTGCTTTGTGAAATCTGCAAATGATGGAATTACAGCATCTGATTCTGCGTCTGCTCACAAAGTTTGTGTGTTGATGTTACAGGACAGTTTATCAGCCAGCAGTGAACTTTCAAAGAGCAGCGACAGTCTGACTGACAACAGCGCCAAGGTGAGGCTCAGGAAACAGTCCTGGAAATTTAATTTTTCTTTTCAAACTTTTTTTCTGGCCATCAGTAACCAAACTGAGGAGCTTTCATTGTGCTATGAATAATGGCAGTGTTTTTTAGCTTATAGACGGACGGACTTATTTATTGATATTTCAGGAGAAAGGAGGCGTGTTCAAAGGAATGTTTAAGAAGACGACCAAAGCTGGCAAAGAGGGCCAACCGCAGGTGGGTAGTGAAATCATTAGTCGATTAATCAATCAGTTGATCAGCGAAAGATCAGTCAAGAGAAAGAAAAATGGGTCTCAGGTTGCCTTTATTTTGACAAATTTTTCATCATTTTATTTTCATGTATTATTTATTTACCTTTATTACTCTGTATTTCTGAGTTTATGCTACTGAAAAATCTTTTGTAATCACTTGAATCTGTATTGTACCCATCAACAAAAATGGGAAGACGTAAAAGAAAAGTGATGGTCATAAAACAATGAAATATTTAAATATGTGTCTCCATAGTTGTTTTGAAATTCACAGATGAGATTCTAAAGCTTTTCAATCCTTTACAGGACAACCTGTCATTACCGAATCCTGAGCTGTCTGTCAGTACTGACAGTTTAACAGACAACAAGTCGTCAAAGGTGAGTTTACGTTCTGCTCTGTGAGATTTTTGGTTTTCTCACGTCAGTCTTTGAAAGTGAACCTTTTGTCTGCAGGAAAAGTCAGGCGTGTTCAGTGGGATGCTCAAACGATCTCCTAAACCAGGACACGCCCGGAGGCCTTCACAGGTGAACCATTGATCTGCTATCTGCTGTCTGCTGTCAAAGATATGTCCAGAGAGTAAATCATCATGACATGTAAACTGTTGTGTTATTTCCTGACTGATCATCATGTGTTTCAGGATCTTTTGGAGAACGAGTTCACAGGCAGCAATGACAGTCCGTCTGAAAACACCACAACTAAAGTGAGTCTCATCAGCCAAACCAGTTTTTTAAATGCAAAAACATTCAAAAACACAAACAACTGGAAACAAATACAAACGACGCTCACAAGCCTGTGATGCTGCTGGAGGCAGTTTGTTCTTAACTGTGATTTTAAAGCATTTTAAGCACTTTTTTTTTTTACTCTAAATGACCACAGAGCTCTTCCTTAGTGTTGACCAGCGACACATGTTGGTGATTCTGAATTGATTTAACCTCCAGTGGTTGTGTAGACCTCGACTCAGTGAATGGTGAGTTTGGGAAGGGTGTGATTTGTTTTTGTGGCTGTTTGGAAGCTGAACCTGCCTGCATCAGCAGTTTGGATGAGGTGCTGGCCAGCGTGTGAAGCACCAAATCCCCGTCTGTCCATCTGACAGCTGCATCGGTTCAATAGACAGAACAAAAGGTTTTATTTTCCGTTTCATTTCAGGGAACGTATAAGCAACTAATATGTGACTTTTTATTTTTCAGGAGTCAGGAGGGATGTTCAGCGGGATGTTTAAAAAATCCTCAAAGCCACTTGGAGCGAGGACACAGTCTCAGGTGAGAACTGCGCGTCTCACTTTTACCTGTGTCACATTATTAATCGGTAACGAGTGTTTGTCTCTTGCCTTCAGGATGAGTTGTGGGCACCCTGCGAGCTCTCAGGCAGCAGCGACAATCTCTCTGCAAACAGCAACACTAAGGTGGGTTGTGACAGGCAGCTGCTCATCTCCATATTCAGCCGCTGTGACTAACACTTGCTCCCTGTTTTCAGTCTAAGCTGATGGTACAGTCACATCACACCTCTGTCCTGCATGTATTTGCTCCATTGCTCATTCACTTCATCTAAAATCTGTGTTCAAGCATGCGTTTCTTGTTTTAGTGCAGCTTCCACACAGCCGCCTGTCAGTTTGCATCTACTGGTGTGAACACTGATGCACTTTGCTTTGAAACAGGAAAGTCATCATTCTTCCATATTTATTGATCAACCACATGACGATTGTGACATCACATCCTGTTTCAGGGCTGAGCGGTGTCACTGACCTGTGGGATAATGTGACTGTACCTTAATGCTGTTTGTATAGAGCTCAGCTCATTATATGCAGCGTCTGGGAAAGTGTGTTTCTGTGTTTGTTCTTGTGTGTGTTGGAAGGGCGAGGCAAACCTGCAAGTGTTAGCGTTTCAGAGGAGGCTACAAGCGGCTGAGTGAAGGGCGTACCGATCCATCGGACATTTGAAACCTAACTTCCTCCATTATGGGCAGAATTTCACAAAACCGTTCCATGTGACTTTCTTTTTTCCAGGAGTCAGGAGGGATGTTCAGTGGGATGTTTAAGAAATCCCCAAAGCCTTTCGGAGCGAGGACGCAGTCTCAGGTGAGAGCTCTGCACCTCATTTGTCTCACATATACCTGCGTTAGCTTATTAGGAGATGAAGGTAATAATCAGACGGGGATGTTTGCATCTCGCCTTCAGGATGATTTGTCTGCACCTGGCGAGCTCTCAGGCAGCAGCGACAATCTTTCCGTGAACAGCAACACTAAGGTGAGGTCGTGAAAGCGGAGGAATTCCTTACTGAACTCCTCCATTTTGGGCCAAATTTCCTTAAACCGCTTTGATGTAACTTTTGTTCCAGGAGGCAGGAGGGATTTTCAGTGGCATGTTTAAAAAAACCCCCAAACCCTTTGGAGCAAGGACGCAGTCTCAGGTGAGAGTCATGGAGTATTGCTGCATCTTACAAATCTCACCGTTAAACCGTCTTACTACAAAGCAATTCAGCAGGATTAATGTTAATTACTCTGCATTTGTTTCTCGCCTTCAGGATGATTTGTCTGAACCCAGCGAGCTCTCAGGCAGCAACGATAATCTGTCTGAGAATAACAACACGAAGGTGAGGTTTCTTAAAGCCAGCCACTGATTCTGCAGCATTAACCATGAGTAGTAAATGAGTGAATGTAGTGATTTGACATGTTGGCTTCATATTATTTTCTCAGGAGAAAGGAGGAATCTTTAGTGGTGTGTTCAAAAAAAAAGGTGCCAAATCTCAGTCTCAGGTAAGACGGCTAAGTTTTTCAGACAGCTAACGAGTGTAAACAAACTGCCAGTCCGCCATTGTTGTTGTTGTTGTTGTTTTAGGCTCATTATACAAAGCAACAATGGGCATGCACAGACTGAGGTGATGACACCATTGTTTCCCAGACACTCTATTTTACCTGTCCATGCACGCCTGCTCCTTTCTGCAAACAAAAACATGAAAGATAATCACATAAAAATCAAACATGGCACCTTTAACGCTTGTTAAATGTTCGGTGTTTCGGTTGTTTTCTAGTTAACAGTTGCTCCATTTAATTTCTCACCTTTCTTGCTAATAGTCACCCACAGTCTGCTTTGCTCCAGTGTCTGCAGTTCTTAAGTGAAATGTTGACATTTCACCTCGAAGTGAAGCTTCTGAGCGTCCTTTTTCGTCTTGGCTGTTGCTTTCTGACTGTGCGCTGTGTCCCTCTGTTCAGGATGATTTGTCCGTGGGTGGAGATCTCTCTGCCAGCAGCGACAGTCTCATAGAGAAGCCTTCAAAGGTGTGAGACGACGCTCACCGCACTGCACTCCTCTCGTCACGCATCACAGAAACTACTTTACACTGTTGGTCATGTTCTGAGATTAATGACATGCTGCTCATGTGTAATGTGTTGTAGCAGGATAAGGAAAAGGCTGAACGCTCGAGTGAGAATACCTCCACCACAGAGAAGCCCAAAGCCAAGCAGGTGAGTGACTGATCTCCTCTCTGTTGAAGTAAATCTGCTTTATATCAGCTGTGACGTTAAGGTGAGGGTTAGGGCTGTTTTTAAGTGGACTGCAGCAGTGTCTGTGTCATTTCAGAACGGTTTCAGTGCGATGATGAAGAGCACCTTCTACACTGACAAACAGGTAAGAGCGGCAGACTGAACTCTTGACTTTTGCTGCATATCATCAGTTCATCTTCCCCATCACACGCCCCTGAAGCTAAATAGTATCTCAGTCAGAAACGCCTGAAAACAATAAAAGACAATGATGAAGTCGTCCACAGATGATTGTTGTACTACTGTTGTTTATATTTTACTGTAAATTTGGCTCCTTGTGCAGGAGAAGAACCCAGATTCTGACCGTGAGGAGATATTGGACAGTGGAGAGGGCCAGCCCAGTCAGAAACAGGTTTGTGAGGTTTTCTCTCTGGGTTTCAGTCAGCAATTTATTTTCTTTATTGTTTCCCTATTTCATATTTTTTTTGTCTCTCGTTTGTTTTGTTTCACATTCAGAGCAAACTCGCTGAGACGATGACAAAGCTGAATCCGTTTCGATCCGCAAACAAGGTAAGGAAGGTTTAGATGTGATAGTGCTCGAGAGATAAGTAAAGTTTCCTTTGATGAATGGATGTATTGAAGGACCGTAACTGTGCAGCCTCTTTTATGTGTCGTTCATAAAATAATGATTTCTGTCTTCTCGCTGCAGCCGGAGAAGCAGGCGGGCTCAGACGACGAAGATCCACCTGCGAGCAGCGAGAAGTCATCAGGCAACAAACAGGTGCTTTGATATTTGCTCGTTCCTGTTTCATAAGTTTGAAGTCATGTTTGTTAGGGGTTGAAAAGCCTCTGCACATTGTTTGTCTGTTGTCAATAAAAAAGGAGAAGCTTGCTGCTTCCTCACGTGTTGCTCTATTGCCAATCTTGTGAGTGTGTGTGGGCACATGGGTGAAACAGGCAGCGTGAAGTGCTTTGTTCTGCTTTGGTCAGAAAGTGGAGAGTCATGAGCCAAAGGTTTCAGATTTACCCACAGGTTCTGTCCGTCGTCCAGCTTTACTTCTCTTATCTTGTGGATTTATTAGCGGACTCATTGTGGCTGATGGCAGACAAAGCAGATACTTATCTAAAATGCTGAAGCGTTCCCTTAAATCTTTCCACCTCAGAGCACCGTGGTTGGAGCCATGTCCAAACTCAATCTGTTCCGCTCTGCAAATAAAGTAACTATGCTCTTGATTGTGTTTGGTCGTGGTGGAGGTGTTGGTGAGATAGTCATGATGATGAGGTTTAAGGTGGCAGGAAGTCATCATAGTGGTGGTGGGACTGTGGTAACGGTGATGGAGGTGATGTTTGTAGAATCTTTGGTTCGTTTTAATGAGTTGTAATGGTGTGCTGAAGACTTAAAGGACCATACCTGTGATTTCTCATGCTGCACCCAGTTTACTACAGAACACATGCACTTAACATCACAGCTAAACCCTGTGATGAATGACACAACTCAAACAGGTTTCAAGAGAGCAAATGGATTTCTGTAGTACATGGATTGTAGTTAAAGAGTTAAACTAGCAAAAATAACTTGGTACGGTCCTTTAATTGCTGCACAAGTAATCTGATTTTGGTCGATGCTGTTTAAATGCTAACGCTGAAGTCCTTCGTTCAGAAAGACACTGAAGACACAGAGACGCTCAAGGAGGATGGGAAACAAGTGGAAGAGAAACCGAAAATGGTCAGTCTATTTTTTGCATCACTCATGAGTCATCAGTGACCACACACACACACACACACACACACACACACACACACACACACACACAGAGCTGATCAGCTTCTGTCAAAAACACCCTCCTCCTCACGCTCCTCCTCATCCCCTTTACCTCCCTTTAAATCCAGCTTGCTCGTCGTCAAACCTCACCGTCCTCCTGCTCCGACACACTGTGTGACTGTGTGTGTGTGTGTGTGTGTGTGCGTGTGTGCGTGTGTGTGTCCTTGTCAGGTCAAAGGCAACATGATCCAGCGAGAGAGCAAAGAAAGAAGTGAAACGCCGTCGGTCCCACCCAGACCAACTGAAGAGGTTCACAAGCAGTAGAACACAACTGGCACTCAGAGACGTGGTCCATGTGAGACTATTCGTCCGTCCCTCTGCTGTGAATTTTATACTTAACGCTGTGATCTTTCCTCAGGAGATGAAGAGCATATCGACATACAGCAAAGTAAAACCAAGAGGAACTGAGGGTCATCAGGTACAGTTTGCACTTCTCAGATTTGCTCAGTGACTTGTGGGCTGTCTGCACATCTCTGCTTCCTCAGAGCCTGAATATATTTGAAGATATCTGTTAAAATACAATTAAAAGGAGTTAATGATTTTATATTCCAGCAAGCCACACAATGCTTCTGACTGTCATGCTTTGTATGGAAAGGTGTCACTAGTTTCTCATACTTTGTCCTCTGCAGGACAACAAGGACGTGAACTCCAGAGAGAAAAAAGCTAAAGCTGCAGAAAGTCCTGAAGTTCCCGTCAGACCTTCAGATGAGGTAGTTTAAGCTTTCAGCCTTATAGGAAAAAATGTCTGTGTGTCAGTTTGGAGCTGATGTGTGGTTAAAGAAACTGCTCTGCTTTAATTTCAGGAGCTGAGCAGAGCAGAGAGACGTGCTCTGCAGAAGCACCATCAGGTACGGACAGTCAGGCCAACATATTGGTTTGTTATTGAATATCAGCTATTGGATATAATGGAGTTTTTTTCCCCCCTGAGTCAGAAATGTGTTTTGCTTATTGTTCCTTCACTTGATGTTTAACCTTCACTGTGCAGAACGAAGCATGTGCAGACTTTGACTCTTTGTCGAAAACACTTTTCCTGAGATTACTGTAGTTATAATCTAATGAGTTTAATTTGCTGCAGAGCCAATCAGATGACGAAGGCCTCAAAAACGAAGAATCTGCTGAAGCCAAAGGGAGAGACGAGAGCAAAACAGTACGTTTATCTCTTCATCACTGTCGATAAGATTGCATTAATTGCTAATCAGAGGCTGACTGACTGCAGTATTTATCTTACGTCTGTGTGTGCTGAGCGTGAGACTTTCTCTGTCAGTCTATGTGTGATAGGACTCCACATACATGAAGGTGTAAACAAACACAGTATTTGCTCCAACATGTAAACGTTCTAGTTCCTGCTTCCTACTTATCACTTCTTTCATTCAAATGACATGCGATACCTCCGGGTTATTGTTACTGTGAGGTTTGTCCAAGCTCGTGGATTGAACTTCTTAACATCAGCTTCATTGTTGTATAATTCATAGACATTTCTCCAAAGTTCAGCCTGATATATTTGGTATTCCACTTTGGGATATCCGGTAGATTAGAACGATGTTTGGCTGCACAGCATGAATTTCTTTCCCCACAAAGCCACTGCTTATTGAGGGGCTGTTCAGTGGAAATAGTAAATCTCTCAGTGATGGGAGCAGATGATAATGAGATGAGACATACAGAAATAGAATAGTTACCTGCATGTTTGAGGGAAGTTATAGCCTCTCATCTAACACATCATCACTGTGCCGTTTCTTTTACAGACCAAGGTGAAAAAGCATCATAATCCGTTTATGCCTCGTGCAGCTGCTAAGGTTTGTTTTATTTTGATGTTTGCACTTCTTGTAGAGTCATGAAGACATTTGTCTTCTTTGCTCGTCCCTCAGTTTGTGAGACACGATGTTTGATTCATTACCTCCTCAAATCTTTGGCAAAGGCTGCAGAATGTTAGAATCTAAGTTCATTCACATGCAGCCTTGTGTAACCTCTTTCCTCCGGGCACTGATTTGTTTCACTGCTATGCTCACACTTTGTTGTTTACTTCAGGCTCCGTCTGATGATGAGGGGCTGGGAGAAGAAGATGATCCTTCGTCCAAAGAGGAGCAGAAAGACGAGGAGGGCAAAGACAAAACAGAGGAGGTCTTTTAACTCATTTCCTTCCGCTCCATCTTTGCTTGTTGATTGGTTAAACAGTCAGCTGGAACAAATGCTTCAAAATCTTCCTCAAAGTAACACAGAAATCCTGATTTTTTTTTTCCTTTTTTTCATTTCAGACAAAAGTCAAGAAACCTAAAAGACACAATCCCTTCATGCCTCGAGTCAAGGTAACAGTCAAATATGTACCAGCTTGCTTCCTCACGTGTGGACAAAGCCTGCTTGTGTTTTAACACATCAGCTAACTGCACTTTGTCCTCATTGAGCAGTTCACATCATTGAGGACAACACGATCGTCCGCATCCTTCCACCCTAAAAACAAAAATCAGGCATTTTTGTTCTCAGACAGCGGCTCTGTATCAGTCTGCAGCCTGTTCAGCAGACATTGTGTTTCTGCACGTCGCTGAACTGGAGAAACAAGAATCTGAGTGGGCATGATACGTCATCCTGCAGGTCACGGTCCTGAAGCGCTGTACGCCACATCCACCCATTCCAGGCATCCAGTGCTCGTTATTCTCTGCCAATTAAGTTCATTGATAGGTGCGTGTTGAATATATGGAGGAAAAAAGTTGATGTCAGCAGGTGTTAACACAAATGAAACACGCTCCAGTGGAGGATCTGCATCACACCAGCCCACGTCAATACAAAGCTACGTCAGAAATGCCCTCCTGTTGGCTGTTTAGTGCACATCGTTTGCTTTTCACTCTGTTCTGGTCTGAAACGTCTCTGTGGAACAAAAGAAGCTGTGTCCATATCATGTTCACTTCCTCCTGCCGAATGTTCCACAGTGCAACATTTCTCCTTTGTTATGGGAAAGTTGCAGTTAAGCAACACTTTCACCCGTCACCATCATCTCTCTTTGCTCACTGGAGTGCTCCTCTGTGTGACCTTATTTTGGCGAGGTTGCTAAGTTAGCATAGCTGAAATTTCAAATACTGCCTTTTATGAGCACGGCATGAGTTTGTCACCCGGTTACTGTTTTGAAGGGAAGAAGTTATCAGTTATTATGCCCTTTTTTGTCATTTTTAAGATGTTAAAAATGATCACTCTTACCTGGTGTTGCTTTTGGCGGCCTGTTTTAATTTTAGTCTTAGTCTAGTCTTTGTGTCAAGCTGTCATTTTAGTTTTTATTAGTTTTAGTCACGTTCATACTCTTTTTAGTCTAGTTTCAGTCGACTTAAAGTCTGAGTACTTTAGTCTTATTTTAGTCAGAGTTATCCGGGACTATTTTAGTCTAGTTTTAGTTGATGAAAATTGTATTTTACTCTCTTTTTAGTAATGCAATTCTATTTAACCCAGTCAATATAGTATAAGTACCTAGTAATATAGACGAAACCAAAATTATCTTTTAGCCAAACCCATTTCACAATTCAAACAAGGTTGTCTTATTATATATTGTTACCTTATAGAGTCAAGAATACACCCATTCCAGACACCAAGACGCTCTGATGTGAATTTACAACATATTTATTTTACCAAGCAAAGCCGGCTGGCCATCGGTCCTGTTCTCTGTGTCGGTTGTCTGTCGTTAACATTAACCTACCGCAGCTGCATCTTCTAAATAACGCCGTGAGTGGGAACTAATGCCGTGATGTCACCTGCGACTGCGCAGTGCGACCTGAAGCAGCCCCTGAAGTGAGACACAGGAAACAGAAATACTGCAAAATAATAAGAACAACGCGACTAAACGAGACGAAATAACGTTAGAACATTTTGTCTCGTCTTGTTTTAGGCAACTAAAATAAAGAGACATTTTAGCAGAGTTTTTATTTTGTAAACCACATTTAGTTTCATTTTTATTCGTCATCAATATTTCATTATATATTTAGTTATAGTTATCGCCACATGACCAGCATTTACGTTGCGTCTCGTCTCCTTTTCGTCACACGATAAAGGTTCGTTGACAACGATATTTAGTCAGAATTTTCGTTGACCAAAGCAGCACTACTCCTACCTCCAGATCAGCTCTGCCTCTGAATAATGGTTGTGTTGCTGTCTGGACTGTATGGGAACCAATATGAGCCTCAAAGCATGTTTTGATAAAGCTATTGAAAGTGCTTTAACTGTGTGTTTGTGTTCATTGTTTTAGGGCAAAGTTGTAAAGAAGCCTGCGCAGGACGGAGCTGCAGGCAACACAGCAGAGGTAGAGAAACAGATGATCTTCAGGAAGTCTTTCTTTCTTTCCTTCAGTCACCTCGCATTACATTTAGAGCGACTTTTAACCTTTTCCCTCCCAGTCTGTGTCTGTGTATTTATCCACCAGTCTGACATGTTGCCGTCTTACTCACTGTGGTTCAGGATTATAAAAGGCCTGTTTCAGTCACCCAACCCATCCCTGAAAACAACCCCTTTCTGTTGTTTGTCTCCAGGGTCTCCGCTCAGCTCCCAGCAGAGACTATTATAGTTGACATGTTTTTTTTTCCTCCACTCTCAACATGAAACCCACCCCCACACCTTGGCTCCACCACACGGTCTTTGTGCATGCATGTGTGGAAGATAAGAGGAGGAGGTTGCAATGTGCCCAGACTTGTTTCTCTGCTTCCCTTTTCAGCGTGTCCATGGAAGATTTAAGCCCTTTGTACTTCTGCAAAAACAGCAGAAATAAGTCAGTTCAGTCAGAATCCTTTTCCCCTCACTTCCTCCTCTTTATCTCACCATATACAGTGTAAAAAGTGAAACTATGTGACGCTTGATGAGTTCATTTGACTTCTCGCTCTTTTATATGTCTCTCAGCCTTTTTGTCCTGCTGACGTACACTTCAGCTGTAGATCCAGACTTTTGGCTTCACACAGGAAAGCATCTTGATGTTAGTTTTGGATTTTTAAGCAGTATTTTTCCTGTTGTTTCAGAATGAAGGTGCAAACAGGTCCTTGTTTGACCAACTGGAAGACTTCCGTATTGATCCAACCCAGCCTGAAGACAGACAGGTTTGGCCTCTGAGAGCAAAATATGTCACCATAGTATCATTTCAGCATAATCTGACACATTATCAACTATCTCTCCAACAAATAATCCAAGTTTTAGCTTTAGTGCTCATTCATTGGGTAATGTAAGAAAACTGCAGGTGGCCAGAATGGGTTCAGAACAGATGATGACGATATTTTTCTGTTACGATAGATTCAGAGTCTCTCTATTTTCTTTGTGTATGTTACTTAAATGTTGTCAGTTATTATTGTTTCATGCACAGCGTTATGATGTGTTATATTAGTGTATTGTGATGACCAGAGTGAGTGTGAACTGTGTACAACCCATGAAGAAAAGCTGCTAATATACAAAAATCAGGATCTTGATTGAATCTCACGGTGTCTTTCAGGATGTGGAGGATCTTATGGAGTGGTGGAACACAGTGGAAGGTAAATCATAAATAAAATGTTTTTCACTTTGTTTGGCTTTCTTTGGGCTGTGTTTTAAGAGTGGAAGGCCAGTTTTTTAGTTTAACCTTGAACCACTTACACTGTGTGACCAAAATATGTGGACGTGCCTGTTTACATACCCTAGTGTGCTGTTTTTCTTGGTTTGGACCCCTACGTTCCTATTAAAGGAAATCTTAATGCTGCAGCATACATTTATATTTTAGAAAATAGTGTTCCTCGTTATAAAGTTTCAACATGATGGTGCTTCTGTGCACAAAGCCAGGCCCATAGAGAAATGGTTTAGTGGCCTGCTCAGAGCCTTGACCTCAACCCCATCCAACACCTTTGGGATGAACTTGAACGCAGACTGCGAGCCAGACTTTATCTCTCCAATGTCAGTGTCTATTAAAACAGCATATTCGTGCCCATACTTGTGGAATAATGCACTGGATGTTTTGTGTCCACATACTTTTGGCCATATAATATAAGTAGGATTGTGAGAAAGCTAATATCGTTCTTTATTACTCCTTCAGTTTGGGAAGACACGCCTCAAGATGATGACATGACGGAAAAAGAAGAGGCGAAGTAAGTGAATAGATGTTCATATTTATATAACAATAATAATGTAATATTTCACTGTCTGGCATCTTTGCTCTCTCAAAGTGGTATTCAGCCATGCAGATTTCACGTGGAGTGTTGAGATGTAAAATATCTTCCACGACCTCAATATAATTATGAGAATAAAATTTAATTTGTTCTCTCCTCAAATCTCTGAAACGTCGCATTTGAAAAACTATGATTGATAAAAACAGTGACTCAGAAACAATGCCAGCACTCCTCTGGATAATCCACAGAACATGCTGTCAGATGGTTCCTTTATTAGAGTAGCTCCAAAGAAAAAGCTGATGACAGAAGGTTGTGTGGATTATCAGAAAATCAGAACCTGGTTTCTACGGTTTTGTGGGAGTCGAATGGTTAAATGAAACGATCTGCATGCAGACGTACACCAGTGGTGAGTGAGAGACGATGACGTTTAAAGATAATGAAGGTTATAACTCTCGTCTTGCTTCTCTCAGGGCTTTTGCTGTGACGGCGGAGAAGGTGCAGAAGGGCATCCGTGTCTTCAACAAACTGTTCTCGGAGCGCGCTGAGAGCCTCTGGCAGCACGTCATCGACCTGAACAGCATCGCAGACGGCCTGGACAAGTTCAGCAAAAACACAAAGATCGCTCAAATCACCGGCGGCTCCACCAGTGCCATCGGGGGCGTGGCCACCATCGCCGGCCTCGCTCTGGCACCGGTCACCATGGGAACCTCCTTGATTGTGACAGCGGTGGGACTGGGTGTCGCCACGGCTGGCGGTTTGACGTCGGCAGGCGCCGGCATCTCCAACCAGGTCAACAACTCTATGGACCGCAAGAAGGTGGAGAAGATCGTGCAGGATTATCAGGAGAAGATGGTCGACCTCAACAAGTGCCTGAAGTTCATCAAGCAGGGAATCGAGAACCTGAAGAAGTTCGACCTGATCAAGATGAAAGAACACGCCTACAACCGCGACTTCCCTGTGCTCAGCAGTAGTTTCTACGAGGACGGCGCCATGGCAGGAAAGGCCATCCTCATCAACGCAAACGAGATCATGCGCGTGGTGCAGATCGCCAACGTGGCGGGCAGCACGGCGGCCAGAGCGGTCCAGATCGCCAGCATGGCCACCGGTGTGCTCACCGGACTCTTCGTAGGTATGGACATCTACTTCGTGGCCAAAGACTCCAAAGAACTCAAGAAGGGGGCCAAGTCCGAGTTTGCCGCCAAAATCAGGGAGGTCGCCACGCAGCTGCACGACGGTCTGGTGGAGCTGAACACGATACGAGAGGAGCTGCAGTGCACCGGGCCGGAAAACAAGGACGCAGGCGAAGAGAAAGAGAACGAGAAAGAAAACAAATACGACAGTTCAGATGAAGATGAAATCGACCGCATTAAAAAAGCCATTAAAAAGGACATCGAGAGCCGAGAATACGTTTGACAGGAACAGGTCAAGGATTCAATGGGAAGTCAGTTTCTCAGTTCCCCCATTTTAAGTGTTTTTGATGTGCCGCACAAACCTCAGCATGCTGCTGCTTTGTTAGCATCTGAGAGGTGTTTGGTGCCAGTTTCTTAAAATGGAAAACTAAAATCAGGCCAGTTCTGAAAGCACAAAGACTACAGAGGAGGACATACAATGGTTTCTAAAACGTGTGGACTTCTTGAATCACAACAGAGAACAAACAGCATTTATGCGACACTACTACGTGTGAAACAGCCACGTTATGTTTAAGAAAATGAGATTCAAATATTTAACTAGCTGATGTATTTGATTATTCCAGTTTTAGATTCATTGAAGAAATAGGTGCAAAGTATTTTTCAGACTTTTATAATTCAGACTTTAACGTATTGCTTAGAGTTTCATACTGAAAGACAAGGATCAGGTGTGGAGACTGTGTGTACTCTTAGTGATTAGTGCCTTTATTAGTTATGATGCAGTAGGAAATAACAGTACAATGCAACGTAGCACGAGTCTGTTTCCTTGTGTTTTAACTGGGCTGCAACAAACCACTTCTCCCAGCTTGAGGCTTGATGATCAATAGGCTTTGTTTTACGTTGTTTTTACAAAAAGAGGCGATGAAATGACCGACTCATGGTGAGAAAGAACCAGGACGAGGTTACACCAGCTGCTCGTAAATCCATCACTTTGTGAGTGAAGTCCTTGCTAGCTTGCTTGCTTAGTTCTTACTAGCTGCCATCTACTTTCAAGATAGTGGGTTACACATTAAAATTTAAGGAATGGCTCATTTACGAAAGACTTTTTAGTAATTCGTAAATCACTTTTTGGGAAACATCTGTGGCGTCAAAAGTGTGTAAACAGGAAGCCACAAGCAACACAACTTCCAAACACGCTAATATGACCAGGGTCATGTGGTCGTTTGCTGTAGTTCAATGTTTTAAAGGATTTTTTGGTAATTTGTTGTATAATGTGTGTTTTTTTTTTAACATAGTTATTAAACAGCATTTCGATCAGGTGTCAGATATGTCAACCATATTTACGTCAGGCTAAACTGGTCATATATTAGCTGGCTAATGTTAGCTTTGACAGGCGGTTCTGCTAGCTTAGCATTTACACCTGGATGCTGCTGGATTTAAATATTTAGTAGCAACTTAACTCTGTCTGAGAAAGCTTTTGTGGAGCTACTGCTTTTAATTTAGTGACGGGTGAATCTCCACTCAGTAAACACTTTGAAGCACAAGAGTACTTTTAAACGTCTGAACGGGTGGTGCGAGCCACAGGTCTTCTGTCATATTAGATGTTTTAATGCTTTCCAGGTGAAAAGGTATCCCTTATTAAACAGCTGACTGTTAAAAACCAGCCTGGACTGTGTCAGCCGGTCCTGAAAAGACCTGTTTGCTGCTTCCGTTAATGATGGCATTGATTTTTAATAGACTCTTATCTCAAAGTCCATGTTTGATATGCCGTCTGATGATGTCAGCTCCGATTAATGAACCTAATATTTATTTTTCAGTCCTATTCTGGGTGTTGTTCAATAATGATACCTTTTAATGTGCAATATATTGTAAAACTCTGTGTGTAATAAATGCAAATGTAAAATTGATAATTAAAGGTCCAAAGAACATTTTCTGCCAGTTTGTGTATTTTGTAAAGTCTGTTTCCCACCAAGCAAACACTTTATTTCCTTCTGCTGACCGATGTGTGCTTACTGGTGTTACATGCTCAGATAATATCCAGGAGAAACTTCTTTGTCAGTCCTTCAACACTATTTACTTTTCTTCAGTCATTTCTGTGATGGATGGAAGTCTGCTGGCTGCAAACGTCTCAGTATTTCTGTCATCTGTCACAGTTTTGACATGATCAAACCTGTTATCTTGTATAAACACTGTTATGAGAGTACGGTTACATTTATGTTGCCATTACAGGCAATATTTTGCCACCCCCCACACACCACCCAAAAAAACAAAACAAAACAAAAAAAACCCTGACATATTCATTGTTTTTGTTTTTTCATAGAGACAAAGATGAAATATGTATAATAACACAGATGTAGGGTGACACCTGAATGATGGTCAGTACTTCATATTAGAGTGATTTACTAATGTTCAGACCAAATAAAACACTAATACACTCAACAATGACAGTCAAAGCCCATCGTGGCTTCACACAGGGCCACAGACTACACCCAAGCAGAACAAAGCTGCACCGTGCTGGTCGGGGTTTGGCGCGCACACCCACACCCAACAGGTGTGGTTACAATTACATGTGTATATTTATATTTATATGTGCGTGCGTCTGAATTATTTTCCTGTTGTTAGGGGGAGGTTTTGGTTCAAAACATCATTTATTTAGATGATCTAATAATATAATTGAACAGTTAAATTATCAAACATAATAATGAAAAATAGAATGTGAGATGTGAAATGATCAGAAAAAATAAAACTTCGTTCACACGTCATTGTTCTGGTTTCAGGTGAGCGTTGCATTTTTCCTCTCTGTTTTTGACACTGTTGACACTCCTGAAACTGATGAGTCACAGCCAACAGGCACAGGTAGACCTCAAACTGGCCACGCCCCTTCTCAGGTGCGTCCACAGACACCAGAAACCCAGGACGGAGAACGAATCCGCATCCTCTCGACTGAGGAAACCAGGTGAGATGTTCGACTTTCGATGCTGCGTTTAATCTTGGGAGCAGTTATCAGACAGACTGAGTGACTAATATTTTTTTTTATTTGGCAGAAAGTCGCCTTGTTATATAACAGGTGAGTTCGTTGTGAGGGTTTGAGGCTCAGGAGCTCCCAGGGCGTGTTTTGGTTTGTTTAAGATGCTTTGTTCGACCTGTCAGGAGTGTTGCCTTTGGGTGGTGTCGGAAATGTTGGTGTAATGTGGAGGTCAGAGAATCATGGGAACAGGTAGCTTGAACATGAGCAGATAAGATTGAAAGCTGCATTGACAGTGATGTGTATATTAATGTTTTACATTTTATGTAAGATAAACTAATAATCTTGCCTGCTTCTATTTCACACATATGCATATTTTTGTAGATATTGCAAAGGCTTTTCTTTGATGCAGTGCTTATGAGGGTTGACAAATTTCCAGATAAAACAGGACGTTGACACTCGGACTGTTTATTCAAAATATATTGATTTTTTATTTATTTATTTATTTTTTGGCTATCTGACTTTAATAAGTATTAAAGACATTATTTAAAAAAAACAAAAAAACAACCCTCCTTTCCTTTTGTGAAATAGACCTAACCTCTCATATATATAGCTGTGTGCATCTAAATATACACAAAACATAAAATAATTCAGATAAACATAGTAAAATATGTGCTATACTTATAATCAATAAAAAGTTATTTTGACAAAAGTAGTTTTTTCGACCCCATGACACCTCCGAATCAGTCTTATTCAGCAATGTGACATTTCTGTGGAAATATATGGAGATATTTTTATCGGTCATTGTAAATGAATCCAACACTACTTACAAAAACAAGCCAAAGCGCTTGAGCCGGATGCGAGTGAGGCGGTGTGATTTCGGAGTTTTGGAGGAGCCCATGAACGCCTCCTGCGTGCAGATGTGCGGGTGTGGTGAAGTTATTAAAAGTCCTGGGAATGTGTTGACAGTGAAGGAGCCGTCTGTGCTCTCATGTAAATTTGGCACAAACTGAACGTGAAATTTCGCTAAATTGTCTTCAAATCTCCGGTAGGTGAAATTATGACATTAGCGTGACTTTGTTTTGTAGTTTTAAACGTCTGTAATTGATAATTTAGCGTCGGTTTAAATGAGGAGTTCACTTTTAGCTTTAAATGTTTGCTAGCGTTAGCAAAACGGTGCCAGCCTTCAAGCTAACGTTCAGTAAGTCAGCGGTGCTGCGTTCAAAGCGGCAGATTTAGGAAATGTGTTGTGATACTTCTCCAAATACTTCATACAGTAACACGAGTTTCTTACAGTATTAGTTAGTTTTTCTGAGCCGTGGTAAAAAGTTTACAGGCTATGAAATGCAGAAGTAGAAATATAACAAAGTACTTAAGCCAGACTGAAGTGTGTAACAGTTTTCAGGTACTTAAAAATTGCCATTTTTGTGCCTCGTCATACTGCATTATTTTCACTGCACTGCATACTGCTAGTGATAGCTACTTTACAGGTAAAGGTTTTGCAAGTAAAACACAATGAACTTCTAAATATGATGTATTCTTATGTAGTACTGAAATGCTAATAATGTGCTGAAAGTACATTATGCTGCTGATAGTACTTTAGAGTGCAGTATTGTCATCTATTCAATGAATCACTTACTATTGTGATAATTGCTTAATCAGTTTGAATATTTTTAAGGAGGATTTCAGCTTCTTAAATATGAATATTTTCTTGTTTCTTTGCTCCTCTGGGACAGTAAACTGAGTGTCTTTGAGTTGTGGACAAAATGAGACGTTTGAGGACGTCACGTTGGGCTTAGGGAAACACTGATTAACACTTTTCTGACATTTTATAGACAAGACAACAAATGGAAATTAATCAACAAATAATTGCTACTTGCAGCCTCACTTGTTCGGTGTGTGGTATTTCTGAATGCAACAAAAATTTATTTTATAGATTAAATGATGGATTTTGGCATATTGTATCCAGTACTATATGTAGGAGTTAGTTTGCAGTACTTCGCTCACTGGAGTCAAAGTAAATAGAAAACAAATGTACGTGAGCCCTTTGATTGATCAATAAAATGTTAACAGGATCACAAAGAGGGAACAAAACGTGGTTTCTCCACCTGTAAAATGCTGTAATGGAAAGAATGGAGCACATGTTTGATCTGTGTTCAGATGAGACGTCACTCTACATGGCAGTATTTTGTTTTTCAAACCCCACGAGAGCCAAAACCAGCAAAGAATTTCTCCTGTTAACAAACGTCTGCGTAGCTAAAACCTGATATGGCTCATAACCAACAACAACAAATGTAAAATCTTAAGATATTTAATTAACTGTCATATATGAGATAGACTAAGCAGTTAATCAGCTATTCGTTGCTCCTCTGCAGTGAAGACTGTGTTCGCTGTAGCCGTTGATAGAAATGCAGTATCACGTGCTTCACAATAAACTGCACTGTAGGCTTTGTTTTAATTAAGGAAGATGTGACAGTGCAACACTTTCATGTGTTTTAATGACTGACAGGAGTTTGTTTAATATTGGTAAAAGTTAAAATAATGGCAGCCTTATGTTTGATCCGGGAACTGATTTGCATGTTTCCGTATTTAAACTCATGCTGTGATCTGCTGCTCTGTGTCTGTGTGCTCTTAATGCTGCACAGCTCACCTGGTGTGAAGGCTGATAAGCTGAACTTGAGATGTTCTCAACACTTTCTCACAGTTTAAACTGGGTTTTTATTTTAGAAACACGCTTTTCCTTTAAGGCTGTGAGACATGATATCAGACTTCACGCTGTGACATTTCACCATGATTCATAGTTAAAGGGTAATGGTGAACGCTGTATATCATAAAACAAATCCAGACTGCTAACAAACCCAAACAGCGACATTAACACCTGTTTTCCATTATTTACCTGCCGTGACTTTTTGCAGTTTTCTGACATTTAATGGACCAAACAACTAACTAATTGAGAAAATGATGGACAGAAGAGATGGACAGTAGATAATGAAAATGATCATTAGCAGCAGCCCAGGTGAAAAGGCAGTTAACTGAATGCTCCAAACGCACAGGTGGATTATGGGAGAAAGGATATAACAGACCTCCAATTGCATTAGAGGACGACATGTGAAAGAGCTGTTTATCTGACGAAAACCTCTTTCACAGAGAAATGTAACAGTAGGAAAGTTACCAGATGTTAGTGATTACATTAACGATGCACACTAAAAACAAGCTTAATGCCTTTTTCCCCCTTTTTTTTAATGAACCTTGGATGCACAATAATATCCTAAGATGCATCACACACAGGAAATGTGGGAGCTGCTCACAGCTGCAAAACATTACAAGGAATTGTGGCTGGTGGAGACACGCTGGAGGACGGTGTTAGAAAATGAAAAACAAGCTTTAATTCTTTGGACAAAGTGCTCTCTGCTTTAAACTGCGTTCACAGCGTGTTGAACGGGCGTAAAGCAGGAAAAGGTTGATCATTAAGACCCCACGTTCAAGACCTGCGAGACAGTTTTCCAGCTGTGTTATGAGAGAAAATCAGAAACTCATAATAACAGTCGGCATAAATCTGTAAACTGCGTTTATTTTTTGTTTACATGCTGAAAGAGCTTCTAAATAGTACACATACTGTTGAACTGGAATGCAGGCGTCATCGTTACTATCACACCTGTGCTTTTCCTGTCGCGACATGTCGAGCGGTGTGCTGTGAGGAGCAGTGGGAGCTGCTGAGAGGGTTTCTCTCTTACTTCCATCCTGTCCAGTCGGCTTTTAAAGAGGCGGTCCAAGCGTAAGCGCTTCGATCACAAACCTGCGATCGGTCCTGTTTACGCTGTTTTTTGTCACTCTTACAGGCAGGATGGAGGCGTGTATGATGAAGCCAGAAGTCAAAAAGAAGCCGAAGCTGGTGAGAACAGTCACAGGTTTACTGAATATTGTAGAACGTGTAAAAAAACACAGATGGAAATATGAATTACTGCATCATCACTCAAAGAGCCTCATGTTTTCTTCTCTGCTCGCAGCCTAAACCTCCTCCAAAGCCCACAGAGGTACTGTAACAACCCTTTGATCAGTCAATCATTAGCTTGAGTGGTTGTTTATGTGCGACTTCAGGATGTTACAGCGAGTTAAACTGTCGTTACAGAGACAAAGAAATGACCCAGAGAGACCAGCTCCTCTGGTGCCCCCCCGACCTGCAGACACTGTGAGTGCTCACCGACCTGGAAGACGTCCTGATCTTTTACAGACCAGAGGTGTTTCTCTGAAGGGTCTGCCATATGTTTTTATTATGTTTACCTTCTACTGGAGGAGCAGTGTGCCAACATTTCTAAAGATCTGCTAATGTTGAAATAGATTGCATAAGCTGGGTTCCAGTGGAGAGATGTTTTCCACTCTGTGAGGTGGAAAACTGAAAGATAATCCACAAAATCCAGATCAGCAACAAAGATATATGTAGTTTTTATGCTGCACACGCATTAAAACTTAACACAGGTGTACCTACAGGCCAGTCTAAAACCAGTATGACAAAGTGCTCCACCACTGAACGTGACTGCTTTTAGCTGTGTTCTGTTGTCATAAGTTTTCTTTGAGGAAATGCCCTCTTTGGTTCTTTAAATAAAGGTTGAATGAATGAACATTAACACAAGCTGACGTCTGTAATTAGCCACTGATCAGGACTGATATGAGCAGTAAAAACAACAAACTCTCGTAAAGCCGCTGAAGACACAGAGGAAATATGGAGCACAGGCCACTTTATAAGATTTACTTGGAGACGAAAATATTTTAACCATTCGTGTTTTCTGTGCAGGAGCTGAGTCAGACACAATACCGCATGAAAAGAGCAGCAATGAACAATGAGGTACCTTCTTTTTTTACATTTCCATTATTTCTGTTTTACTCGATAGTTTCCTGTAAAGAGAGATCGAAGCGGGGGAGGGGATGATGTGTGAGAATATCCTGGTAAATGTTGAGGACAACCAGACTTTTCTTGATTTAAATACAAGTAAAACAGGGATTTGTGATGGCGAAGTGGTTCAGACACATGCTGTGAAAAAAATCATCTTTGAACAAAGAAAAACAAAATGAGATATGAAAGATCATGTGACAAAAATGATGCTACAGACGCACCACCAAAAAGATCAGTGCTTTAAACATCAGTGTCATGATTTAATATGTGGGTTTACATGTCCAAACTATATTCTGACGTACCAAAAACACTCTTATTATGGCTGCCTTCAGGTGTTTTTCCTCACTTTTTTTGTGTGTTTCAGACCAAAGGAAACTTGATCCAAACAGAGACAAAAGAGAAACCGACTGAATCTCCCGTGGTTCCACCCAGACCCACAGAAAAGGTACGAAACACCCAAACACTCATCATATCATGATACTCAGCAGTACTAGTATTGTCGTATTTTAGAGCAGTGAGAACAATTTACAGTGAAGAACCGACCAGAGCTGCACGAGGTTCCACGTTTCTGTTCCTGTTCCAGATCTCTTTTGTTATTGTTCCCTCGTGTGTGTGTGTTTGTGTGTGTGTGTATGTGTGTTTGTAGGAACTGAATGCCACAACCAGATACAGTGAGCGCAGGAGGGTACAAGCTGAGGACACACAGGTACACACACACACACACAATGAAATACTTTGTTCCTCCTTGCTTGGTTTTATAAATCACAGTTATCGTCCTTCCTCTTCCTCATCAGACTTCCAGAGAAAACAACCAATCAGAAGCGCCCAAAGATGAGGCAGACTTCAAACAGGTATTTCAGCTGGAGCTGTTATCGGCTGTCACGTAGTGCAGTTCAACCCTGATCCCAGAAACGACGGGACGCTGTGTAAAACATTTCAGAAGTCGGTGATCAGCGAATCCTTCTAATGCTCAATTATTATTATTCCGTGTGCTTTGTTCAGAGTGATCCGACGGTCCTGACTGGGATGTTTCGGCGGAGCCAAAAAGGCCAAACGCCTTCGTTCACTGTAAGCGATGCAGCTGCAGCTCGTCTCTGCTCCGTAAATCACACATGACCTCTCTAAGTTAAAACCAGAGGCTCAGTTCAAAACATCATCTGCTTTTTGAAGGTTTTTAGAGTCAGTGTAACTTGTCGTTTGTGTTTGCTTCACCTGCAGAGGACAATTTTGAAACAACAAAATCTTGATATGTAGGCCTACATGATCTCATAGATGTTGATTCAAGAACTTAAATATACTAATACTCAGTCACATAAAGCATAAACGTGTGTTTTAGAGCTTTGAATCAGCAGCTGTTGAGTGTCTGTCTGGTTTTCTTTCTTCCTCAGAGCTATCTGATCGACAGCTGCGCTGAGGAGGAAAAGTCTGACGATGCCCCGGCCAAACAGGCTCCTGGCAGCAAACCGGTGTGTGCGTATGTACATTATGCGTGTGCGTCACTGTTGATGTTCTCAGCTGGTTTGTGACATGTGACTGCGTTCAACAGAGTGCTCTGAAGGGAGTAATGAAAGGATTACAGTTCAAGTCATCACCGAAGGTATGAAGCACCGCCTGCCTCGGTGTTTTCTGCTGGTGGCGGCTGCAGTGTTACAGCGTCTTACACCTGTAAAAAGTACCCTCTCCTGTGTGGTGGCGGTGGTAGTAGTAACGACATGTGGTTTTATTTTTCTCTGCTGGCACATCCCTGTTGAAGAATCAGTGCATTACATCCTATTTTTTTACATTTCTGTATCAAAATGTTCATATCTTTCAGTGTTTTACCTCCTGGATTTATTTTAATGTTTATTTTTTATCGGACTCCTTTGGTGGCTTCAGGGTCTTTCGTCCAGTCTGGGACTTTGGTTGCGTGTCGTTCTCTGTCTGCACTCACTTCCTGTCATCTCTCGGCTTGGAAACATTCTCTCACTGTCAGCATTTAAAACCTGCAGCGTCACAGCTTCACACAGTGACACATGTGGGCTTACGGTTACGCGCTGCTGCCTGACGTTGAAATAAAGATAGAGCACAGTAGAAAGCATAAAAGAAGTAAAATACAACATTTTGAAAGGAGTGCAGCAGCGCAGACTGTGAGTGCAGTCTGGATCTGGAAAGTCATAAAAGCTAAAGTGAAGACACGTTTTTAGCTTTCCTTTAAAAATATTTAGCAGGTGAGATCTGCCTGTGATCCACAAAGGCTGCTGCTGGGAACACTGGTCAGAATTTATTCTGTTTATTTTAAGTTTTAAATTAAATTTCTCAGTAAGGTCACCTGAAACTTTGAGGACTTTTGGCTTTTAACTTTAAGATGTTCATCCTCCTTCATCCACAAAGCAGTTGTAAATACGGACGATGAGGTGACTGGAAGCAACAGGACGATCTTTATGAAACGTTAAGCAGTCAAAATGTCTGTCTGTTCTCTCGTCTGCTTGTACTGATGATAAAATCAGGATGATCATAATGTCGCTGAAGATTGGTGTCTCTTCTCTAAGGCCAGTGTGGAGCCAAGTCCAGGCGGCGTCACGGAGGACGCAGGCGCAGAAAAGGAACAACCTGCAGAAAGAAACAAGCAGGAGAAGAACGCAGAACCCAAACAGGTAAGAGACGAATGACAGCGTCTGACTGCCGTCGCTAATATGTGCTTTCACAGTGTGTTCACTTAACGGCGTTAACATCTGATTTTTTGTGTCAACCTCTCCGTCAGGACTTCGGAGGTCTGATCGCCGGAATGTTTCGGAAAACTCCCAAAGAGAAAACGCCATCTCCCGCGCTGACGGTACCATCGAGTCTTCTGCTCGTTTTCTGGTCCAACGTTCTGACTTTCAGCCTCTGACTCTCTGTTTTGCTCACTGACAGGTCAGCAAAGCAGACAGCGACCCTGAAGATGCAGAAGAAGCAGAGGAGAAAACATCTGAACAATCCCACGTAGGTCTTCTATTTATTTCTTCTTTTTTCGCTCTTCTGAAACATAAGAACATTTGGAGTGGAGGGGGGTTTTAAGGATGGATCCAGGCCCCCGCTATGTGTGGCTATGAGCTTCTCACTATCAGCAGATCTGTGAGGGGATTCAGTAATCAGCGTCTGCAGTCAGTCAGCTGACGACGGTTTGACCTCGTCAGCGGCACAGAGCTCAAACTGTAATCTCTTCAGTTGTCACTCACTTGTTTAGTGTTTGGATTCCCAGAAAAAGTCAGAGTCAGATAAGCGTCCTGTGTCTGAACATCCCAGCCACTTTCAGGCGGCGTGTCTTCTGTTTCCTTTATTTGTATCATCACAAACTGAAATCTTTTGCAGGAAAAAGGAGGCTTCTTCTCCGGCATCCTTAAAAAACCCAACAAAGCACCAGAGGAGACTCCTGCACAGGTGAGGGACAAAAAGTGGCTTCTTCCTCCTTAAAACACAACAGAAAAGTTAATGTTGGTGTTTTTCATTTCACTGTGTGTGTTTCTTGCTTCCCGGTGGTGTTTCAGGAGAATCTGAGTGTCAGCAGCGAGCTGTCCGCCAGCAGTGACAGTCTGTCTGAAAACAAGGTGAGCAGCTCTGCGTCACCGTCCCAAACTTATCTTTAATGACAGTGTACACACAGACGCCTCACTGACCTGACCTTGACCAAAATAAATCCTCCATTACTGAACGTGTGCTCGTGTCTGTCTCAGGAAAAAGGAGGAATATTCAGCGGGTTGTTCAAGAAGTCTCCGAAAGCGGCAGAAGCGGCTCAGACCGACGAGGTGATGGAGCTGAAAACAAGTCAGCAAGATAAATAACGTCATCAGTTTAATCCACACTCACACTGAACCAGCTCGTGTTGTGTTGCAGGACCAACAGTCTCTACATGACAGTCTGTCAGGCAGTAACGACAATCTGTCTGAAAACTCAAAGGTGAGCTCAGCAGTGTTCGTATGACAGCAGCATCGTCAGTGTTATCACATGCAGCAGTCACTGACCCTGCAAATCTGCCTGATGTCAGCAGGAGAAAGGAGGATTTTTCAGCGGGATCCTCCGGAAGTCTCCCAAGATTCCCGGAGAGGGAACACCTGGGCAGGTAAAAACGGTTTTGCACATGTTTTAGATGCTCAGTAACAAAACAAACAGATGGAGTTCGGCGTGTGAGTACATGAAAGATCAGAGTAATCGAAGTGGTCAGCGACGGGGATCTTCACTTTCTGTCAAACCGCTGAGACTTTGTTGTTTATGTTTGTTTCAGGATAAACAGCAGCTGCAAACGGACCCATCAGACAGTAAAGAGACTGAGAACAACAGCACGAACGTAAGGAACCCAGAGTGACTGAGTTAAGGAGGAGGCTGACTCTTATATCCACTTTGAACACTCCTCTTTTCCTGCTAACGACTGACTTCAAGCCTGATGTGTTAATAGAAGCTGATTTGTAGCTTTACGTATTTCTTTCCTCCTTCCTGTATTTCCTGTACCAATAACTGAAAGAAAGAAAAGGTTTTTGCGAGCGAGTTCTTCTCTTCTTCACGTTATCAGGAGAAAGGAGGCGTTTTCAGCGGCATGTTCAAGAAATCTCCCAAACTGTCAGAGAAACCCCGACTGGAGGAGGTAAAGATTTATAATCTGAGCATCTGCAGAATGGATGAAGTCATCTGAAAAGTAACTAAAGCTCTCAGACAAATGTAGTGGAGTAAGGTTACATTTCTATTACTCTAGTAAAGTACAAGTACCTTGAATTTTGTACTTAAGTACAGTCTGAATTGTGGCTCACGGCCTCCTCAGCCTTCCTGTCAATCTTCAGTCTTCATACTCTCACAGGTGCAGTAACTCTTGTGTTGCTCGTGTTGTGTTCAGGGTGCAGAGTCGTTGCACGGCGAGCTCTCCATTAGCTCCGACAGCCTGTCGGAGAACAAGGTGAGTCCTCATGATGGAAGAATATCTGCAGCTCCGGAGGAGGATCGGCCTCCTGATGCTGAAATGAAAGAAAAGAGGTCGTCGGTTTGCCTCAATGTGTTTTCTGCTCTCTGTAGGAGAAAGGCAGTTTGTTCAGCGGACTCCGGAGAAAGACTCCCAAAGCAGCCGGAGAGGTACGGCTCCTCAAACACGAGCAGGTGTCATGAGCATGACCACATGCAGCGCAGCCAGTTCGATGGATGTTCTTGAATGTGCTCACAGGCTGTAACATGAGTCATTGAAGTATTGAAGCATCTTCTGTTTCCTGGAGCTGCTCTCTGTTTCTGACTGTTTTATTCTCATTTCAGGAGAATCTGTCGGCACAGAAAGATCTGTCAGCCAGTAACGACAGTCTGTCTGAGGCTGCCAACACCAAGGTCAGCTTTTGCTGTAAAAGGAAGATTTGATTTCATTGTGTACATTTTCTATATTTCTTCATTAATTCGTTGTTGTCTTTCTGATTGTAGTAGTATGACGTGTCTCCATGTGTTTCCACATATGTTCTATGTCTGGAAGACTGAATTTAACTGTGACGTGTAAAATAAATGACTGTGTTTCAGGAGAAAGGAGGCGCCTTCAGTGGAATATTCAAGAAGTCGACCAGGCTTGCAGACAGTCCTCCCACAGAGGAAGTAAGACGTCCTCTCTGTTTGTCCCATCCAGTCTTCCTTTAATATTCTTAAACAGGTGTCAAGTGTCTCATAGGTAGTTCCTTTTAATCTCAGGTGTAAAAGAGCAGTCAGGGAGCTGGGCTCAGTGTTAATGATGAAACATACTGTGGCTCTGACTGTTGTCGTCTTTCCTCAGGACAAACAGCCACCAGGCGATGAGCTCTCAGGTAGCAGTGAAGCTCCGTCTGAGAGCAGCGCCAAGGTGAGTTTTTCTTTTCTGCTTCATTCAGAAAACGGTCCTGAATAACTTCAGCTGAAGAGAGAGCACCCACTGCATGAACATGTGTGTTTCAGGAAAAAGGAGGAATATTTAGTGGAATATTTAAGAAGGCTCCAAAACCTGCAGACGCTGCTCAACCGGAGGAGGTAAAACTGTCATTTACAGCAAAGTCGACCTGTTTCATTACCTGTTTGTTGGTGGAAAATTAGGAACAAAAACTCAAGTGATTAGACGTTGGTGCAGATTCAGTATTTGAGCATTTTTTTTAACATTTTCACATGATCGTCATGTATCCCATGACCATCTGTTATCAAGATATACTAATGCAAAACCTTTTATCACTTCTCACAGGACGAGTCTCCTGACAAAGAGCTCTCAACCAGCAGCGAAAATCTATGTGAGAACAAACAGGTGAGCGAGTTTAAGACGATGAATGACTTTGTTTCGTAAATGCTTCACACTCTCGCAGCTCATCCTGAAGCCTTTTTCTTGTCTGTCTCATCAGGAGAAAGGTGGACGGCTGCTCAGCGGACTCCTGAAAAAGACTCCCAAAGCGTCTGGAGAAAAGACGGAGTCGCAGGTGAGTTAGTGTTTACAGGACGTGAGATCAGTTTCCAAACCTGCACACAAATTCACCTGTTTCATAAAACATCAACGGGCCTGTTTCAGGACAGAGAGGCTCAGAGCGAACTGTCGGCCAGCAACGACGACCTGTCTGAGGGCAGCAGCACCAAGGTGAGCAGCGCAGCAACAAAAAGCTCCAGGTACACGTCTTCTGAGGGAGCGTTCACTGACACCCTGCTCTCTTTCAGGAGAAAAATATCTTTAGCAACATGTTTAAGAAGCCGCAGAAAGCAGCAGAGGGTGCTGCAGCAGACAAGGTACCGAGATTTGATTCGGCCCATTAAATCAGCGTTATTTTAGTAAGTGTAGTGGATTTTTACTGTCGTCTGGTCTGAATGCAGGAGCTGGAGGAGAACAGTAAAGATCGGTTATCAGGCAGCTGTGAAAATCTGTCCGACGCCGCCCCGAAGGTACTTCAGCATCAAAAGAAAGCCTCTTCTTCTCTGTTTTTCTGTGTGCTGCTGTCACATGAACACGGACTGAAACCTGATCACAGAGATCAGATTGAGGATGAGATGATATCTGTGTGTTCAACTAGAACAGATTACAAATACAGATAGGCACATCCTCGAGTGTGAGTGCGTCAGTTTGAGTCAGGTTGAGCTGACTTCCTTTGGGAGCGGCAGTAACTTCTGACTCTTGATTCACTCTGAATGTGTTCACTTGAGAAAATTGACAAAGATCTGTGTTTCAGGAGAAAAAAGGAGGCCTGGCTGGCATCTTCAAAAGGTCATCCAGCATCGATAACCTTTTCGATGAGGTGAGTGTCGGCCCTGTGCGGCCTCTGTTACGCCTGACGATAACGTCACTTTGACATGAATGAAATGAAACCGTGTTAATGGCTTTTTATCCCTGGTCTTAAATCAGGAGAAAGGTGGGCTGTTCAGTGGACTTCAGAGGAAGAAAACACCCAAAGCGTCTGGAGATGAAGCAGCTGCAGAGGTGAGTTTTATGTTACGCTGCGAGCATCACTGTCTGTGGTTATCGTCCGCATTAATACAACGTCCATTGCTATTTTTTCAGGACAAAGACGACCAGAAGGAGCTGATGGCAAGTAATGACAGTCTGTCTGAAAACAACACCACCAAGGTACAGTGTTTATTTAAATTCACTTTAACATGCAGCAGACTTTCTCATGTACATAAAAAACACATTTTAGAATATTTTAGTTTGTTTTTGCTTCAGTTTGCACTTAAAAAATGAACATTTCGACATGCCAGTGCTGTTTTGTTTTATTTTTAACTGTGTTCAATGTCTGTTTGCAGGAGAAAAGTATTTTCAGTGGCATGTTCAAGAAGACTTCCAAACCAGCAGAGGAGACGACAGCAGACGAGGTACAGTAATGACTCCTTCACATGAAGTTTATACTTTTGCTCTTAGTTTTGCTCTTTCTTATGTTTTATTTTCGGTTCAGGAATTAAACGCCGGTGATGATCAGATGTTCTCTGCCAGTTGTGAAAATCTGTTAGAAGCGACCACATCAAAGGTGTGAATGATGTCCGACCATCACACACAGCCTGTTTTTCTCTGTTCTGCCACTTACGATTGATTGTTTACGTGTGGATGTTTCGTCCGTTTCAGGAGAAAACTGGAGGACTGGCAGGGATCTTCAAGAAGTCTCCCAAGCCGGCTCCACGCTCCATTGTTACTAAGGTGACCGGAGGAGCTCGCTTTGTTTGATCTCATTTCTGTTTTTTATGGTAAAATTCTTCAGAAATAACCTTCAGCAAGTTGAAAAAAAAGTTCCTTTTTGTCCTCCAGGATCCGCTGAGCGACTCAAAGGAGCTGTCCGCCAGCTGCGACAGCCTCGTAGAAACCGCTGAGGTGAGACCTGAAGTCTGTGGATGCACTTGGTGACACTCAGAACAGAAAGCACGAGAAAGAAACGCTCAGCACACTTAAACCCTGCTGGACCAGCACTACCAGGAGACCTCGTGATTTAGACATTAGCCGCCACATCTGTACTTTATGTGGTGCATTCACACAAAATAAATTAAATCTGTATTTCAGTTTTATACTTTGTCCTCCAAGTACGACGTTGAAGCCCTGCGTGGCATCAGTGTTTCATTAGACGAGCGTCCATTCAGCAGCCACATTAATGACACAGTTTAGGGTTGTTTTTCCGACTTTCTTCATGTGTTACAAGCATAAATACATGTTTGCAGCTCGTTCACATCAAGCAACAGCTGCTTTGCGGCTGTGCTTTAATGCGACAAACTGTTGTTGTCTGTCGTCGCTCATTTCAAATCTCAGCGAAGCCGCTGCTGCTCAACATGCAGCGAGCTGCGATCAAATCTCGTGTTCGTTCAGTTCAGCTTTAACGTCTGTTTCCTGACAACAGAAAACAGATGTTAAAAGAGCATTTGAAGCTCAGTTTGCAGAGCCTTCCTCTCTCCTGATCCTCTGCCAGCAAACATATAAGACAGATTGTCGGTGCCATTATTTACAGCTTTACATTTACTTTTTAACATCCCAGTTGGTTTTTGAGCTGCGACCCAGATGTTTCAGTGTCAGTAGCTGCGTTTCCATTACAGTTGTTCGCAAAATAAAAGCGATATTTCTGAAATTTCGACAAAGTTCAAGTGCTACTTGCAGGTGTTTCCATTGAACGGTGTTTTGCGAACTAACCGAAATTCTCGTAAATTCTCGGCCGTCCCGCGAGACTGGAAGATGGCCGAAAGCGTTATGCGTCTCGGTACACTGATCTCAGGAGCTGGTACGGCTGTTGCTGTCCTTATTATGAACAGAAGGCGGAGGCAACGTATAACTGTTCAAAGGCGAAGCCCTTATGTGTGGCAGCGGCCACGAATAAGGGATTTCTGGGAGAAGATTGTAAATGAGGAATTCACAGACGAACTGTGGATACAACATTTTCGGATGACCCGGGCCACGTTCAACGAGCTTTGCGATGTTCTTGAACCTCTTGTGGCACCAGATGCGACATGTAAATGCGAAAAAAGTGTTTCCATTACACTTTTGCGATACGCTTTTATATTGACACGTCTGAAAAACCACCTCATGAGAGCGTAAAAATGTTTTTGCGATATTTGAGAGGATTTTCGAAATATAGGTGTTTCCATTACCAGTATTTTATTGCGATATTTAGGTTTTGCGCATTTCTAGGGGTAATGGAAACGCAGCTACTGACTCCAAACACTGAAATTTATTTCATTTTATTTTGCAGGAGGATCAACTGTTTACTAGTCAGGATAATCTGTTGGAAGCTGTGAGCGCCTCAAAGGTGAGTCTTGTAGAGTGTATTATTATTCTGTCAGCTCGTTCGGACTTTCAATGAATGCTTCATGTTTTATCTGTTGAACAGGAGAAAAAAGGAGGGTTTGGTGGAATTTTCAGGAGGACGCCCAAAACACATCAGGTACGATTTTCGAGAGCGACAGACCAAGTGAGGGGAGCAGTCACATTCTTGAACACAAATAAAGAACACAGTTAGCAGCGTGATGTGAAATGATGCTAATAACAGGTATAAATGCAGAGAGCTAGCATTTTGAGTGCATTAACTGATCCCTATAAACTCCTGAATCCTGCACAGCTGTTAAACATTTATCTCTGCTGCCAATCTCTTCTTCTGCAGGAGAGTGAGGACATGGAGGCCCCGGAGGGAGGCGGGCTGAGACGCAGGAGAACCATCAAGAAAAAAAGACGGGTGAGCTGTCTGTTGTCCACGTTAAACACAGCTCGTCTTCAAAGTCGTGAAAGTTTGGAAAATGCCTCATTTTAACCGTTATGTTTTCAAGGCTGCAGTAGGAATGTGCTTGAATCTGAATATAGTCCTTGCACAGTGCTTGATTTTCAGCATGATTGTGTTAAAGGTCTTTCCTCATCGACGAACCCTTCTTCTCTCGGTTTGTTTTCTCAGGTCGTGTCATTCCGAGTCAAGACAACTCTTCCCAAAATACCGAAGATAAGTTTAACTTCTCAGGTAAGTGCTGAGCTCTTCCAGCTGATCCTTAGTTAACACTCACTGCGCTGTTTTCTACCTCGATCCTGTTCTTTGACTGCGTCACCACAGAGAGAAACATGCCTCATCCGCTTTTTATTCATATTTCCTTTGTTTTCTGTTTTTAGTATTAACAAGTGCTAAATTTCTCTAATGACATCAATTATTCTCTCCCCCGCCCCTACAGAGTTCAGACCAGATGCCCATTATTGAGGAGGCCGTTGAGCTGCAGGACATGAGCCCAGCTCAGGTAACATGATATTATAATGCAGACATTTAGTGATGTTCACAAACATCCAATCAAGACTCAAACTGAGCCCAGATGTTCACTGAACATCTGTGTATGAATGCCTTGTTTCATTAGCCAGTTATTAAAATTTTACAAACGTAACATCATATAAGAATCAGCAAATTAAATCCCTTATGCAAAGCTCAGCGCTGCTCATAAGAATCTCAGCCTGCACAAACAGGAACATGCTCAAAGCATTATGGGTGTTTTTAATAATATTGTTGGTAGTGTGATTCAATTAGTCATTTAATCGTGTATTTCTTTTGTAAAGCACAGCCTTTAGTACCAGTCACCACTCCACACCTGCAGCCTGTGAAGAATTAGCATTTAGCTTTTAGTTAGCTTAGTTTGAAGTGATCATGAGCGATGTGTGTGACAGTGAACACACTGGAAGAAGAAACCCTTTGCTGAACGTCAGCTATATAAAACCATACCGACAGTCAGCTGGTGATGGTTTATGGGATGCTGACAGGCACACAGAGGGAAGGGTCGTGGCAGATGCTAACTCTTCACACTGAATTGTTTTCCAGGAGAGCTCAGTGGAGGTCCAGCCTGTGGAGATGGCTGCTTACCCCTCTGAAGACGACCCCCATGAACTTCAGGAGGTGTGTTTCTGGGACACTTTCACACCTGGAGTGTGGTTCATTTAGTCCAGAAAAGAGGCAAAATTAGATACTGTCGCAAACAAATAACTGATAATAAGTACTATTAATATTACTACACTGCAAATTAGCTTTTCATTGACAGAGGTGTCTGTTTTCAGGAGAGTGATGAGTTGATGGAGTGGTGGAACACAGTCAAAGGTTGGTTTGATTGTTTTCACCCTTTGTTTGTTTGGACTGTTTGTTTAGCTGCTCCACCAGGAGAGTTATCACGGATGTCAGTGAAGACACACACAAAAATAAACATAATAATTTGAGTGTAAAAGTCATAAAAAGATAAAAGAACCAGACACAAAACACTGTTTTACATATTTGCTTGCTGGTGGTTTCCAGGCTGGGCAGAGTGGAACGAGACATCCAATTTCCAGGAGGATGAGGAGGAGATGTGAGTCTCATTTATGCTTAAAAAGTCTTACATTCATCGTGGTGAACCCTGCAGAAACATGTTGTTCTGTATTTGTCAGCTTTGGGGTTTAAATGTAAATATATTAAGACTCCATGTTTTGCTTTGTTCCTCAAATTTTGAACATTAGAACTTTAAACTGCACCTCGTGAGTCTCACGCCTTCACTCGTGTCTCTCCAGGGCGCTGGAGCAGGCAGCTGATCGCGTCTACATGGCAGCTCGTCTGTTTGTGCGCCTTTTCAACCAGCGGGGGGCGTCCTTACAGCATCGCATCCTGGAGCTTTTGGCTCTGGCCGACGCTGCGGATCAGTTCCACAAGAAAACGGTGACGGCTGCGGTGGGGGGAGGGGTGGCCAGCGTCGCGGGCAGCGTGGCAACCATCACGGGGCTCATCCTGGCGCCGTTCACATTCGGTGCCTCCATCATTGTCATGGCGGTGGGCATCAGTGTGGCGACGGCGGGCAGCATCGCCTCAGCGACAGCCAATATCACAGATACAGTTCACTCCAACATGGACCGAAAGAAGCTGGAGAAGATGATCCAGAGCTACCAGGAGGAGATCAAAGACATCAGAGAGTGTCTGGAGTTCGTGCAGGTGAGGAACCTCAGGTGTTACACATATCCGGTGTTTATGTGAGTGTGTACTGACAGACAGAGGTCCATCATAGTCAGATATGATCAGATCAGACAGTGAAGTTTGGCTCATCTCTCTCTGTGTCTCTTTCCCTCGCGCTCTCTCTCTCTCTCCCTCTGTGTGTTTCTCTCACTCCCTCTCTCTCTCTGTTTGTGTCTCTCTGTCTGTCTCGTTCTCTCTTGCTTCCCCCCCTTTCTGTGTGTGTCTCTCTCCCTCCTTCCCTCCCTCCCCCACTGTGTCTCTCTCTCCCTGTGTGTCTACCTCTCTCTTTCTGTGTGTGTGTGTCTCTGTCTCTCCCCCTCTCCACCTCCCTCCCTCCCTGTGTCCTTCTCTCCCTGTGTGTCTCTCTCTCCCTCCTTCCCTCCCTCCCTCTCTGTGTCTCTCTCTCTCTTTTTCTGTGTGTGTCTGTCTCTGTCTCTGTCTCTCCCTCTCCCTCTTCGCCTCCCTCCCCTTGAGGTTTCTGCCTGTTAAAAGGAAGTTTTTCCTCTCTGTAGATAAAGATTTTGGGGTCTGTCCCAGCTCTATATGGAAAGTGTCCTGAGACAACTTCTGTAGTGATTTGGTGCTGTATTGTCTCTGTGCGTCTTGTAGGCCGGTATGGACACCCTGCAGGAGTGGGACTTTGAGAAATACTCACAGAGTGCTGCCAAAAAGGCTCTGAACCACAACCTGAAGCACGTGATGAAGGAGGGCGGCCGTGCCGGAAAAGCCCTGATGATCAACACCGATAAGCTCATCAGCACTGTGCAGGTTTTGGGCGCTGCAGGAGGCGCCGCCAAAGCCGCCCAGGCCATCAGCGTCACCACAGGGGTCATGTCGGCCCTCTTCCTGGCTCTGGATGTTTTCTTCCTCGCCAAAGACTCCCACGAGCTCCGCAAGGGCGCCAAAACTAAGTTTGCCAAAAAGATCCGGGACGTCTGTAAAGAACTTCAAGACGGCCTCCTGGAGCTGAACAAGGTGAAGACGCAGCTGCAGAAGACCATGGACGGCATAGAGGTGGAGGAGTACGAGGAGATTGAGGAGGTGGAGGTGGAGGTGGACGAAGATTTAGAGTCGGATCCGAAGAAGCTGGCCGAGTTGGAAAAGGAGCTGGACATCCTGGAGGAGAAACTGGACAGGAAGGTCGAAGAGGAGCAGAAGAAGAGTAAAGAGATGGAGAAGGAAAACTTGAAAAATAAGACTGAGAAAAAGGAGGAGAAGAGCGTTAAGGAAAAAGGAGAGCCACAGGAAAAGAAGAAGGAAGAGGAAACGGGAGAAAAAGACGCTAAGAAAGAGGGAAAGAAGGAAAATAAGAAGGGGAACAAAGGTGAAGAAGAAAGCAAGCTTGAGATCCCTGACATGGAAAAAGAGCAGAAAAATGAGACCCTCAAAGAGGCCAAAGAGGAAGTTTTAAAGGAACAATCTCAGAAAGGAAAGAAGAAGGACAAAGACACCGAGAACCGAATTACAGCTTCAAAAGAAAAGGACGAGAGCGAGAGAGACACAATGAGAGACAGCGGAGCAAATAAAAAGACAGACGAGAAGGGAAAAGAGGGCGTTAAGAGCAGATCAGGTGACTCCAAAAAGGAGGACTGGGGAGGAAAAGCAAGTTCTGAGAGGGTCAAGACAGAGAGAGACAGTGAAAGGAGTCAGAGCAGGAGAGAGGAGGAAAGAGTGATGAACAAAGAGAAGGAGGAGGAGAGCGGGAGCACGAGGAGGCACAGCAGCAGGAGCGACAAAGACAGACCCCACAGGAGTGAAAGAGGGAGCAAACATGATGAGGAAAGAGGCACCAGCAAATACAGCGACAGGACGGAGAGCCGGAGGATGGAGGAGGAGAGAGGAGTGAGGGACTGGAGAGCTGAGATGGCAAAAAGCAGAGAGGAGAAGAGAGAAAGCAAGGGAGGACAAGAAGCTAAGAGAGAGACGGCGAGGGAGGATTCGCATCGGAGTCACGGAGCGGCGTCGAGGAGGGAGCATCCGGAGAGAGAGGAGAGGAGTCACTACAGGAGAGGAGCAGCCCCGCATGATGACCAGAGGGAGAGAGACGAGAAACGAGGGAGCAGGATCGAGAGTGCGAGGAGGCAGTTTGAGAGGGCGGAGGAGGAGGAGAGGGCGAAGAGGAGAGAGGATGGAGAGTGTCAGAGGAGGGATCAGCAGAGGAGAGGAGGTGAGGAGAGAGACAGGGAGCACGGACACAGCCGGCGAGGATCCCGAGCGCGATCCAGCGTGCTGCTGGAAGACGGACTGTACATTTAGCTTTACAGGTTAAAGAGAGTTTGGATTTTTTGACTTGCTCCAAAGTGGAGGAGCAGTAGCAAAAAGGCATTTTAGCCACCAAAAAGTCTTCATTATATTTAAAATATTTTCCCAGCTTCACCTGTCTGTCAGGACTGAAGCCGTCACATCACTCCAGCCAAAGCCGCCATCCAAACCAGACTCCTTTGACAAAACCGGTCATTTTACTTTGCAAAGCACAGGAGCTGCTGGTCTACTGCTGCTTTGATTGGTGAGTTTGTTTGTGTCATTGTGTGACTTTGCGGAATCCAAACTATCAAAATAAAACACTGAAGTCACACAATAACACAGACAAGCTAACCGATAGAGGCAGCCAATCTGTTCTGCAAGGTAAAACGACTGTTTTTGTCAAAGGAGTCTGGTTTGGACCATGGCTCTGGAGAGAGCGATTATCAGTCAGTGAAAATAGTCATATTATAGAGCGTACACTTAAACTGATACCAATTTTTTTAGGTGGCTAAATGTGTTTTGCTGCTCGCCCTGTTCACCTCCAAACCTCTCCGTCTCCAAACCCAAACTATCCCTTTAATGCAGAGTTATCACATTAATAAGACTATTAACAGCACATTTAAAAACACGTTGACCACTTTAACACTCAGGTGTCATATGTACGTTTAGAGAGTTCCTCCTGTCTGTGCTGGCATTTTTAAAACCTCAGATGAGTTTCAGCTTCATGTCTTCACGGCCAGCATGAACAGGAGGAATGACAACAGCAGCAGTAACTCTCTCAGCGTACAAATGGGCACGCTAATGTTAATGAATGCTAACTCTCCTTTGATTGTGGGGGATGACTGAAAGCTGCTCTTTGCCGAAAAGCCGGTTAGCTTTACCGACGAGAATGAAGACTCTGTGAGTTTTTGGTAGTTGAACTGAAGGAGCGATAATCTGTTTATCTGCAACATCAGTGTCCTTTTGATACGACCACTACGAGTCAAATCTGTCTCTGCAGGTTTGAACTTTATCATCTTTGTCTTGTTTTTTACAACTGAAAGCTGAAGCTCTGGTTTTTATAAAGATGCTGTAATGATGTACTGATGTGAGAAATGTAACACCTTTACTATATAATTTAAGACCTCGGTGTGAATCATGTATTTCTACATGCTGTCTGTTACTTTCTATATTTCTGGTGTTTCAGGGTTAAACTACGTGACGTCACTCGGTGCACTTTAAACAGACGCTGCTTTCGTCTTTCAGGTCATTTCCTAATGTTTCTGGAGGTCCGTGCAGTGGTTGTCTGGTGTCTGTTGTACATGTATGTCATTTTTTATGGGCAAATATTTTCTAAGGTGCTGGTTTTCCTATTGAACAAATAAATTATTAGACTTACTGGAATATGATTCTGTCTTGGCCTTTTTTCTTTTCTACTCTCCTCTGCTGTTCAGGTTATTTCCCTCTGAAATGGATGAAAAATGTAATGAAGTTCACATCCACAGAAACATATATTACTCCTGTTATTATCCATTTTAACATCGTGTTAATCTGCAAAGCAAATTAAAAAAAAACAAAAAACAAGCTGATCTGAGGACAAATGGGCTGTAGCAGCTCAACACTGGGGGGCGACAGAGAGCTGACTTCAGGTCTACAGTATCATCAAGTACAGCCACTCCCAACCAGTGGTACTTGTACACAAGGACTGCGACAGTAAAGAGTACTTCTGGCTGAGGAAATGTGACCCAATGTCCTGCAACTTTGATATTTCATATAATAACTAATTTGATGCTCTCTGACACCTTTACCATGGGTCTCCTGTTTTTGTTATTTCTCCTCTACTTTGGTAGAAGTTTTAGTTGCTTTGCTTATCTTATACTTAACTATTTCTTTAGTTTCTTCCTATGTTAAGGTTTTACCCTCAAATGTTACTTCACAAATTAAGATACATGTAAGTACAACTGAAACAAACTGGCGATTAAGAAATCAATGTTACCCAAAGTGAGGCCCGTGGCCCAAAGTTGGCTCGTGATGAGGTTTGATGTTTCTAGAAAAACATATTTGAAATAAATTTTTTAAAACTCGAATAGAAATCTCTGTTTATACTGTTTTATTTTTCTTTTAAATATGTACAATCCCTAATTCATTTTGGCCCTCGGAGGGAAAACATTAAGACACCCCTGAATTGGCTGATAATTGTCATTTCATGCAAAAACAAATCCGGGTTCCAGTTTCTCAAATGCGAGGATTTGCTGTTTTTAATGATTTTTTTATTTTTATTTTAGTGACTTAATTATAGATATTTGTATATTTAAATATTACTTGTCATCATTCTGACAAGTAATATTAATCAATAAGTAATAATAATCTAAAGATTTATAATAGAATGACAGTCACAGCGGACATTTTTCTGCATTGAGTGCTTTTAATTTGAAGTATATTTCCTGATTACACTTAAATTCTTTCACTTATGTAACTTTTGAACTTTTTCTTCTAAGAGTATTTTTACAGTGTGGCCTTAGTGCTGTTACTTTAGTAAAGTATCTGAATACTTCTTCACCGCAGAGCACAAATGTAGGCAAGAGTGACACACACACACACACACACACACACACACACACACACACACACACACACACACACACACACACACACACACACACACACACACACACACACACACACACACACACACACACACACACACACACATCCTTCTGTTCAGTGTGTAAATGCAGGATTTCTATTTTTTAACTTATTTTATGTAATGAAACCTCTTTTCAGTCTGGAGTGTCCTGGAGCTGCTTTCACACTCATACAGGGCTGAGGAGAGAGTGAACACCTCTGAAAACCTGTGTGTTTACTGTGGGTGTGTATGAGCTTTACACACCATTACTAAACACACTCTTTGATATCACACAGTTTGGGGTGTGTGTGCATGCAGGCCGAGCCTCTCAGCGAGTGACAAATCATTACGTCTCAACTTCTAATTTTCCCAAAACACTTCAACTTAGTTGAAGAGTCACTAAGTGATGCTTTTGAAGAGCAGAATGAAAAAAGGTCACTTACAACATTTGCTGTGTTTGATTTGTTGTTCTGTTTACTGAAGGTGAAACTCAGAGAATCTTATCTCTATCTTTTATTGTCGCAGGAGTTTTTTTCTTTTCTTATCTTCAGAACAAGGAGACACTGCTGGAATACACTCCAAACACAGGTATTTGTATTCCACTCACTCTCGGGAGCTGCAGGGTTTAATGACATGCAAAAGTTAGAATCATGTACAAATATAACACACATATATAACAGAGTGCTTTCATCTCGGAGTCAAAACCAAATCTGATGTTGACATGTTGGCTTAGTAGTCACCACAGATCAGACTGGGCAACATCAACATTACGTCCAGGAAACGAGCGGCTAAGGAACAGTTTTCCACCTCGTCACTGTATTTTCTGCACGCTCATATCTCACATGTCCTGCTGTTATCTCACGCGGCAATTCAGGCTTGTTGACGAAATTGCGAGATAACGCGTCGATGCATGGCAGAGAACAGTGTCTCTACTGTCTCTGTGTCTCTGCAGGCAGCAGTCTGGGAAATATGATTGTGTGATGGCTGTGCAGCAACTCATGCTGGCCTCTCATCAGCTTCCCCACATGCTCACACTGTTAATGCATTTTTATGGAGAAACTGCATAAATTTGAATAATTTGTGAGATACACCAGAAAAATTGAGATTTTTAGTTGCTTTGATTTGCTGCTGTCCTGCTGCAGTTTGAGTGCTGCCAAAGTGCTTCATGCTTCAGATCATGTTTTACTGCAGATGGGAGATGTAACAGATTACATGTAACTGGGATGACTACATCAGTTTCTGGAAAAACAGGTAACTATAATGCGCCTGGATTGACACACGGGCGTCGATTTGACGACAAAATGCGTTTTACCAAAAATGTTTTGAAATGTTTATAGAGAAAATAAATATTTGTGGAACTCACATTTTTGTGTCTGCGTCCATTTGTTTAGTTTAAAGTGCAATACTTTGTGTATTCTGATTTTGAAGAACTGAAAAGTATTCAGATTACATCAGAGTCCTCCAATTCAACGGATTACAACACTAAAGCAGTCTGACCCAAAGCTGAAGCTAAATGCTAATGTCAGCACGCTAACATGCTCACAATGACAGTGCTGATGTTTAGCAGGTGTAATGTGCACCATTATCACCATCTTAGCTTAGCATGTTAGCATGCTAACATTGGCTAATAAGCACTAAACACAAACAGGTGTGGCTGATGGGAATGTCACTGATTTCGCAGGTATAAATATATCAGAGCTGTGGAGACGCTGACCTCAGCTGATGGTTCATTCGGTGCTTTTTCATTAGATATTAGCAGAGCATGTGTACACTGACATTTCTAAATGCTCAGCGCTCCGTTCACACTCATCACATCGTTAATTCAGCCAATTCATTACGCTCAGCGAGCTCTGATCAGATGAAACAGTCATCAGAATGTCACCAGCATTAGGGCGTACAGCAGTCACACTGTTTCTTCAGGAAATGCTCCTCGAGTCACAGTTTTGCCACTTTGCACTCAGTCTCTTATTTAAGGTGTTTATCCTGATCAAACAGTCCAGACCAACAGAACAAACAGTGACTCAGAGCAGATCGACGTGGAGACATCAGACCTGAAACACCCCACAGCCTGTCTGACGACGGATCGCTCTTACGTACAACATGTCAAGTATTCTTCAGTCTGAAGGCTGATTTCCACTCTGTTTGCTGAGGTCTTTTTAAGGATATCTGAAGTGATTCTGTCACCCAACTAAAACCCCTTGTGTCCCAGATTATCAGACTTATTCAAGTCAGTTTTACAGAAAGTACAGAACCATCTCAATAATAAAGAGGAGCGTTTCCTCAAAGAGTTGTCAGGGGTCAAACGGCTGCTGGAAACTCCCCCATCACACGTCAACGCTTCAGACTACGAACCAAAAAACAAAGCGTCTTGTCAGTGACGTCACTCGCAGGTTCCAAAGTCATCGTCATCAGAAGCAGGAAGTGTGGGGCAGGTATGAGCAAAGTCTGGTCTGTCGCCTGTTTTTAAGTGAGGATGGGCTTTTTTCACTGTCTTTAACACAGCCTAAGAGACTAGTGGCCACTAAAGGAACTGCAGCTACGTCTGAGGACACTGAGGTCAGGTCCTCCATATTTTGTTGGGGGTTTAGGGGCTCGAGAGCCCTGATTCCAGTGTTTTAAGACACCAAATGTTTGAATTTTACTTTCGTTAGGCCGGCAACAGATGACACAAAGGAAAACATTTCCCCATCAAAATCATAGTTGTGAAGAAAGCTTTGAAACCTTCCTAGAATAAAATGCGAAAATGTAATTAAACACTAAGCTGAATAAATTGATGAGCACTTTTTTTCTGAGTTGTATTGGAGGGACTTCACGATTTCTAACATCTGGCTTTGGCCCTGAATGCACCTTCAGCATTTAACTGACAGGTAAAATAAAACAATCTGTTCAGTAAAATATAAACAAATGTTTTTGCTGTCTGTTACTGTAAGTAGCTGGTACTCATAATCATATCGGCGCAGACTATAGCCTTGATTGTTTTTAGAGAAAAGAAGCTCTTTGCCGCTCGCTCTGGAGCGCCGAACAATACCAGAGCAGCTGTGGACAAGCCGAGTTTCACTTTGAGATTCAGTTTCAGGAGAGGCCAGAACTGGTTCTTTCTCCTCACATTACAGTAATTGTTACGGTGCCTATAGGCAGACTGATCCAGCGCTGATAAATCAGAGGGTGACCTTTTCCACAATACGTCACATAATGGAGCCTCTTCATTATGTCTTCATTTCCTCATGTTGTTGAGCGGGGGCGTCCACCATGTTTCACAGATATGTGACCAGTCTGACTCCCAGGGGAGAGTTCAAGGTCTCACAAAGGAGTTAAACATAGTTTCACTCAGGCTTCTCCGCTCTGACAGGTGCATAATACAGGGAGAAATCATAAATCCTTGTTTGTTTTGGTGTGTTAACAGTTACACATAGCAACGTCTGATGTCACTACTTCAAAATCAAACTTCCTCTCAGCGTAAGAACTCGGATTCCAAAAGACACAAACAAAACACAAATAAAACGGGATGTGATCATTTGCTAAAACAGTACAAAGACAACATGTTTTCATCATCGGCTTCATTGATTTTTGTGAGTATTTGCTTATTCTGAATTTGATGCAGGGACAGGAGCAACAAAAAACACCTGTTTGGATCATTCCACAGGTAAACAGGCTCATTGGTAGCAGGTGACAGTGTCATGACTGGGTATGAAAGGGGCATCCTGGAAAGGCTCAGTCGTTCACAAGTGAGGATGGAGCGAGGTTCACCGCTTTGTGAACACATGACTGGATAAAGGAGATTAATACATGAGCTCAGGAACATTTTGTGAAACTGCCGTCCGTTAAGAAAACGTCTATTTCAAACTGTGATTTTATAATTATGGATTAGAGCTTCTGCAGTCTTTATTTGACCTCATGCATAAAGATTTTTTGTGACCTTTTAGATGACAGGTGGACTGCTTTATCGATCCCTTTTGGGAAATTACGCACACATGTGCGTACAAACTGCTGTACTCCATAAAAGGTAAACAAATAGATTGAGACTGAAGATCAGACAGAGCTCTCAGAGAGCAAGTTAAAGCTGAACGTGCAAAGACTAAAAATCCAGATAACCCAAAAGATGTTTTCTATATATTTGATGTTTAATTTACTATTTGTTGGGTCCACAGTCAATAATCCTTTGTGAAGTCTCAAAGTCCTCATCAGTGAACCAGAAACTGACTTCCCTCAACCATCACGAGGTTTTTTCAGAGAACCTGCTTCACACCTTCCAGGCAGGTAAGGCCACGCCCTCTTTAGGATGCTGCGATACTAACCCTCCTGCCCCCGCGCTCCCCCCTCCAGCGCTGACATATGCTGATTTAAATCATCCCTGCAGGAATCATGAGCACACAGACAAGCAGAAAGCGCTGAGCAGAACATTCCCGCACCTCGACACTCACAGCTCAGGTGAGTTTCTCACATTAAATCTTAAAGGAATCACATTTTTAGAATTTGATTCACCTGAATCACTACTATCAATTTATTATTTATTGTTTTATAGTTTCATAAGGTTTTGCTCAGTTAAATTTCATAAAAGCAACTAGAAATCTAAATGGGCATAAATCTATTCTGCTTCTTTGGGAGAAGTGGGAAGTTGGTCCCATTTTCTTTTGTACAAAATATGACAATTTAACAGAGTTTATGACGATTTCACAGAGTTATTGTCATTACATAGCTCCAACGAAACAGTGAAATATTCTGGTGTGCAGATGATGAAAACTGGAGCTGCTGTTTTAAGTTTGAGGTGTTTAAGTTTGCTACCTTTGTCTCAAAAGCCTGGACCAGAGGCAAGATGGACTATTTCATTATTATTCATTCTCACTATGCTTTACAGTACAACATAGAACTGCACATTATATATATTGAAAATAAAGGTTTAAAGAGCTGCTTGGTAAAGCTGACTGAGTTTGTTTTCTTTGACATTTATTGACTGTTTATTATATATAAAATTGTGGCGTCCAAAGCTGTAAAATCTTCATTATGTTATATCTTATCTACGTCAGTATATCAGCTTCTGTTTTTGCATCTGAACAACCTTTCACTTCATCAAATGTGTTTTTCGTAGCAGAAATACAATCATACACTTACAAATTTCAACATCAGAAATGTTATTAGAGTCATCAGGTACAGCTTTTAATATGTCTACGATGACATCTGACCTTACATGTCTGATTTTAAACACTGACTCTGTATTATTTTTTGCTCATTTGCTGTAGTCTCCTGTTAGGAATGGAACGTGGATTCGTCCTGCTGGTCGCTGCATTGACGGTTTATGTGGCTTCGGGTGTCCAAGGGACAGGTCATTTGTCATTTGCCAATGATACACAGGTTGGCTTTATTTCATTTTTACCCTCTCAGCATAAACACTATCTTGACCTTTGTACCATAAGAAGATAATCATGATGTTTGTTTAATGAGGTCACATTTCATAGTGCTGCTTTAATATTATCTAATATTGATCGAGAAGAGAAAACTGCTAGAACCTACATGTATGTACACCATCTCTCTTTGGCTGAAAAAAACATTAGACAATAACTTCAGTCGTACTTGTCACAAATCGGTGAAAACTGCTTTAACTCAGCAAAGTTGTTCAGATAACTCAGTCAACCTGCTTCTTGGAACAGCTGCTGCCTGATAAAGTCAATTTTACATAAGATTTGCATTTGTACACGTATAAACAAAGTCAGCTAGAAGTAGTGACTCATCTTAAATACCTCTCACTGTCACATTGCTGAAAATATCCAACTTCACCTTGATAAGCAAATGTTTCCACTGGAAGTATTCTAAAAAATGCATTAAATGTAGTTTTACCAACCAAATATTGTCACAACTTCTCATGACACATGTATAAAATGTCTACTCTTGTGACCTGGTGTATAAATACCTGTGTGTCTGTCAGGTGAACATCACTCAGGCTGGCTGTGGAGTCACTAAACTGTGTGTGGCGACACCAGATGGCTGTGATCCTACAGGAAACACCAGCTGTCTGTTCCTGTCTGTGATCGCCAGCACCCCGGTGGCTCCCAATGGCACTGACCTGTCCGTTGAACTCAGGGGAGACTCCATGGGATACGTCGCCATGGGACTCACTGCGAATGCTTCAGAGGTAACACACACACAACCACGAGTGTGAAAATTCAACGCAGCGGAGGTCAATTTCAAACATCTTTTTGCTGAATTGGACAAATAACTGTAACTCACATTAACTGGATTTTCCGGGACTTGGCCTTCAAAGGTTTGCTCCTTCAGAAGACCTTCAGACCAGGCTGAACCTCCTTCTCTTTGCCAAATGAGCGAGTCTAGATTAACAGAGACCAAATGTAATGCTGTGAAAAGCAGCCATGGTTTGTAAAGTCAAAGATTTCCACCATGAAGTTCCCCTCGAACAGTGAACAAAATGCACCTACTTGTGGTAAAATGAGACGTGTTTTAGGGTATGTGAGTTTAATGAAAAACACCTGGCAAATATTATATATTGCCCAGCTCTCAGTGTATAAAAGCTCAGGTAAAAAGCAAATGGACTTCCTTTTCTACACTTTTATTGGCCGAGTTCATCACAAAATGCTGTTAATAAAACCTGGCCATATGACAATTATGAACTTGATATGTTATGTATTGAGCAGAAAAAGACCGCCTCAATCTTCCTCACTGAACAATAATTCTCTTATAAAATACGGAAGGCTATATTTTTATTTTGGGGAAAAGAAGGCTTCATCCTTCCGGTTCAGGTCCTGATATGAGACAGTATGAAATAACGTTTTCCTCCATGTTTGCGATCGGTGCTACATGGCTGCTATGTTTTCACGGACAAGTGATAAACCGGTGTTTTAAACTATAGTACATCATGTTTTGACGTCTCATCTGCCGTAACACACAGTTTAAAGTAGCGTTAACTCAACATTAAAAACCAAGCAACAACAAAAAAAAATTCACAAACCTTCAACTGTCATCGTTAGCAACTGTCCAACTAGCTATCAAAGCTAGCGAGCTAACATTAGTCATACCATTAGGACAAACACTGGTGCTGACAAGTCTGATAATGTTGACATATTATCATAAGTTTGCACATTTAAAACCACACTGAAGTACAGCAACCTCATAATAACCTCCAAGCGCTTATTTAAGGCTGTGACCAACTTAAAGCTAACGAACTTACCATGCTAGCAGCTAACACAGTAGTTGAATAGAGTATAGACACAACATTAGCAGCTAGCCTGTTTGATGAATTGATGTGAAATGTGGGTCATAAAGCAGAATGGTTCACATAACTATATTAAAGTAAAAAAAAATACAACAAAGAAAATAATAATGACCAACTGCCAACATTCAACAATGCTTCTTTGGATGTCCAAGGCTAACACGATAGCATTGGCTCCCCAAAATACACCAGACAAAAGAAAATGGAGCTCATTAGATGACTTTTTGGATAAAAGAGCAATTACGTAAGAGCGGCGCCCCAGGCCATACTAAATTATTGAACACATAATCTCTGTGTATAATCACTGACCTCTGCCATGGCCGGAGGTGCTTCTCTTCGGCGAGGCTAAACCTTGTGGGATTGTGGTCTTGTGAAAGCTGCTTGTCGGGGATCCAAACTCTGCAGAAGAGCATTAGCTTCATCCCAGCGCGTTTGTCCTTGAAGCTCATCCAGTTTTACATATTTGTAGCTCTAATGACGGATGAGATTAGACTTTTTCATCACTGTAAGACTGTCCCCACAAACTAATTTAAACCTCACTGGTCTGTATTTTAGCTCAACAACAACAACTACCACAGTTTGTCCATTTCTCTTGGAAAGCGCGACACTCCGCACCTGTTTACGTTTTGTTGAAAGACACCATGATGCATTGAAGTGATATCGGGTGCTTCTCGTGTTGCGTTCTGGGGCCGCTCGGAAATATTTTATTTTTCTTTATTGTTAAAAAAAAGAAGCTTTTTTGTATTTAGAAATTGTTAGCATCCCGTGGACTAAACAATATTTAGTACAATGTTCAAAATACAAGCTGCTTACATGGTTAATTAATTTAATTTCAATTTAAATAAATTTAAATTTAACTTCATTTTTCATGTAATTTAAAGTCAGGAATTTTTGCTCCTCGAGACTATGAAAATATTCTGCACAGCAGCGTATCAGTTTAACAAAGGCGATGTCATATGAGAGCCATGTCAGACCTGTTAAAAAGAAGTTAAAAAAAAAAAAGAAAAAAAAAGATATGTACACAATGGCTTCAAATATCGGAACAGGTGATCATACTGGGAACAAGAAATGCAGGAAACTTAACTCTTGTCCAGACTATTTCATCACTTTATTGATTTATTTCCAGCCTTAACAAAGACACTTGTATAACACTGGAATTTGTTATTGTCTTCACTTCAAGGAAGCCATCTCATCCTTTCACCGCTAATTCTTTCCTCAGGGCACCACCATGCTTTTCATCTGTGCACAAAACAGCACGGACAATGGGACGTTTTTCTTCCAGACAATGCAGAGAAACAACACTGACGATGCACTCTCCCCGACAGAGACGGTGAGGCCTTAAATTTACAGTTATTCAGAGGGATGGAGAATGTGTTCCATTCTTTAAGCGCAAGGAATGTGTAATATACGGTATTTATCATCTTTTATTCTATGTCATGTTACATCTTCAGAGGGTGACAGAAATTCGAGGCTTGGTGAAAAACAACGTGATCCAGTGTGAGTTCAACATCCCGGATTTGAACGCCACCAACACCAGGTCGAGCCATGCTACCACTTTCACCATCCTCCTCGGGACTGGAAGTTTTGATGGGAGTAAGTGGACACAAATTAACGCACACTGTACATAATATCATTTTGATTCACAACATAATTTCCCCACAGAGCCAACATTTGTTGTTGCACAAAAGCATTGGTGCGTGTTCACAGAGCACAAGCTGATCATAAGTGGAAAAACAACTTTAATAATAACTGATTACTGTATGTTTTTTCAATGTCAGTACACACATATTTGACACCAAATTACTGGCGAAAATACTTAGATATCTCAGTTTTCACCTAGTGGCATGAATGACAATCAACCAATAATTTCAGCACAGATTTTCAAGATAAAGGTCACCTTTAAAATGACCAGACCCAATTAGCTAACTTATCATGCTAGCAGCTAACTAGCATAGAAGGCAACATATACTGAAGCAAAAACAAACAAATACAACTGTTAACATTCGTCAGTGGTTCATCAGTTTTGGATAAACTTAAAAGTTTGAGCATATACAGTTATACGTAACCTAATTACTTTATAATGACTTCCAAGTGCTTCTGTGTAACTTTGACACTTACCCAGCTAACTGCTAATTATCATGCTAGGCGCTAGCTAACATAGTTGGATAGAGATATAGCAGCTAGCCTCTTATCAATGAATGTGAAATAATTTTAAATGTGTACAGTTTCCGACAATACACACACTTAAGTCAAAATAAAATAACTGTCTTTAACTATTTTTAAACCCACCCCAGTTTGGGGATGGTCTGCCTTCATCAAAAAAAAGGGGGGGGGGGGGGGATTTGGAAACTGCCGTTGATTTACGTTACATTTCACCTGTAAATGAAGTGAATTTAATGCATCTTATTGTGACTTTGAGCTGCACATCCACACTCCTGTCAGTGAGGACACGTCTGACCTCCCGCTCTGTCCTCTCATGTCATCCTTCAGACACTCCCGGCCCCTTCAACATCTCCCTGAACAGCGGTTCTCTCAACCTCGCCGACCCGGCCAGCAACATCGCCACCACACCTGCGCCCAACGTCACCATGACCACCAGCAACACTACATCAGGATCCAGTGCAGCTGTCCACCCTCATGGTAAACATCAGCCAGCCATTTTACATTTGCACGCTAGACTGAACTGAGGCTCTAGAGACATAATCATCAATTAAAGCAAACGTCATCAAGAACCTCACCTCAGGATTCGTTTGTTAGCTGTTCTGCAGCTTTTGCAAAATTCTATTTTAAAAAACCACGAGGAACATGTCTGTCATCACACAGTGTCTGAAGTTGAAGTCCTCTGCATAATGAGGATTATTCAGAGTTATTCAGAGGACATTGTGTTTGGAAAGAGGTGTGACTTCAGCTTCCGTGGTGGAGGCGTGGAGACGTATCTCAAATCCTGGACAAATAAAAGCTTGATACCGGAGAAAAAAACGACCATGCCATTTAAGAACAAACACAGGAGCTTAACAAACAAACGTTTTCTGATAAAGCCTTTTGTCTCTTTGTCCCCGCCAGCTGTGCTGCTGCTGAGTGTCCTCACGCTGTCCGTCATGACGGCCTAAAGGTCCGGGAGGAAGTTGCACCCCGTTGGATGCAATGAAGACGGTGGATGTGCTGGATTTACGGGTGTCAGCACACTGTATAAAATGTTCTTACTGAACTTATGAAGAAGTGTTTAAAGTATATTTTGCACTGCTTGTACCTGAGATGTACTTTGAGCTGAGGCTTCAGCTAAAAGTTAATGATATTCATTTTACTTGCAAACACTTCTTGTGGTTGAAGTAACAAAATAATTCTTTCATTTTCTGCACAGGACTCAAGAAAAAGGTGTTGCAATTTGAGTTTAGCATTTGTGTAAACTTACCCTCCTCCTGCTCATCTGGCGTCATAAGCACTTTCTGCAAATTTACAGTGGAACTAGTTTGAGTTGTGACAGACCTCCAAAGTCTTTCCAGGGAAAACCAGCCAGGGTGTTTATTATGTTTTAGTATTTACGTGTGAATGTACTGTGACTGTAAAATATTTGAAGGGACAGCTAAAAAGGTCCACATAATCTGAAGTTCTAATAAAATTGAAACTATGGTTTACTTGTGTCGATGGATGTTTACCACAGATGCGATCTTAGCGTTTGCCTGTTTTCTCTTCTAATAAATGTAGCTAGCCCGTGGGCCTGCTTACAACCCATTGGGCCACTCGAGCTGGTTTAAACCATTTAACTTTGTAGTGATATGCAGATACAGAGAACTCAAGAACTTATTACAGCACTCATAACTTTCAGAACCAGAGGTTAGCGTCTGATATCGCTGTGTTGTTGTTCCTACATCATAATTAATGTTGCTCCAGGACCATTTTTTGTAACGGACCCATGAAGTTTTTATGATGTGAGAGCTTTGAGACTCAAAACACAATTTTCAAAACCAAAGCGAGCAGGACTTTGTTGTCTAAATGTTGTGTTATAGGAACAACGCTGACAGAACAAATCCAGATAAGACGAACGGCTGCAGTGTCAAATTCCAAGTTCTGATAAACTGGTTTTCCTGTAAGCTATCAAGCATCAAATGAGGGAAATGAAAAGTCCACGTTTCGCCCCAGAAATCAACACAAAAGCGCTTTCCATTTTAATATTTTATTGCAATTTATTCCTTTACAGTTGAACTGAAACTAAATAGTATAAAAAACTGACATTAACATACAGACACACAAGGTCAAACAAACTCACCGATGAGGAAAACAAACACTGAACCTAAAAACAGTCTTTTGTAGCTGAACTTCCGTCCTCGCGTTAAGACATGTCCGTCGAGCTGTCGTCTCTGAGAACATTAACAGTCCATGTTTCCGCCTTCTCCTGAAGACGAGTTATGACGCAGTAAAAACACAAACCAAAACCTACAGCTAGTTATTCCTGTTACAGTGATCCTGGACAACTGGCCAAAAGAAAGAGAAATGGCGTTAGGGACGATGGGCCGACAGAGTGTGTGTGTGCACCATGCTCGTGTGTGTGTGTGTGTGTGTGTGTGTGTGTGTGTGTGTGTGTGCGCGCATGTTTGCTTTTTGGATCTACAACGTGAGTGTCAAATCAAGAGTCCGAGTTCCTACTGGAAGCTGCGTGTACGCTGCATGCGCCGACAGGGCCCGTGTCTACGAGTCCTCTTCGCCGTTGACACTGTCGCCGTCGTCGTCACCTTCCACATGCTCTCCTTCCTCCTCCTCCTCCTCCTCCTCTTCCTCGTCCTCTTCGTCCCCCCTCTCTTGACTCTTCACCTGCAGTTTGAGAAAGCACGTTTGTGGGAGCGAGACAATGATGTAACAATGAAACATCATCAGCACGACAGCATGTGACAACAGCAGCAGATCATGATGTAAAAAGACTATTTCAACATGCATCCGTCAGGTGGTAACTTCCTGGCTGGAATAGGTTAATCTCTACAGCAAAAGCTCAAAGTTTTCAGAAGAGATTACCTTCAGTATTACACAAACATACTGGCGTGTAGAGCTGCAGCTCATGATTTTTGCCTTCAGCAGCTTTGAATATCACCTGACTGATACTCGATGTCTGAGGTGGATACAGGTCTCGATATTTGAGATTTAAAATAAGATTCCGTAACAATATATGAGGCAATATTCCATATTAAATACAGTTTTGCATTAATGTCAAAAATTCATTTCTGTTATTAGTTAAATTCACTGCGTCACAATGTCAGCTGTGTCTCCCATTCAATGCACTGACAGGTGTCCTGACTTGTGTGTGCAGCCTTGGTCAGAGTAAACCTTCGTTCAGCCTCACCTCTTCCTCCTCCAGCAGGTCTCCCTCCTCCTCTTCCTCATCGTCGTCCTCGTCCGAGTCGTTCATCTCCTGGCTCTCCCGGTCTCTCTTCATGCCCTCGTCCTTCTTGTTGCTTGGGTGCGGAGGTGAAGTCACCTCGCCTGGCTCCGTTTTTATACTCTTAGCTTCTGCCAACAGGGATGCATATTTAGGACTTAGGAAATATTAAATGAGGTTGTAAGAAGAATGCAGAGAAACTGTAGTCGTTTCAGACACTTGGAGTGGATTACATTTATGAAACATGACTGTGCAGCTGTGAGCTCTTTGTTTCTAGGTGTTCATTGAAACCATCTTTTCTCCAGCAGGGTTCAGACACTCTATAGACCCACTAAAACACACCACGTCCCCCTACCTGACTTCTTGCTGTGGTCCTTCTCCATGCGCTCCAGGCTCTCCAGCAGGTCGTCCACTTTGCTTTTGATTTGGGTCAACTCCCGCTTGATGGTCTGCAGCTCGTCCACTTTCACTGCAGAGAAAAGGGAGCGAGAGCCAGGGTTACAAAGACACCTCGGTGGTCAACAAACCGTTGGACTGTCCGGGAGTGAAATGTAATCTGGATTTCAATGGATCACAACTGTGGGAAAAAGACTGAAATGGGGACATCTGGCAGGAATCTGATCCAACTATCACCTCGTGGGAGATGGAAATGTGCATATAGCTGTCCTGGATTTTCATTCCTTGACAGCACTCTATTAGGTTTTGCTGCTCGATAAAGCTGCGCTTACTTGTTCTGGACGAGGAAGTCCTCTGACTGCTCTTGGAGGAAGAGGAGAAGCTGCTCTTGGTTCGCCGGCTGCTTCCTCCGCTCAGGCTGACCCGCGGACGCTTGGACGGGATCACGGCCCGCGACAAGGGGGGAGGTGGAGCGGGGACGCGGGACGGGTACGAGTACATTCTGGTATCAAACACAGAACAATATAATGAACAGACTCTGAAATAGACTGAAGGACTCTGTGTCTTTCCAGCTGTGGTCAACATGGACACTTGTACGATGAGGACATAGAGAGAATACTGACTGATGAGTGACAGACAAAAAGGTGACCTGTCTGTTTCTTTCAAGCTGAGAGACAAACATTTCACTCACCTGTCGTAATAATCTCTCTGAAAGTCGTAGTCGAGGTCAAACGAGGAACTGCTGTTCATGAGGAAGAATGAAAAGAGTCTGAGTGAGGAAATATGTCAATTCTTTCCAAAGTCTGTCTTCTCATGTCAGGTGAAGGATCAGATTTATTACTTTTCTGGTTTACTTCCTGGATGGTTTCTATTTCTTTTCGTCATGCTCTCTTGTGATGTTTTTCTTGAGAAGTGTGAGAGTTGCGACAGTTTGTATGAAAGTGACTGACCTGTACATGTCTCCAGCGGAGCGTTTGGTGGTTTTTGACCTGTGAGGTTTGGGTTCTCCAGCCAGGTTGATGTCTGAGAAAAATATGTCACAGATCAACGACAAGACTTCAAATCCACTCACTTTAATGTTGAGATTTTTCAGATTTTAAGGGAGCCTTTTTTACCATGTTCACAGTCCGCACTGGAAACTGACATTTCCCAGACGTCACACACCCAGATTTCATTTTATTTTATCACCGCTGTCTTCCACTGCAGTGGTCCTCAAACTAGAGGTCAAATATGTTTTTTTTTCTTCAGACTTGGCTCTACTCTGCTTTTCTTATGAGGAACTTTTACCTCTGGAGGCCTCAAACATCACTCGAATCAATCAGTCTAAGAAAGAAAAATGGCTCTTTAGCTAACTGTTAGCATCTATTAAACATATGCAACCTTTTACAGGACTTAATAGTGTTTTAAGGGTCACAAGCTGAAAAGGTCAGAGGTCACTGGGCTACTGGAACCTGTTTAAAAGAACAGCTTTACCGAGGATGTGACTTACATTTAAAGTACATCAATGAGAGCATCCAATAGAGAGGCTTAATGAAGGAGGACTGTAATCAAAGTTTGCTTTTATGTTAAAAAAAGTAAAGAAACTGACTCCCTACCAAGTACTTGTCCGACAATCATCCTGCCGTCCTCCCCATTGACGGCAGACCGGGCGTTCCTCTCGTTGGCGTACTGAACGAAGGCGTAGCCCTTGTGGACAGAGCAGCCTACGATCTTGCCGTATTTGGAGAAGATGGCCTCCACATCCGCTTTGGTGACCAGCAGGGTGTTGAGGTTGCCGATGAAGACCCGAGAGTTGAGGGAGCGTGGGTCGGTCCTGTTGGTGACGTTGCTGCTGGCCATGAGGCTGGAGGTGGTGGGTGAGCGACTAGCAGGAAGACACACAGACACATAAGTCCCAGATTTAGTGGCAGAGGAGTTAACGTTCACCCCACTGAGCTACTCCTGCCGCCGCCAGGTCACACACTGCCGTCTCCCCGCTGTGGTGCCTGCAGTCAGGACTGCAGTGGACGTCAGCAGTTTCCTGGGGGGTTAAAATGTTTTAAATCAAAAATAGACAAGTGCTGACGACAAAATCTGGAGGACGCCGTGACATGGAGCCATTTACCCCGTTTGTATCAACAGGAGGTGGGTCAAACCAGTCCTTAATATGAGGCTTTAAAATTACTGAGGAATTGTCATCAGCCTGGACTTTCATGAAATGTACGAGCAGCACGTGAAGCGGCATTTTATTTTTCAATGGCCGCCAATTACCTCAGTATAAAAATAACGGTGAATGATAGGAAAAAAAGAACAACATTCATTTCACATTCGGCATCACTTGCTCGCACAAATCAAGCATAATAAGCATCCACATCTGGGGCCTGTCACAAACACAAACACATACTGACCAGACAGTATATGTGAGATCACAGGACCGGGGCCACAATGAGCCTTGCTCACTGAATTAAGCATTGCTGCATTCACTGAAAGGTAACAGTAGCATACAAACCTTTAAATCTCACAGCCCTAAACATCATTATATTTGCTTTAGGTATTCCAGTATATGAAGTGTGGTTCTGCTGTTCGAAGGTCTACTATGGAGCTTTCAAACCAAACAGTGTTATACTGCAGCATGTTAAATATAGTGAGGTTAAATGAGGTCCAGTACACCACTGGAGATTATATTCAAAGCACTCTGAAATAGCCCATCGACTTGAAAGACTCCACGAGGGCAACATATAATTCTAGTTGGAATAAGAAACCACAGAGGTGTCACCGCTTTCGTAATGGCCTGCTGAAGCTAAATCCCGTATATTACAACTGTATTGACACAAATAACCGCCAGCAGTGCTTTCCACAGGGTGTTTACACATCTGAAGGACAAACAAAAGGCAAACTGGTGAACATCGGAGCTATAAGTCAAACGCTTCAGAGGAAACCATTTCAACGGGACCTGGAACCTCTTGAAGGTGCCAGACACGTCTGCATTTTGCAAAAGCTGTGAGGTGGGATCAACTGTTTAGAGTTTGATGAGTTCAGAGGTTTAGAGACGGGTGATAAAAATCAGCATTTTAACTCGATATTCATTCACTGAACTTTGAGCTGACTGCTGGTGCTTTCTTACAGTATTAAATTAGGGGGTGCTTTGTTTCTGGGGATTAGTCAGGTGATTATGATGAAACAGAAACAGCTATTGGTCATTTCACAGCTGCAGTCAGAAATGTCCAGAAAACAATCACTTAGCTGTCGTGACCATTCCAACGCTGCATATCCAAAAAACAGGATATGATACTATTACTCCAACAGACACAAGGGAGGGTGTGTTCTCAGTGAAGCCCAGAGTCTTGTGTGAATTTGGAGATGGCCAGTGAGCCCCGATGCAGCAAACATGATAAAAGCAGTGGCATCAACAGTAACGCCCCCTGGCTGACAGGGGGTCGAACATTCATCACTCACTCCATAGCGTCTGTGTGCAGGGCTGTCGTCTGTCTGATGTTTGACACTGTGGGCTGGGATCAGTTTGGGCTGGTGTGTCGACCTTCACCTTCGCCCCTCGCGATTTATACTGAGGTGACAGAAAACACACCTCAGTCAAGCTGAGCAGGGTTATCTTGTACCAAGGCTTACCTGGATGGGGTGTGTACAGGAGTCAGGAATGAGGCAAACACAGTAACACAGCTCTTAACAGAGAGAAGGCAAGAAAAAAAAAAGAAAAAAAAAAAAAGGTGCGTCTCCGAGACTATCCCATTACAACTAACCACTCTGGGACTGCAGCCGGGCCCAAATACATGTGCAAGTGCAACGTCTGTTGCTATTAAGCATAACCTGTGAGACATGAGAATACATATCCAAGCTTTAGAGAAACAAACCTAGGGACTGTATATGACTGACAAAACCATTACATTCATATCACTAACTGAACAGAAAAGTACGCTGGGTGGGCCTCGAGTTAATTCACATGCTTCTGCCCTCAACAGACATGGTTGTATATGTTAGTTTGTACTGTTTAATCAGTGTAGTTGAAGCTCTTTTACAGTGTAATGTCAGCAGAGATCACCTTGAGCCACAAACCTCCTAAAAAGGACACCAAAGTAAAATGCTTCATGTTCTCTGGTAACCTTGAAGAAATCATGTGAACTTATCAAAGGTTCGTTGCTTAAACGCAACTAAAAACAAATGTTGATTACAGGCATTGTCAAATTTAACAATCAACAAGTGGCTTGACTAGTATAACTAGACAAACAGGATTACCAAATTCAATCCACAATTGAAAATCTAATCAAAGGCAGTCCCACTTATTACACACTCTTTAAGCAAGGAGGAATGTCAGTTTGGAGTGACGTGTTAAACAGGTTATGAACTACTGACTTCTAATATATGAATGATTCAAAACTGGATATAGCTCATGACAATTATTACTGTTAGTAACTCAAAAGTAATATGAAACTTGAATTTTAAGTTAAAGAGACCTCACTATTCACACTCAATGTGATAAATGATGGAAAACAGAATTATTTTATACAAAATCTTATAGCACCAGCATTTAGTATCCTGTACATGCAGTCCCTTATTGTGATGTGTTTGAATTCCTAAGTATTTCCCATTTAATGTAAGCACTTTTAGTCACTGGCCTGCCTCTAATGGAAAAGACTAAATGGGGCTTATGGGTGTACCTGCAGCCTAGGAGTGAATGTGAAGGCATGGGTTGATTTTGATACACATAAACAGCCATAATACTCTTTCAGATTGATAAACGTTTAATTAATAAAATGTGTAATTGACACGTTATGTAACAAAACTGAGGCCACTGGCAGTCCAAAGCTTCCAAAATCAGAAAAATCACTCTTCATCAGGGGAGGAAAAAACACGGGAAAAATCTACTCCACAAAAAACAAACAGAGCAGCATGAGGCAGAGGGGCCAAGTCTGGGGATTATCAAAAATTACCTAAAACATCCACACCACACCCGCCTGGAACACCGACAGCGCCACCACCAGGCCTTAGTGTGAAACACAGGCCCTGCGCTAGCTTCGGCGGCTCAAAGCCTGCTAGCATGGCTAACGCAGGCCAACCACCAATTGTAAAGCACAAAAAAAATACACTGCAATCAGACCAGATCCTCCGCTTGCAAAAACCAAAACCTGCAAAATTCAGGTAAATTTGTAGTCGATAATCTGTAAACCATAATGGATCAGGATGAAGCTGCGACTATAAAACCAAAAGAGCCTCTGACGATGTTAGCTAGCGCTAACTTAGCTGGTGGGCTGGCTGAGAAGCGTGCCAAAAACAAATCAGTCCCGTCAAAGAAGTCTTCACAATAAACGCTACAAAAACAAAGCTATACAAACTTGCAAAAAGGGGATGAAACTGTAACTAAGATGCATCCAAAGCGTCGTTTCTAAAAACCACACCCAACGTTCGTGTTTTTGAGGGGGATGAGCGTCTCCAAGTTAGCTAAGCTAGCTACCTCGCTAGCCAGCACATTACGTTCTGTCCACTGGCAAAATAGAAAAAGCATCGTTGAAAAAAATCCAAAAACAAAAGAAAAAGGAAGGAAAAATGAAAAAATGTCTGGGAACAAAATACTCACCACGACCTTTACGAGTAAAATGTCTTGCTTTCGGCAAAATCTGTCAAATTGTTAGTTAGGTCGTCCCTTTTGAGCACAAGCGAGTCACCCCCTGAGCAGCGAGCTAGCTTTCTTCTAGCCACCGAGCTAACGTAAAGAGATGGCGCAGTACAGCACAGTGGTGCTGGTTTTTAATTACAGAGCAGCCCGGGGGGGCGGTGTCGGTGACTGAGACATTCCATAAGCATCACCGCAATTCTCGGTGTGACCTGTTATTTAAAACATATTCACCTGTTGTCTTTTCAAATCTGTCCGTCCTGTCTCCTAATTAAAGCCTCCAAATGTTTTGTTTTGTCTTAATTTGTGATCAAGCAAACGGAAATGTGCGTTACATTCATAAATCGTGTGAGGCCTAAATCCCAAATATTTTTCTTTAATGGTTTTGGTTCTCTTGGCAGGAAAAAATATTACAACTGTCGACCTACTGCATATAGAAGATAGGAAAAACCTGTGTACTCGATGTACTGTATGTAGTACCTGCAGTACCTTCACATTGTACCTGCATTTCTCCCAATATATAGAGCAGTACAGGGCATTTCAAGAATTGGTGCTACATGAAATACAGTATTATGACGCATCCACTTAAAAGAGATTTATGCCGAAATACAAAACATTTCTTGACTTCGTGATCAAACCTTTTTTTTAATAGCCTACCTGACACAAGGTGCAGCTCACTGGCAATCAGCCTTCAGTGACTCTCATGTGCAGCTGTGATTCATTAAGAGTTTTTCCCCCTTTTGGTGAGTTGTTTTCATTGACTTCCCCACCACCCAATAACCCAGAATCTTTGCTTTATATCAATACAACTTTGATGCCAGTTACATGCAGAGGAATAAAAGCTGTGTGAGCACTGAATTAAACAAACAGGCACAAAAAAAACCCAATTATTTAAATGCAAACGAAATGTGGGTTATAGAAAATCTGATCGTATGAAATATTTAGGCAATAGCGTGGCAACAATGGTCGATTGTAATATTTTTCTTGTCCCATTCATCTCAAAACGCATTCGACAGCCATTTTTTTTAAATACACATCAATATTAAATATTACACTGTTGGAAAGGGACAACACGTCAGATGGTGTATTACCACAGTCATCCAGCAGGCGGCACTGCTGTTACTAAAATGAATGAAAGGAGACCGTGAACGACACATTTTTCTAAGATTACACGTTTCTAAAAGTAAAGTGAGTAGTTTCACAAACTGATGACACAACCCCACACAAAATATCCCTCATACAGTAATTAAGATCAGAATGGAGGATTATGCCCCACTTAGATGAATACATTCAAATAATTACTTTAATTAAGTTATTACTGATTCTTGTATATACTCAGAGCCTGTGGGGTTTTGGTTTGACTACAGCTCGTGGTACAGCTGATGAAATGAATGTCCTGTTTTAGCTTCTTCATGTGTAATCACAAAAAAGCTCTGAGGGCAGATAAAAGGTTTCATAAGAATAAAGTTTTGCAAGACATTTAAAACTCAGTCAAAGCCTCCACACTGTGATGGTACCCCAGCACTGGTGGTTTATTTATCTTTCCCTGATTAGACCTCCTCACAGTGCTGCTTCACTCTCCTGGACGTTAATAAGGTGCGATGACTTACACCTCCATCATGAGTGGTACATTTAGCTTGATAGCTCACCAAATTTCAACCTGAGCAGAAGTCTAATAGCCAGAATAATTGAAAACACCTGCATGTATGTATATATAAGAAAGAAAGGCTGGAAACTCGCTGTGGACATCTAGTGTGCAGGTTCACAGGACACATTTTGACTTGTCATGGAAGGAAAAGCACACATGTAATACAAATGTTGATTTAGTTGCATTGAGTTTCCCAAGAAGCCACGCAAGAGATGAAGTTCCTGACACTTATAGTAAACCTATTCAACATTTCACCATAAAATTGCCAATATTTGAAAAAGTAAAACATGAGGATCATCTGTGTATCGTAAAGATGTATTTTGTTCTTATTTCCTAGCTTGTTGTGACCCCCTCAGATTTACCCCGTCGGGAACCACAGTGTTATGATAAAGACAAAAGGGCTGCAAGTTTATATTAGACAAAGGCTTTATTCAGAGAAAGCTTTATATTAAAAACATTGGACAGAGCTCATGTAAAATGTGGGATTCATTTTATTCTCCAAATTGGTCTCATTTGCATCATCAGCATGTCATTTCCAGTAAAGTGTTTGGAGTTAATTTGATGAAATGAGATGGGATGCAAAAGCCTCAAATCACTTTTATGCTTGATAATGACCTTTTTTTCATGGAAGACATCTTGACATGTCACTGTAAACAGGTGTAAATAATAAAATGAACCATGGCTGAATTCCATGTGTCAGCTGCAGTTTCGGGGGCCTGGTATTGTTCATGCTGCCTCATTGTCACACTGATATGACTTACTGTGACCTCGAATAGAACAGAGCCATTGTAAATGTTATTAGTAACACCTGCGCTTTTCCTGCTATGACAGGTCAAAGCGTGTGCTGTGAAAGAGGCCTGTTAATATTTCTGCACGACTTCGTTGCACCTGAGGATGAAGAGAGGCAGACAAAGAAAGGATGGCAAGCAAACGAGACCAACACCAGCTGTTTTCTGCATCGAGTTAGCAGATGAAACCTCGACGATGTTCCAATTTCTCATGGAGAATATGTTCTTTTGTGAATTGTTTTCACCCATCTGGTTTTGCTTTGAGCGCAGTCCCAAAGGACTTGTTTACAGCTCCGTGCATCATCTCAGGAATCAGAAATACAACTCAAACTTGCAGTTTTACTGTGTAATCAGATATACAGATAAAAGGTTTCTCTGCTTGTTTGCCTCCTTTGTGTATTTATGTCAATCTTAACAGTGCGAAGAAGGGCCCAGATGTTTGACAGGCTGTCTTACAGTATGTCCAAGTTTTGATGTGTTGGTACAAATGTGGGAGGGACAGGGAGTTCACTTTCTGGATGTAACGAGGCTAATATTAAGCATTATTTTTTAGGCCAGTATACATTATACAGAGCTGATGATAAAAGAGATTTCATAAGAAATTCTGCAAGACAAAAACCAGAATCTGTCAAAGTCCATACTGAGTGCCACAAACACACTGCTTATTACTGGGTTACCACTGTAAATAGAAACAGGCCACCATAAAGTGCAATAGCACACATGTGAACTCACTATGAAGCATTAAAGACACTGTCAGTTATCATATAGGAACATTAGTAAACCATAAGGGAGAAGCAGCTACAGTACATTATATCATATTGTATTGGCTTGATGCATGCAGTGATTTTGCATACACACATGCCACAATGTGACAAGACAAAGACATCAGGAAAATTACTGTAATGCCATTAAAAGGCCATTAAAGAGATAAATAGACATAGTTTGTACAGAGGGAGATCAAAGATACAATGTGATGTCAGAAAGGTTGAACTAATGACAAGCATTAAAAATCATTTGTTCTAAAAACACTCGTGTTTCACTTATTGTTTCTTCACTCGTATGTTTGAGCTTCACTGTGCAGGACGACGAATGCAGAGTCTGACGCTGTCTGTTCACGTCCATCTGCCGAAGAGGGAAAGTTTCTTTACACTCATCTTAAATCTGAGTTTAACATGTGAAATACAAGCAGGATTTTGCGTCATTACAACTCGTTTGGAGGCCAATTATGGTCCAGCGTGCAACTTACACAAGTGTGATGTGGAAACCTGAAGACTCCGGCACACTAAGTGGATCTTTCAGTGAAGTAGAAAACATCTTGAGCGCAGCTGTTAAACTTTTGAAATGAAAAATATTTGCATATTCATAGATTCTAGTTTTTTCAGTGAGGGAGAGGAAGATTTAAGAATTTTGAACATTGCTCTTAAAAGAAAACAAGTGAGTCACAAATCATTTTTACAGCATAGTATTTTTATATGACTTTAAACGTTCGGATCATTAATAAATCACAGACTAATGCTTAATAGAGCAGACATTAATAACAAACACTTCTGGGTTACCAGGTTGTGAAGATTTTCTCTGGCTGTTGAGTAACTGAGTTTCACTTTCTGATAAGCCATCAAATTAGCATTTATAAAATTATTAATAAAAGGTAATTAACCATTCAATTTGTAATCATAAATTGTTAGTAAGGGTCAAAAAGTAACACTAAAAGTGTGCAAGACACCCATAATATTGATGTTACTCAATAATAAAAGGTTCAGTGAAGCTAAATATAAGCTGCATTTGTGACTGTTAACAGATTGTTAATTAACAGTGTGGTTTTGTTTTTGTTTGTTTTTTTTTTTGTTTTTTTGCCACTTTCCAGATTAGAGTTTATATGAGGAACTAAAGAGCTGAAAAGACAAAGCTAGTGTGACACAAGAGGAAGATAAACCCGAGCCACAACCTGGCAACCCAGAAACTGTGCTTATTAATGACTGACTGGGAAATCACTGACAAATCAAATTAATAAAGGCTTTTGCCTCATTATAGTTACAAAGTGAAGATCCTTTATAAAAAGGGATTCACTGTACAAGTGGTACTAAAAATATTAGCGGAATATTATTAGAAAATATCACAACATAAGTGACAGTAACAGAAAAAAGTGGGGATAAGGTCACCATGAATGAATTTAAGTCGGAAAATGAAAGCAGGTTAAAAATGCATTTGTGCAGTTCGTTAACATGTACTAATAAAAGCAGCAGTAATTACTGCAGGTACCTCCCCTGAGTGGATTTAATTTTCTGCATCACATCTTCTGTTCATTAAGACAAAAAAAAAAGAAGAAGAAGAAAAAAAAGCATGTCAGAGCAGGCGTGTGCGCGCGCAGCAGAGACAGTGAGCTCGCGGTGCAGAGAGCGCCGCTGTGACAGTGGGAAGCACAATCCGCGTGCAGCCAGCACGAGGCGAACACCTACCAGCGTGCAGTGAGCGATGACTGGACGCAAAACGGTAAGAGCAGCGCTGCAAACGTTGCCTCACTCAGCTTTTAATGCCTTTTAGATGGGAAAAAGCTGTAAGCTGAAATGTTGTAATGAAGACTTACGGAGACGTTACCACGAGATTTATGTTGAGTTTTATTTGTAAGTTTGAAGAAAATGCAGACTCTGTATTTACAGTGTTCAGTTAGATCTCCTCAAAAATCTGCTTAAATTGCTGTTCCTTTCTCTAAGCAATGAGAGTAATGGAAAAAAAAAAAAAAAAAAAGCTAAGTTCTGAGAAGTGTACATCACTGTTAATGTTAACAGCTGCCTGTAAGCACTCAAAGTGACTCCAGCTGAGACATGAACTATTGTTTGGTGGATGCAGGATGTGCAGTAATGCTTTACAACCACTAACTTGTCAAGAGCAGATGATAAATGAGGAAAATTCTCCCTGGATGGAGAGGAAAAGTTGGACAACTCTCCAAACTGTTGTTAAGAAATGTTATAATCAGATCTAATTTTACCTCTGTATCATGGATTACACAAGAACTTGTTTTGATTGTGCAACGAGGATTTGAGGAAGGCAATTTATAGATACGCTGCTCTATACTGTAGTAAACTCTTACCCAAATGGTTCCCTGTGATATTTTTTCCTCTCTTATTACTTATGGGACTCTTCCTTTCCACTCCTCTGCAGTCCACTGATTTATGTAATGTTGCTGGAATGAAAAGTGCTGCGCAGGGGGTGGAAATCTGGCTTTCTGAGAGTCAAACAGATGAGGAGGCTTGTTTTAATCATTAGTCTCATGGTATCACTGGCATGGAGCTTGTGCAGGGGAATCATGGTTTGTACTCGCAGGCCTCGGCCGGTGTTCCCATTGCACAGAGGTGTGTGCAGTGAGCGCTGAATCACTGTTAATTTTACCATTTTCCTTGTTTACTCATATGCATCTGGCTATTAAAGTGGTAATAAACAAGGTTTGTATTGTTCCAAAAGAAATTACCCTGATATGCCTTTGGGAGGTTGATCAGGTTGTTGATCAATACCAGTGACTCAGCAATTATTTCACCAGATGCTCAGATTGTTTGTTCAAGTGCTCAGATGGAGCGTGGTGCTACAAGCAAGAGACAGCAGCGAGCCAAGATTCGTTTCGCCCTAAACTATTTGTTTGCCCTGGCAGCGCATGTTCGCCTGGGTTTCACACCAGGGGAAGAAATAACAAAAGCATTTCAGTTTTAGTGGATTGGATGAATGGGTTTCGTCCATTTGCCACTACACGTATGTGGCAAAAATGACTAAAAAACAAAGGGTGACATGAGGCCACGTTGCTAGAGAAAGCATCATTTCATAAGGGACACAAATTTTGACGCAACACTTTTGTCCAGTTTTGCACTTCGGTCCTGACCTTGGAGGCAGTCGTTGAATCAGCTGGGATGAGGTCAAACGCTCCCAAACAAGCGAGTAAGTGGACTTTTAGTTAAAACTGTTATCTTGAGAAAATAATCTGAGCTCGAGGTTCAATTGCAAGCGTTTTCTGGAGCTTTCAACCCTACAATCTTCATCATTGAATGGAAATTGCTCAGCCAACAAAAAGAAGGAGCTATTAGCCGACCTTGAGTTGAGATTATTTTGCCAAACGAACACTACGGTACTTAGCATCCTGAATTACTGCCCCTTTGCTCAGTGGCTGTGTTGGACCTGTCACTCAGTATCGGCCCACCACATGCTTTCATACACATTAAAGTGATTTCATACCTGGCTGAGGTGAAATAGTTGGCATATCAATAAAAAAAGATTGATGGAAATACAAATACAACTTCCTCACATTCTTGCCTTATTTCTATCAGCATAACATGGTTCTACTCAAAGGAACAATTTGACATTTTGGGAAATTGCTGAGGGTTAGGTTAGGAGCTCTGTGCCGCTCTCATACCTGCCCAGTAAATATTAAGCTACAACTAGCAGTTGGTTAGCTTTAACAAAGGCTGGAAAGAGGGGGAAACAGCTGGACACATAAACATTAAAGTGACAATTGGTGGCGTTATAAAGGACTGCATGCTGTACTATTTTGTGGCAAACAGCAGTTTATACGTCCTCCCAGCATTTCTATTCATCATCATTGGTCATTCATTGTTGGTTTCCTGGTAACATCTGTATTAATGAATGAATGAATATAAAGCTACAGCCAGCAGATCGTTAGCTTAGCATAAAGACTGGAAACGGGGGAAACAGCTTGCCTGACTCAGTCTAAAGCTACAAAATCTGACTGCTAACAAATATCCTGATAAATTAGCTTTAGTGTTGCCAGTTTTTATGTTTGAACTATGGACAGAACCAGGCTAGCTAACAGTTTACACCTGCTTCCAGTCTTTATGCAAAGCTATGCTAAGCTAATCACCTCCTGGCCCTATGCTGCATGCACAGATATGAGAGTGGTATCAACTCTTGGCAAGAAGCTAATTATTCAAAAAAATGTCAAACCATCCCTTTAACCAACAAACCCCAAAACTAAAACAACACAAATGGCAGCAGTATGAAAAACGGTGCTTGTAGAAGAAACCTGACATAAGTTAAGTACGTTACATATGAGACCTTACGTACATGATACAAGTCATTACTACGTAAGTTATTTATGCACACACATTAAAATAATTGACTTCATTGAAGTCACCTGGCTCTGAGAGTCTAATAGTGTTGTGGACGGGTTTACATTGAAGTTAGCTCCTGAGTTGGCGCATCTCCCACAGACCCTGAAGGGTACCTTGTGCACTGGTATGAGGTGCCAAGGTGGCGGGGAACAAAATGCGGGAATTAGAATGATCAGGAAGTTAAATTTTGGGAAAAGTTGGAAACTTTCCAGAGTTACTGGATCTTTCGATGACGTAATCTTGTTACGCCCTCTTTGTACTATTTGCATTAAACCAGCTGATGGAAATACCTGTTGAGCCAAACTTTCTTTTGTTGACTTTTTGGAAATGTGATTAAAATTTGAGCAATATTCGGATGGACACGACTTATTACTGCAATTCCCACTGGTGGCCGACAGCGGTCATTTAAAGTCATAGCTTACTTACTAATACTCCTTTAATACTTGTGTTTACATTACGTAGAACAAGATGACCTAATGTATTTAATTAAGGGCTCAAAGTCAGTGAGAAACTCTGATCATATGGGACGTATTAGTGTTAGGCAAGAAACAAATTTGCTTTCTCTTACACAAATATTTGTAACCATGTCTTTGAAAAAACAGCCCGGAGTCTGAATTTGTCACATCCGATCTCAAACTAGTTTGGACTGCTGTTTTATGACAGCGGTGCCTGTGTTCAGAGCGCGCTGATGAAATGGTTCGTCACTTGTTTTTCTCAGCTGCCCGGTCCCTACATACCTTTCACGGACATTAACTGTGATTGCCCTACAAGCAGAGCTCATTTTGGTTTGGTTCAGAAATATTATTGCTGGCTAGAGGTGCGTGCTCTTTTGCAACACCCAAGGGTGACACAGCTGGGTAATACGACCCGCAGCGAGTATCAGAGGTAACTGTTTCAACATTGTTTCTGGTGTGTATTAACTGGAGGCCAATGTCTTTTTAAATCATGTTTACTTGGGAAATTATTTCAAGTCCCAGAACTTTTCTTCTAAGCACAGTCCAGTGAATTAGTGGGATTATAAAAGTTCCAGTTAATACACGGAGGGTACTTTATCTGTACATGATGATTATAAACTCCAGATTCTTGCTTCGGGTTATTCTCACAATGCTTCAATGGAAAACAAATGTATTAAAGAAATATGTGTGTGTATCTAGATTCTTTGGTTTAGATTTGGTTTCCATTGTATTTGCAGGCGCACCCTTCATCTTCCTGGTTGAGTGATTTGTTGATTCAGTGTTGGACTGCGGTGAAAGAAATACTCAGATTTATTCATTAAAGCACCACTGCAACTACAAGTTAAAGTAAAGCAGCTATTATTGAAAATGCAAAATGTTAGTCTGAAAAATAAATGGACCTGTTATGTTCAGCAAAAAATTAAGCAAAAACTTGTCTGAAGTTCATTAATTGATTGGCCAGATAGTTTATTCAGCCTGATATACTGACTTTCATCGTTCAATTCAAAGAAAAGCATCAAAGTGTCATAAAAGCCTTGTAGTTACAACTTTTGAGATTTTTTTCACTTCATTTTAAAGCAGTATTAATCGATTTTTGGCCGCATGGGGACAGTTGAACAATATCTGACATATTAGCACCATTTAAGCTTGATGTGGCGGCTAATTTCTTACACCTATTTACACATCCAGCAGATACAGACAACCGTAGCATTCATGTTTTTGGCCACTGGATCAATATTCACTCCCTGTTTAGTTCTGGCCTGGTTTCCATCACGTGTTGAGTGAAATTTCTGGGTCTTAACCTCTATGTTCACCAGCTAGTCGCTAACTGTGTTTGTCTGCTGGTTGGTGATGGTAGCGTTCAGTCGGTTTGTCAGAGCTCTTTTGCTGAAAACAGCTAACCTGTGTTGATGAGTGCGGTGAGAGTGAAGCAAAATAGTAAAATCGTGGGTTGAACAACCAAAATAATGATTCAAAATAGACTAAAAGACTTCGTAAAGCTGGGACGAACTGCAGAGTTGGTGAGAATCCTCTATGGGTTTGACATATTGTAGTACAATTCAATTGTAGTATAACAAATATGATTAGCACAGCTTAGCCTTAGCTTTAGCATTAGCCCACAGAGATGCATGTCTGCAGGCTAAAGCAGTTTGACAACCTCTTGAACCTACTTCTTGAAGCTTTTTTCTTCTTGAAAAGTTTACATTCTGGAGGTGAAGACATGAGGCTTTTATAAAGAATAACACAATCAATTAGAAATTAATTTACTTTCAGTTCCTATGAGGTCTTCAGTGGGAGGTTAAAGTTGCAGCAAAGAGAGGAGAATTTAATTAAATCACTACAGCAGCAATAAACAACATTGTAGCATACATATTGGTGAATAAATCTAGCAGCAAAGAGGAACAGTCGTGCTAAATGAGAATATTATTATGTCGGATAAAAAGTATATGTCTTACAGAGCACGTAGTCACAGCCAGTAGTAACAAAATGTACTGTTTTTACATGAGTTGGTGTTGGGACACGTACACTAAAAAGAGGAGCATAGTGCATGTGGAGGGAGTTGTTGCAATAAAGTTTAAATATTATTGCTGGGAGCCACCTAAAACTAACATACAGGCATAACAAATATAGCAGTTAAATTAAAGAGATCTGTCAAGATTAATGACGCCTCGCAGAATCTGTGAAGCAGACGTACACACAGCTTTGCTCGTTTCATCCGCTCCCACAGGAAAACGAATTTACATTTCAAAGTTTTAGGACAAAAAAAATAAAAAGAGGAACGATTCAAAGGCTTCAGAGGCCCTGCTGGAAACACAGGTAGAAACGTCTGGTGTGAACTTAAATGAGAGTTTTCAGTGATGCTCAGACAGAAAAGTTTTGTTTTAGCAGCAACAAGTTAGAATCCCAACCTGGAACAAGTGTACGCTCACAGTATTAATTCAATTTTGAGTAATTTAATAAGCTTTTCTTCCCCCTTACCGAACTCTCTTGGCTTCTTTCCTGCCCTTCTAATCCCAAATGTATTTGCAATATGACTCCAAAACTTCCACTCACTTTTGGAAAAAAAGCTATTGCTATCTGCTAGCTGTGGTCTGGCACAAAACTCTGGGCCTCGTTCATGCCTCAGTAGGCCCCCGTCCCCCTTTTAATACAGCATTGTCTCTCCAGCAAGTAAACACATGCATCTGTTGTGGTTTGTAGGTTAATCAGTATTGAAGTGCTTGTAATGCAATTGAGATGGTTTACTTCTCAACATGCAGCGCTTAAGTGTCAGAACGTTGTTTCAGTCACAGTTTTTAGGATCTCCATTATACACGCCAAGGCTGTCAGGATGGTTCTTCAGAAATGCTTGTCGGATGGTTGAATCGCTCAGAAACACCCTCCTCCCACAGTTCGATGACAGCGGACGACAGGGGGGCGCCGTGTCAGATGATTTCTGTAACTTTCTGAAACCGCTGATCCGACATTCGCACTTCATGCCGTGTGAGGCGAGAAGAGAGCCGCCGTTTGAACCTTGTTCATTCTTGACACAACTATTCCTGTCGCTTTTCACGCAAACGGCTTTTTGATTTCCAACAAGGTCGGACAACACGTTGAGGGAACCACTTCTGATTGAGCGTAAGCCAACCATAAGAAAGGATTACTGTGTTACTGCACCAACCCAGTCTGTTGAAATTACCTTTAGCAGCCACTTTATGAGCTTATCTTGTCAGTATCTTGTCATCCTCAGTTACATGTGGCTGTTTCTCACACCAAAGACAATGCTGCTTCATTTATCAGCAAGCTAACGCCAATAATATTACTAATACTACTAATTAGCCAAGTTACATACCGATATTAAACACTCGCTTTCCCTCTTATTGCCTTCTGTCTCACTCCTCTTTGTCTATTTTCGTTTGGTATCCTGATTTTATTATTGTTTTTTATGATGGAAATTGCGTCAAAGTCACCAGCATCAGTGCTAGCTGTTAGTGGACTAACACCCTGCGGACTAAACCATTTGCACCTTTCGGAGCGGCTCGAATGTTATGAATGTTATGAATAACACTATCATGCCAATAAATTGCAGATAAAAGCAAACAGCTCCAGGCCTGTGGGGGGCCCTCGCCATTGTGGCGCTTTAATTCCACTATTACCTTCATTACTACACCCCTGTCTGGTAGTTGTGTAAAATTAATTCCCCCATGACATCATATGGAGGAGCGCTGCACGAAGAGCTGGAAAGTGTTGCTTGATATAGTCCCGCTTGATCTATTGGCAGAAATAGTGATGCTTCACCAAATGTAGGCCATAAAAAACCACGAGATGCAAAACATAATCTATTTTCACAAGGTTTCTCAGACCAAATACCACCCAAAATTTGTTTGGAAAGACACAAGTCAGCAGCACCCACCACACCAGACTCACTGCATCACAGAAGAGTTTTAACAGGCGTCTTGTGAAGCTGCTCCTATTTCAAGCGGCTGGCAGGCCGAGGAGTCCAAGCCGAGTCCATAGGCGCTGCTCCGGCTGCTGCTGCTGCTGCTGCTGCTGCTGCTGCTGCTGCTGCTGGCCCTGCTGTATCTGGTTCACGGGCTCTGCTCACACTGTCTTGTGGTTTGGACGGAGCCACTGTCATTTCACAGGAATTTCCTGCCATCTGCGCTCAGTCAAAGTTTCTCACAGATCCACACCTGCTTGTAAATGTTTAGGTTTGCCAGGAGGAGAGGACGGAGGGCTAGGTGAGCGCTGATGGGGGAAGAGGAAGAGATCCGCACGAGCATTTTGGCTTGAGTGTAGAAACAATGAAATGTAAGCTCGCTTGTTTGTGAAGGAAATTTGATTTTTATTGAAGACAGCAATTTGCTGATGTTTAGATAGAATGAGGAGATGAGTGTATTCCTGCACTCACACTCTTGCAGATATGTGTGCTGTTGTGCATGTCAAAGGTGAAGGAAGTTTTCAGATCCTCTGTTTGAATAGTATAGCTATACAACAATGCAAAAATACTCTAACTGAAATACTGACGTTATGGAAAATAATCTTTTTCGTTTTCTTGCTGAGAATTAGATTACATTTATTTAGATGGGAAGATTGATGCCACTTTCATGTCTGTAAGGTAAATATCAAGTTACAGCCAGCAGCTGGTTAGCGTAGCTTAGCATAAAGAGTGGAAATGAGGTGGAACAGCTAGCCTGACTTTGTCTTAAAGTAACAAAACCCTACCAGCACCTATAGTGTTCTCTAATCTGCTCGTTTAAGGCGTACGAAACAGTAAATATGGAAATACGTCGTTTTAGAGGAGGTTAACTGTGTGCTGAACTATTCCTTGGCCAGAAACAGTTTCCAGACAACCAGTGGAGATTCCAGGAAGTTGCAGTGTCTAGCCAGGAAGTCGTCTGGTTCATAGCCATCTGCAAAACAACAAAGTGACGTTTTTACACTTTATTGTACAACAAATGAGATATAATGTATTTTAAAGTGTTTTTAGGAGGCTAGCTGTTTCCTCCTATTTCCAGTCTTTTATGCTAAGCTAAGCTAAGCTAAGCTACCCAGCTGCATATTTACTGTAAAGACATGAGAGTGCTATACATTTTCTCATCTAATTCTTTGCAAAGGAAATAAGTGTAATTCCCAAAATGTTGATCTTTTTACTTCAGTAATAAGCAAATTGAACATTATGGAGCCCACAAAAGTTGTTTTTTTTTTTTTTTTTTTTTTCCGAAAGTCCTTTCCGTTCTCTCGCGATTAAAGTTTTACGACAGTATTATGTACATAACTGGCTGCTGCAGAGGCCGATTCTCACAGACTGTAGCTGTGATTATGTCTGTAGGCATGGCATGAAGCAGCTTTGGCTGTTGCTCTGATTGTGGCTGTGGCCATGGCTGTGCTTTGGTTGGTATGATTATGGTTGTGACACATAAGTTGATGTGGGTGTGACATTAACTACATGCAGGGCTTGAATGTGTGCAGTGAAATGACAGTTGTACTGAAGTTACTGTATTCCTGACCTCTGGTGGTGTGTTGGTCACATCTGTCATATCTGATATGACAGTTAATTTTAGGAGCAGAATAGCCACAGTGTCATTACGGCAGCCATGTCCATAGCGTCATGGCTGCAACCACAATGGCAGCTATACCCTGATCAGCACACTAACTGTTCCTGTGGATCGGGAAAAAACTGACTGCAAGTGAACGCAACATTTTTACCATCACCCTTCAGGACTCCGTGGTTAGGTATTAAAAGTTACATTTAAAATAGCTGTGAAATAAGTAAAGTGGACTAAAAGTACAATATCTGAAATGTAGTGTCATAGAAGTACAAGTCCTTAAGTACAGCAGCTGAGTACAAGTACTTACTGTATTTACTTTCCATTGTTGCCCTGTACAATACTCGACTTGTCCTCCCTCTCTGTTTGTGTGTGTTAACAGTGAATAGGTGCCTGATGAAGGCTCTAAACTGATTAAATAAAATGAAAATACCCCTTTTAATATGCAGATATGTGACATGTTTCAAGAAACTACCTCCTGTCGATCCAGTGAAAATAAACAATGAGAACAAACTCTGCTGGGAGATCGGAGATACAGTAAATTAGTCATTTCTAAAAACACTATCTGATCATAGAGAAGAGTCCCAGGACGATCATTGTCTGAAGTTAACAGCAATTCAAGCCTCTTTCTAAGATGACATGCATGAATTCTTATCCAACAGCATATTCTTATTTTGTGCAACATGAGACTGTGTTATTCACCTGCTCCCACTGAGTTTACTTTGACCCAAACTGCCTCTCAAAATCCTGAAAGTGCCAAAGAATTTTTCTGGCTGCAGTCACACAATAAATAGCCTGCAGTACAGTGGAACTGTGCGTGTTACACATCAGTGATATGAATGATCACAGCGCAGATACTGTGATCAATGGCTTCAGGCCAGAAAGGGTCAGATAGGATGTGCTTCCAGGGCATTGTTGATGGACTGTGCGAACACTGAATGTTTATGGTGTGAATTAGCAGAGAAGCAGCACTAAGAAGAGGGCTCATGTACCTGGAACATGATCTAATGTTGAGACAGGTCCATTTTTCTATGTATCGATCTGCCCATCCTTCAATGCATTATCATTGTCATGCAGTGAAAAGCAGTTTTAGTCACTAACGCAGATGATGGGCCATGATTCCCCTTCTGCATCATCTCAGCCTCTTCCAGCTGCAGTATCGATATAGCCGGGGATGGAAGAGTAATCTCCTCCTCTGTTGGGGTCTTGTCATGGTTTTGCATTCCTCACTTCTTTTTCAGGCTGTGTTTCCACAGCCATCAGTGGTTCTGTCACCTGGATGAGCCTCATCTTCGAGCAAAGCCTCAAGATTTATTCATGACTCAGCAGCACTGGCATTTTGTCGTGGTACTGGCGCAGCTTCACCGGCCCTCTACATTAAGCTGATCACTCGCTTGGATGGTGCAGGGATTTCTGCTTGGTATGTGTTTCTGGAAAAACTGTCATCAGCACCTTTTTCTTCGCTCTTCTTCCTTAGACTTGGATGCAGGAGTCAGACTGGCACACTGAGCCGCCATGTTCAGAAATGAGGTGGCAGCCTTAAGCCATGTGGCCTTCATCGTTGATGTTAATGTCTCCTCGGTACACCTGGACACTGGCTTGAACTCTGCAGGTGTTTCAGTACCTTCACCATCCTCTCATAGCTTTGAGTTCCTGTTTGCACTTGAGGTCAACAAGAAATAAATAGTCTTTGTTCACAGTAAACCTTTTTAGTGCCAGCCTCACCGGTCATTCAGCTTCATGCTTAAATCTATGTTGATAAGTTGTTGTGGTCAGATTTGGACGGGCACACCTGAAATGTGATGGTCACATGATGACGAGCCCTTCAAATTAAAGGTTTGGTGAGTCATTCTGGAAAAATTATATTTTCAGCTCCTTCTTCACAGCGATTACACAATAGCACCAGATTTACCGTCCCTTGCTTGCCCTCACCCCCCCTCCCCTTCATCTTGTCCTCTGCATGAGCACAAATGCCGCCTGCAGCTGATTGGCTTGAATATTGTTGTGTGGCTCGGTCTGAGTCACTTTTTATGTTTCCCATTCATATGAAATACGATATCACCATTTTTTGTCTCTTCAGAGAGACACATAGAAGTGTTTTCTTTCAGCTTTTGTCTTGAACAACATCAAACTACTTCCTCTTTTGGTCCCGAGAGGCAGGAGCCTGTTAGATTAGATTACGTTAAATTAGCCTGTATTGTTTCCCTTGGGAGAAATTTGTCTTGGGCATTGAGACTCAGTCAACGCAGCAGCACACAGGTACAATCAAACTACAGATAACAGGCCCAAACACACCCACATCTATAAACACCAGAGCGCGCACACTCCGACATGCTGGCACGTTTCTTTGTAGGACCATTTCTCATGAACTCAGCTTTGTACAAAATATGCTGAGTAAAGAGGAACTAGACCCACTTCCCAGTTGTATTATTGGTCAGTATTTTTTTCCTGTTGTGGGATGATGGTTAAAGTTTGTGCTGCACAGAAAACACCTGTGGCGTAATAAAGCCTCCGCTTTCACACATACTGACTGACCAGCACCGTGGACATGATGGAGGTGCACTGACACTGCACTATCTGACACGACTTGATTTGCACTCCCCTCAGTTTCCGGGAAGGAAAGGTAGCTTTCAGCTCTGATCTACAGTGTGCGTCTTTGTGCAGCTCTGCAGCGTTCATTGTCAGGTCAGCAGCTTCAGGTTGGGCCTCTTCCCTCAGTATAAATAAATGTCTCAGGAGGCTGCACCTCGTGATCCTCTTGTTTAAGTTTCTCGTCTGAAGCTCGTATTGCCGTGAACGTTTTCAGAGCGGTCAGAAGACAGACGAAAATCAGGACATTTTGCTCAGCTGTTATGCATATTGGTCATTATGTACAAAGCACATAATGTTTTTGGAGGGACAAACTCTTCTGCACGTCCTGTAACAGTCAGACCTAGATTGACCTCCCTGGTCTGAACAGAAAATCCAGCTGTTCATCGTACAGCAGACATGACTCAGCACTGTGTTTGATCTGAAGACGTGATTGCTTCTGCATTTATTACTTCCTCGACCGTGAAGCAACTTTCCTTTTGAGTCACGTTATATAAACAAGATGTATGTATTTGCCCGTGTGTCTCCTGAGAAGTCTGTCTCACTCCAGGAATTAGATGGAGACAAGGTGGATATACTGAATGATGGTCAAAACATATGTGTTCCCACCAGCTCCTATAGAAGAAGTTGTCTGTCTAAAAGGCCTCAGCTGTTCCTGAAGTGGTGGATGAGTGAAAACATGAAGGGTGGAGCGAAGCAACGCTGTTTAGAGGCCTCAAGAGGACTTTGTGTGGTTTCACACTCTCAGTGTGAATGAATTCGGGGATGAATACTGTCTGGGACACAGCTACAAAATGTCACCATGATGATGTGTGAAGATGATGAGCAATTTTTGAGAGTTAAAAAAACAAGTTAACAATATGTCAAGCTAACATTGTCAGTGCTCTCAGATGTAAAAATGTCAGTGTAACACCATTTTTCTTTCTATACTTTACATTTCTGTATTGTAGTTTCATCTTAATTAATGGCCAACGTGTTCACCAGTGTAGATATATCTGTAATATGATAAAATCGGCAGATTGTATTTGCCAATTTCGATGCCGACTGATGCATCATCAGTCGAATGAATGTTTATTTCAGTATTTTGTAGACAGACTAATGATATTAGTACATCAATATTGAGGGATCTTTAAAGTTTGGAGACCACGCTGGAAGCAGCAGTTGCCTAGAGCTTCGAGAAGTGGCGTCACATGTGCTTTGTTTCCCTGAAATGTTGGCGAATGAATAAGTAACTCTCACTTTTCTCACCACCTGCACAGTGTTCAGTGAGAGAAAACTGCAGTCTTTCTGGAAATTTCCAAGGTGTGAATGTGTATAACTGTAAGAATGTAGAAAAAAGAAAGTGCGCTCGTTCAATTTCCTGTGGATAAATAAAGGTTAACGACCAGTAAGTAGAGAAAATTATGATTTATTGGCGCAGTCATAGCGCAAAAAATTGGTTTCACAGGATTAACTTATTTTGAAAATGGAGGCCCGGAGGCACAGATTATTTAGAGAAGTGTAAACTCTCAGCCTCCAGCCAACTTTCTCTGTTATTGGGATACCAGTCTCTCATGTCTTTTATAAAAACACAAGCGACAGTTGTGAAACTAGTTACGTAACTCCCATGTTTTCTTTAATGGTCAGCCAGCCTCATTTATGAGATTTTGTTCTCTTGCAAACATATTGTCCTAACCTAAAATATACTGCACCTGTGGGTATTTCAGCGTCCCCACGTATTTCTTTAAATCCAGGGACTAAGACTTACAACGACTAAGATTTTTTCTTCTCAAGCTCATAAAATATCATATGATTTATGTAAAAATGTTCGAAAAGCAAAGTCAGGATTACAAATATGCATGACGCTAATCCCATATGGCTGAGTGATCCCGTTATTGGTAGCAACATGATAGCAAGTCTCAAAAGAAATGACGAAACAAACCGTACATGAATACAAAGGCTCATGTAATGACATGCAGTACATGCAGTGAAGACAGAGTGTATAGGACCAACCAGTCCGGCTTAATACTTAATGAAAGTTTTATTTCCTGAATGTTTATTTGTACAGGAGCAAGTGCACACGGTGACAATCATGTGTTCACAAAGTGGTGAACCTCGCTCCATCCTCGCTTGTGAACGACTGAGCCTTTCCAGGATGCCCCTTTCATACCCAATCATGACATTGTCTCCTGTTACCAATGAACCTGTTTACCTGTCGAATGATCCCAACAGGTGTTTTTGTTCTTGTTAACACTGGATCTCAAATAAATAGAAAATAAAAACGCAGATTTTCCCAGAAAACACATTTATTCACATTTATTTCACTTAACCTGATGAACTGATATAAAACAAGCATCGCATTCTGCTGTATAAATGAAGTTTATATAGATGCAAAGTGACAGAAACTAATGTTTTCTTGTACTGAAGTTCAGCTACAGGATTCAGCGTTAAGACATGAGCGTAACTGCTGATCCACCCTGACGCCTCCGTAACACCATCAAGGATTATTTAGGAAGGATAGGATTAGGACTCTAAATTCTGTCTGTGTATCCACATCTCTCATTTCAATAAGGATCTTTTTCTCATGTTTCAGCTGAACCAAAAAGCTCAAAAACATTTGTAATTCAAGAACCAAAGTGCTTATTGTTGGGACAAGTACACATTTGCTTGTCCTGAAATGCCACAGCTGTGTTTAGCTAACCTCAGCAAGTGAGTCTTTGAAAGACACCACATGAGATGCGCCTGCTATTTTATAAAGTTTGCATGCTCAGTTGAGGCTTTGTGGGACACTTTTCTTAGTTTTACTGTCTGACTCTTCTTTCTGGATTAGGACCAAAGTGGTTTTTGAATAGACACTGCTAAAAAAAAAAAAAAAAATCCCCTTTTTGCTATATTTGCTGCAGGATTTCACTCTGCTGGATTTATTGCGGAGTGGATGTTTACATGAGGCAGAGGTTGATGCTCAAAAGGATCTGTTCGATTATGAAAGGAGATAAGATTATTTATCAGATGTACTCTTTTATTGTTGCGACTCTGATGTTTTGTTTGCATCTGAAATCCCACAGTTTGCCCTCAAAAGTCTAATATTGGTTTTAGCTCTCAAAGCCAGCAGGTACTAGGCTTCAATTATCCTATTTCAAACACAGCAAACCACTTCTGCAACACGAGTGTCATTAATCCTGTTCGACTTGTTGACACACAGACGCATTGTGATCTCTCTAATTAAGATTCAACCACAGTTCCCATGACTGGCCTGCTACATGACTCTGGTGGGGGGAACTCCAGCGATTTACGGGAAGAATCATAAAACTGTAAACCAGACTATACCAGGAAACTATGGGCATGAACCTACACTTAGTGACTCCTTCGTCAGCTAATATAACTACAGAAGTGAACTTACTCATCATCTTAGCTGAGTCGGTTTCTGGCTCGTAAAATAAGCATCCGCATGAAATCCCATTGAATCCTTCCGATGAGTAATTAGACGTGGCGGAGATCCTGTTGTAAATTAGATCATTGATATCTGGCAGATGGCAGAGAAGAGTGGAAATCGAGTCGAGTCCAATAAACACTCAAGGACTGTTGCACAGTGGAGCTACTGTATATGCGACAGGGTGGGGGAACTTCTGTTTGACCCACTATTTTCCAGCCTCCCTCACATCAGCAGCTCGCAGAGAGATGTGGTCCATTACTCGTCTTCTGTTAACAAGCATCTGGACCAGGTTCCAGGCAATCGGCTGCCACACAACGCCCGGCTGTTTGCTGCAGGGGTGGCCTTAATGCCTGCAGTAATGAATCAGCGCCGACTGTTACGGCAGCTCAGAGGAAGCCAAATATACACTCGCTGCAGCGTCACACTCAGGACTGTTTGATTGAAGCCTGCTGACACGGGGGTCAGGCACGCCGTTTGTTTTGGTTTTACTGCATCTGGGACCTTCGCCGTCGGTCACCTTGGTCCATTTGATGTTAACGATTGAAAGCAGAGCTGACGATGGCTGCGAAATGAGGGAGGAACATTCAGAGTGTGACACATTTTGGGGTTTATGTTTCAACCCTTTGAATGGCATGGCGAGCTGTCACAGTGGCTGAGTCAAAGCTTAGCAACACGGCAGTAAATACACTCGGAAGGGAGCTGATCAGACCATTGCATTGTGGGTAATGTAGCGCCGTATCGCAGGAGTGCAGTTTGTATTTCAACTCTATTACATTTCAAGCAAACACTCTTTAATCCACCACATTGATCTAAAGACTGTGTTACTTTGCAGATTAAGATTTTACATAGAAAAACATTCAATAAGCTGATAAAGTACAAAACATTGTTTAAGATTAAACCATTGGTTCACAACCTCTTACAGAAAACAGTGTCTAGTTGGGAGCCTTGCCATGTGTCAGATGAAATGTTTGCTGTTTCGGGAAAAAAGCAAAGAATAGAGAGAAGTCAAAAAAATGAAAACAGATGTTTGTTTTTTCATATTTCTTCCTCTATTAATTATGTCATGACCTTCCAGATTTATCATGCAACCCTTTCAGGGGCCCAACCCCTGGGCTGGGAACCACTGGACTAAACTAGCTATCTATATGTAAAGCAGTTAAAACAAGCTCCACCTTGAGCAGTTAAAACAGTAAAAAGCTGCTAACACATTGATGCATATTAACAATTAGTATTAATAATGTAGCTCCCATGAGGTATTTTTGCTACAGAATGATTTTTCTTACTTTTATTACTTTAAATACATGTTGCTGATAATACTTTTATATGTTTACTGAAGCAGGATCTTGAATTGTAAAGGAGTGCTGATAGACTTTGTCGTGGTACATTTACTTAATGTAATTAAGTAAATGTATTGGGTCCTTCTTCCACCGCTGGTTCACAAGCTGTTCAGTGATGTGTTTCACAGAGTGTTTTGTATATATCTTATTTTTTGTCTTCTAAGATGACTCATTTGTGTTTGGTTTCTGTCTCCCACAGTACATGAGAGATGACTGACGAGCAGCAGTTTGGAACAAATGACAGAAGATTACAGATGCTTTGGCTGAAATGAGATGATGCCAGCAGCTGAAAATCAATCTAATTTGATTACATGTGAGAACTGAAAGATGCTGTCGATGGTTTCAGCACCAGTGGATTCCTAAAGCTGCTCCAGGAGAATCATTGTCTGCGGTTTTACTGAAGGGATCTCTTGGTGGACGTCGGCGAGCGGGGGCCAGGATGTGGCCCCCTGACCTCGGACCTCCAGACGTCCAGCTGACTCTTCCTGGTTTCGGAAGTGTGTTTGAGGATGCTGAGGACCCTCAGGCACCTTTGTCTTCTGGTGGCTTCTGTCAGTCATCAATACATTCAGGTGGTCTGGGCGTGTGCTGTCTTCCAAGGACTTCCCTGTCCCTGTCCTCGCTGGGCCGTGACCTCAGCTCCCTGCTCAGCTGTAAGACAGCTGGATCCCACATAGAAAAGACTATGGAGGACTTTGCCACCACGGCACACACAGATCCTAAAAACAACAACCAGAGGTTCAGTTGTTACCCCAAGCCCTCCCTCCCTTTAACCTATATGCTCTCCAGCTGTGCCACATCTCCCCCTTTTGGCTCTCCACCGTCCTCTCTTTCCTCTTCCTCCTCATCCTCTTTATTTTTTGCCTCTTCCTTGCCTCTTTCTGAGGCACCTGGGGGCAACAAGACTTCTCATCAACAACAAAAGATACAGGAAGAGTATCACTCAATCAAACAAGAGCCTGCAGATGATTTCTCACCATGCAAGAGGGAACCGTTTCAAATTAACAACCAGCAGGGGGAGCTGTTTCACGTGGGCCAGCCCCACCAAGGCCACGATGGTCAAGACGGCAGCCCACTTCATTTCCCGAGGCTTAACGGACCCACAGGACAGGACCTCGCAGCGGACCAACAGGACCAGCCGTGTCATTGGATCGACTGCAGCGCCACTTACAGCAGCCAGGAGGAGCTGGTGAGGCACATCGAGAAGGTGCACATCGACCAGCGCAAAGGGGAGGAGTTTTCCTGTTTCTGGGCCGGCTGTGTGCGGCGCCACAAGCCCTTCAATGCTCGCTACAAGCTACTCATCCACATGAGGGTCCACTCTGGAGAAAAACCCAATAAATGCATGGTGAGTCTGTCTGGCTGATCACAGTAAATCATAGTTTGTTGTTTTTTTTTACTTTATATGCAGTGAGATTAGAATATTTCTAATACAGTGATGATGGAGATTCTACTTAAACATCATGTTTCAGAGTCAGAGAAAAGACAGAAATTGGAGGCTTCTTTCTAGAACTCATTGTTTCCTGTTTTGCTCTGTTTTGTTTGAATTTTCTTGCTGAGTTTTGTGTACTTGTATTAAGGCCTATCTAGGAACAAGAATCGGAAACTAGCTTAGGCTACACATGTTGTACTACCTGGTAATGCACAGTTAGCAATGATCTGACCAGCAGTCAGTTGACAAAGCACATTTCAGAACATTAAAAAGAAAGTCTTTGCAGATGTGTTAAGATGTATAACACTGGTTAATCCCACCTTAAGGACACACATCTTGTTAGTTTTTTTTCTGTCTTTATATAGAGTGAAAAATCAACAGAGCACCTTGAAAAAGCTTGTTAGTCCTTGAAACGTCTAAGATGGAAGAAATGAATTGTCCAATGATTTTGGGTGCACACTGTCAGCCACGTCCAGGTGAGCTCCTCTTTCACGATGATGCAGCCGTGCACGGTGGAATCTCTGGATAATGCACTTCTAATTGACTTTGCAGATGATTTATCCAAAACACGCATGAATCAAACTGGCGACCTCAGCAGCTTAAGCTCAGCCACCACTGTTGCAACCATCAGTCAAAGCATCTGTCATTCTTTCCAGCTTTATGTTGCCTTCAAATGAGCCATGTAGAGGTTTAACTGGGTTTGAGAGACTGAGCGGCCGATGATCGTGAGCCCGCTAGACAGAGATGATCAAACGGTTTCCTTTCCTCGGGACAGGTTTCCCTTACTCATGCATGCCAGAGGCAGAAACGTGGCAGTGCTGAATGAATGGAGGATGTGTCTGTGGCACTGAGCATTAAAAAATCTACTAATCACACTTGTTATTCTGACAAATGGAATTAATTCAGTTATTTTCATACGTATTTATGTTTAGTGATGCAATAAACTGATAAACCATTCATTCCTGTAGGAGCTATTCCCTCAGAGAAAACTCTTTTTTTGCCATGTCGGCATCTTTTAGTTCAAATCCTTCAGTCCTGGTTGAATTTTGAAAATTGAAAATTGATAGGGGGAAAAAAGGGACTGCAGGGCTGAACATAAATTGCATACAACCCAGATTCTAGATTGTCTTGGTATTTATAAAAATCTATTAATTAGTAACTGAGAAATCAGAGAAAAAAGTATATTTAAAACATATAATAAACAATAATACACACAATTCAAGGGTTCTCTTCTCTTAAATAAGCTTCTAAAAAACTCCAGAACTGAGCTGATTTTATTTCCACCGGTAAGTGTGAGGACTTTGCAGCCTTCTTCCACAACAAAATAAAGACATTTAGGGCAAATATTCCCATAATCACTCATGCTCCTCTTACCCTGCTGCTTCTCAGTTCACTGCTGTTTGAACTAATCCTACACCACCCAGTGCTGATGATCTTGGAACGGTGGTTCAGACTCTTAAGTGCTCCACTTCTTCACTCCCTTTTAAAAGCATTTATAACTGTTTACCTAAGGATATTTTAACCATTGTAAACACCTTTTTACAGTCAGTATTTTCTTAGGTCACCCAAAGCTTCAATCTGTAAACCACTTTTAAAGAAACCCACTTGAGACCCATCTATTATCAGTAACTGCAGACCAATCTCTAACCTCCCATTCCTAAGCAAAATTATGGTACTGAAGGCACTGGAGAAACCAAAGAACATGATTCTGACAGCGCTGCTAACCTCTCTCATCTAGAAAAGCCTGGGAGCGCTGTGAGAATCATGCTGTTTGATTTCTCCAGTGCCGTCGGTACCCAACAGCCCACGCTTCTGAGGGACACCACCTCACAGCGTGGATTGAGGGCTACCTCGCCAGCCGACCGCAGTACGTGAGGATCCAGGCCTGTGAGTCTCACGTGGTCGTTTGCAGCACGGGGCCCCGCAGGGAACGGGCCTGGCTCCCTTCCTCTTCATCCTCTACGCTGCAGATTTCACATTTCACGCACAATTCAGTTAACTGCCAGCTGTAAAAGTTCTGTGATGACTGCAGTCTCCAGTAAGCAGGTCAGAGAAGCGACCCAGGCATTTGTGAACTGGGGCCACGGAACTGGTCGCTGGTCCTTAGAAGATCCAAGGTTCAACTACCAATGAATGAGCTCTTATCTCAACAAAAAACTCACAGAAAGCAGAGAAAAACTCTTAGTTTGAGACTCAGTACGACGGTCAGCCAACAAAAATAAACCCAAGTGACACTTCATGTGTTTAATAGACAAGTTTAGGGAGTCTCCGACACATCCCATAGTCCAGCCAGTGCACTGCCGTCGGCTCCAGGGAAGGACCGGCCTGGGGGAGACGAATCATAGAAACACCTCTGAATATAATGCAATCCAGTAACGCCACCTTTAATTATGCAAAGACTTATAGTTAAAGTGGATTATGGCAGAATAGTTTAATTGAATAACTTTAGACTGTACAAACGTAACTACTAAAGTTGCCAGTGAGTGTATATAAAGGCAATGACTAACATGAATACACTGAATGGCCATAATTTATTTCAGCTTTTAACTATAAATAGCAAAGAATATTGTGGTTTCGTGATGTAAAAAGTAGATAAATCATGGAGTCCGGTAGAACGGCTGTTATGTTCCCACAGAGTAAACTCTTCCTGCCTTTTCTTTTAAAACGTTCAGACTGTTTACAAGGATGAAGGACCATAAATTCACAATGACAGAATACAACAAAAGGAGCAGATGCATTCTGAAAAACTCAAGACACACGTCCAAGATGAAGACAAAACCAGACCACGTTCGGCTGGAGGAGACAGAGGCTGAGGTCTCTGCGCTGACCATCACAAGCGGCCTTTGAGCTGCTGCACAGGGTCAACCTGCATCACCTCCGTCATGAGTCATTTTCTGAAACACAACTGTTGCTGCATGAACACGTCTGTCCTGCGATGACCTTCAGTTTGGTGCCAAAGCCCCGTCCCTCAGAGTGAATAACTCTCTCTGTAATTCCCCAGCGACTCGGCTGCTGTCGTCAGCCTGTGTCTCCGATTAATAATTCATTCAGAAATCTCAACTCACAGACACGCTTCTTACTTCAGAGAATTAGTTCATTAAAATGACCTAATCTGCTGCCAGCTTATAAATATATTACTGTGGATGGTTGCCAGCAAGCAGATTAATAAAATTAAATCAACATCAACACACAAAAAAAGTCATTAGTCACACTTGAACTACGTGAATAACGTCATTTCATTTTCATAAAGCGCTCAGGCCAAAACATGTAAATTAAGTCATTCCTAGTGCAGCAATGGAAAATGAATATATCTCACATGAATGTGGTCAGTGTTTGTTAATGAATTCAGCCATATTTACCAGCTCGTAATGTCGAGTCTTAGATTAGACAGGTGTTATTCAGGCTGTAAACACCAGTTCTCAGGGGGTTTTTAAATTCATGGTGGGAGAGTCATTTACCCATAATTTATGGTGCTGAAATGACGTTTGTATACTCAAATACACATTTAAAGATAAGTCTGGTGATATTCTATATTTTCCAAAAGACCAAAACCAGCAATGAAACAAATATTGTCTTTGTACTCAAACTTAATTTATTTTGTTCCTTCTATTCCTCTTTGGCCTCCAGCAGCTGTAGACAATATTACAACAGGAGAAAAGGAGGAAGTCAGGTGACAAGTGAGAGCAAAATCATGTTTGTTATCGTCACCATGTGGACGAAGCTCCTGCCTTAATTATGTGGACATCGCTACCCCCTTAATGTCATTTTTCCACATGCAGGGTAGACGGATAGACGTCTATAAACAGTCGATTTTCATTCCTAACGCATCAAATATAGCAGCACTGTAGGTATCATTACTTCTGTGCCTTTGTAGTCAGGTGACACTGTATAAAGAGCAAGAAAAGTCCACGTATGCAGGAGGTTGGCATGGTTGGATGGGTCAAGCGATTTAACACACACAACTAATGTGAGTATTTTAACACCAACCACAATCGTTTCCTTAAGCTAACCAAGCAGTTTTGGTGCCTAAACGTGAACATAGTTTGAAGCAGCTGCTGATCAAGCACCCACATGTGACGAGTTGGGATTCATGTTGGCCACACAGATACAGATATTTTGCAAATCAAACATTGTCCTTATTTTGCATTTGGGCCTCTTATTCACACACATAACTGTGTTTTAGGTCACTAAATTGAAGATCTCATCACCTCAATTCACGCTTGCCCCTTGTTTCTTTGTGTAAGGATGGCATAACCTAAACTGTTAGCTTATGTTTGGTTAGCATTGCTATGGTTATACCATATATAAAGAAGTAGCTGCTATTGATTGTGTTAAAATAAGTTCTCTACGCATACTCAGAATATTCTTCTCAGGTATTTGACGTGTTGCTGATGTAGACTTTATGCCCCCCACCTGACCCAGTAAGCTTGTATGAGCGCTTTAAATCATTTTTGCTTTCCCGTGAAGATATTTTGTAAAACAAAGGTTGTGTGGACAGATGTTTTCTTTTTTTAAACAGAGGGGGGGATGTCTGTGATGTATGTGTGGTGAAAGAGTCTCTCTCTGGACGGAGTTTCACTCTGATACTGAAGCACATTGCTTCCATCCTGCAGTTAACAGTCAGCCCAGATAGTCACAGGTGAGTCAGCAGTCAGTGCCTGAGTGCCTGCAGCTGATACCAAAGCACCCCCACACTGCCACAAACACCGGCGGTTTTGGTCTTTTCATGGGATTTGTTATTGACACTGCCAAAAATACAGATAATTACCAGCCTTATTCTTTAAGTACACACGTTCAAAAAACAAAAGATTACGGTGAGAAACATCACAAATGCCAGTGCTGATTTACAACAAGCTAAGAATAGAATGGCAGGATAAACCTTAACTTTTGGAAATGAGACTTTTGGAAAGACACACGATACTGTCTTTATTAGGAAATAAAGTATATAAGCTTAAATAAAGCTGTGCTCAGATTACTGCTCCGTCAAAGGCTTGAAAAATCTGTTTCTGTTCAGAAGTCATGTACATCCACACGGGTCGGGTTACATTAGATTTTTTGGAATATGGTATTTTAGCTGCAGTAGCCATGGGGAAAATTGACAAGCAAAGCTGAAAGCTGAAGGGCGGTTTGTCTTTCCTTCTTTCAAACAACTCAAAGTGATGTTTGCCCTCACAGCTCAGCTCGCATGAAGCTGCAGAACGTTAAATCTGAAATGCCGCATGCTTTATCTTCAGTTTCCCACGACATGAGGAGCCTTGATCTGGTCTCTGTGTACTATTACCTGTCACTGTGTATTCTTATGTGATTGATTATGATCATGAGTTGCTTTTAATTTTTTTTTTTTTTTTCTCAAGGCGATTTAGAGCCTTGGATTAATTAATGACCATGATGTAGTGTTTTTATGCACAGACGTATTAAAGTAAATGAGGTGACTGACATTTACTGACTCATTAGCGAGACCTAATAAAACCGCTGGAATGGATATTAGGTAGAAAAACTGTTTCCATATTTCCCTCTGGATTAGTTTAAAAAGGATGAAGCACTTAATTCTTCTGTTTTATAGTAAAAGAGTCGGAACTCATTTGAAGTTTGCAAAACATCCTTTTTAGAAACAAATCCTTACATGAATTAAATCTTTTAAGCTTATTTAAATGTCATGTGACTGCAATGAACGCAGCGATTTGCCCTTGTTTTGTGTCTTTAACAGTCTCTTTGTTAGCAGATGCCCCTTATTTTCATCTAAACGACTGATGGATAAATTGGACAATGTCTCTGGTGATCTCTTTTTAAGTCCCTGTTAATGCTGCATTGGGTGTAAATCAAACTTTGAGAAATATTTCCATTTAGACTTTGACTTTCATGTCAGAAAGGAAAACGTTTCAAACCTGCAAGATGTGAGATTGAATGTGACACAGTGGCTGTAAAGTTAAAAAAGCTTTGGTTTATGGCCTGCAGTGCGTTGCGTGTGCTGACTGTGATATTTGCCTTGTGTCTGGCTCAGGCTGTGTGTGTGTGTGTGTGTGTGTGTGTGTGTGTGTGTGTGTGTGTGTGTGTGTGTGTGCGTGTGTGTGCATGCGTGTGTGTGTGTGTGTGAGGTTTTCTTCCAGTTTGTTATTACTTAGCGGCCGGACCTGGTCTTATATCCACACTACTGTCGTCCAGCGGACATCCCTGCGTATCGTGCTCCTTTAGTCTTCCTCGCCGTAGCAAAGAGCAAGCAGGCAGCATGGCTCAGTGGTTGGTCCAACTGGCTTTATAGGAAACTTTATCCACATTTGTGTGTGAGCGTAAGAGCGCAGGCAGGTGTTCAGGGTCATCAACTCAGCCTAACACGCTCACAATAACTGGAGTTTCTTTGAGGTTACATTATCACCAGCTAACAGCATGCTAACCAGCTACAACCAGCTCCTAGCAGGTCAAGCTAGGTTCTTCTTTCAACTTACTTTCTTACATATCAGCAAAAAATGAATTGCTTTTTTTTTTTTTTTTTTAACACACTTAACCGTTAAGTGCAATAGTCACTCTTCTTTTTGCTCTATTTTTGTTCTCCACCAACGCCTGACAGAAATATCTGGCTGTTTAGCTGCTAAACGCTCCAATATGTTTATCGGCTAGTTGCTAACTTTGTCTTCCTGCTGTAGCTGGAAACTAGATTGATGAGAGCAGTGAGAGTGAACCAAAACAGTAAAGATATCGGCCAGAAAACCAAAACAGTGAGCTGAAACACACTAAAATGCTCCATAGAGCTGCGCAGTCAAGTGCGTTTACCACAAAGAGTAACTTCTTTTACCTCACGCAAAGCCATTTAGCCCTTTGTTTATATGACAATATTGATTACAGCTGCTTAAAGTCATGAAACGAAAGTCGGTTTCAAATGGACTTCAAATCACAAAAATAGTGGATGTGTTATGTTGCAGTGTTTCTGTTTCTCTTGTCAGTTTGAGGGCTGCACCAAGGCGTTCTCTCGTCTGGAGAACCTGAAGATCCACCTGAGGAGCCACACAGGAGAGAAACCGTACATCTGCCAGCATCCCGGCTGCCTCAAGGCCTTCAGCAACTCCAGCGACCGGGCGAAGCACCAGCGCACACATCTGGACACGGTCAGTGCACAGCTGTCACCACCACACCTGCCTTAAAGATTATACTTAACATTTAAAATGCATCGTATTGCAGCAGAGGTGTATTTACAGTATAGCACGAAACCAGGGAACATCATTACTTATCAGTTATATTCTAAACCCTCTTATCTACCTTTTAACCCTTTTCAGACAAGCTCTTGTTACAGGATTTTGCAGTCAGGTTAATGTAAGACTGCAGGAGCGCGCAGTGAAACATGCAGAGATTACATGTGCGCCTTGTTCACCTGCATTAGGCAACTGTAATAAATGTAATTAATGAAAGAAAATAAAGTAAATAAACCATGAAACACTGTGAATGAGCCAATTTCCAGTCGTTTCCCTTCATGGTGATTTCAAGTGGCAGCAACAGAAGTCAAACAGGGTCCCGCCTTCAAGAGGAACTCAAGGAGCTTATTTTTTTGCACTGTACACATAATTACATAGATTCGCGTTGGCATATGCTGTAAATACATAGGACCTTTCCACAGTACGCATATTGTGTGTATTCTGTTCAAATTCAGCTTGTATGTCTGCAAATTGCACTGAAAAGCAACAACTCCACCAATGCCAGCTGTACGGATGAATGAACATGGAAATCAAAGAGCTTCTCATGCGGCATGCGAGGAAAAACGAACTAAACTGAGAGTTCAACTCAACACCTTGTCACACTGTGCTTCTGCACTGCCAAACGTCATAAAACAGGAAGCGGGATTCACCATCTAATAATCGTAAATGGTGAAACTGATGGGAAAATTTGTCGGGGGATTCAGGGAAGCGGGGGCGATGGTCATAAATTAAGGCTTCGGCAAAAGAAGTTGTGAAATTCACCACCGATGCATCCTGAGAGACAACAGAAAACAGTGCATGAAATCCAAACTCTTAAAATCGTCATTGCTCCCTCTTGTCACCAGGTGCCAAATATCCCACCAGTGCTGTGACTCTTTGCATCAAAGCCCTTGCATGTCCAATGGCAGACTGCTTTTATTCAAGTACTGTGCAAGTACAATTTTTAGATATCTGTATTTTATTTCACGATCTCTATTTCACAATGCTGTCAAAACACCACAGTTAATTATCCACATTTTACCATGTGCAGTTTCAAAATTGTTTCCGTTAGCAAGATTATTTTTTAAAATATTTTTTTATACTCGACTTCTGTAGAAATAGTTGATTTTTTATCTTGTGCTTTTATTCTGCCCTACTTCCTCTTTATTGCTTGCTGTCTGTAACACCCTAATTCCCCCAATGGGAGATCAATAAAGTTATCTTATCTTATCTTATCTTATCTTATCTTATCTTATCTTATCTTATCTTATCTTATCTACTTCACTTCATTTCACGAGCAAATAGTACAAATATTAAACTTTTGCCACATTTATTTGACAGCAGTAGTAATGAGGAAGATCTAGATTTCAGACAAATGATCAGCTTTCACATTTCTTGGATTGTTCTAAATTATTCTAAACCCTCCATCCGTATATGAAGTATTTTTTGTGGTCCGGTTTTAATTTGGATCTACGATGACCTTTACATCTTGATGTAGTTACAGTCCTGTGAGATATACAGTAACAAAGAGACTTAAAGACTGTGACTTTGGAAGAATCCCACTTGAGACAAAACAAAGACTGCGGCTTCTCGTCGCGCATCATTTACCATAGAAGAAGAGCATTAGGAGGACATCTCTCAGAGGCCACGACGAACAGGAGGAGTTACTATGAGGCTGTATCAGCTGCACAGCACACACGATATCCTCCAACTGAACTCTTGAGTTGTGTTGTGGGTAATGTGGGTGCCATGATTTGACAAGAAAGATGATATCTCTGGATGTGCTGCCTTGATTTTGATTGACTGACCGACAATGTTACAGGAGTGCAGTAATAAAGGAGCTTTTAGGTAAAAGAAATCAACGTCTGGATGACAGAAAGCCGTCACTGTAACACACGGAGGGAGCGAGCAGTGTGACTGTGAGCAGCAGAGGATAAACCCTCACTCTCCTGTAGGTTTTAAACACACAGACCTCTTTATGATATGCAATATTTGCTTGGTATTAAGGGATATGAGTGGTGCACTAAACACGTATAAAATCACTTTAATTTGAAGTGCCATAGCTCTACTCTGTCCTCCTCTTTCTGCAGAGCTGCCTGATATACAGTCTGAACATTCTTTAGGATTGTGAAACTACATACCTGATGTGGATTTACTCTGTAAACCACAGTTATTTTTACTCCTGCTGACAAGCGATGAGGGCTTAGCAGTAATCCAGCAAATCAGATCTCTTATTACACGGGTGAGATGGAGCTGTACGTTGCACTCCAGTGTTATTGCAACAAGAAGAGAAAGTTATTTTCTCCTTTTTGTGGTTTCACGCTGGCTAATCGCGGCTTTGCAGTTGCGTCACAAATCAAGAATCAGACACATCTGGCGCCATCACTGAGGCCCAGTGGAGAACCGTCTAAATGTAAATAATTGCAGAATATACTCTAACAACCAGCCAAGAAAAGGCTGGTGTCAATACAAGTTATTTAAGTTTGACTAAATAACTTGTATTGCGTTACTAACAATATAAATAATAGACTGTCATGAAAGATTTCCAGAATGAGGTCAATCTGTCGCAACTAACATTTGCAGCTCACATAAGCTGAAAACTTTGCTTTTTCACTCAATATAAACCCTTCGCAGCAGTTTCAGATCCTTTACTGAGGTGAAAGTACTGATACACACAGTAAAAATACTCTAGTAAAAGTCCTGTATTGAAAATGTTGTACAAGTATGTAAGTATAATCAGGGAATGAACGAACTAAAAGTAAGTGCTCAATGTCTAAAAATGTCTGTGATAGCTATATTATTATATATTATGTCATTGCCATTATTATTCATCTCCATTAATCGATTGATTGTTTGGATTGCAAAAATTCAGATGTGTTGAAATATTGTCATAATTACCAAAGTGGCTCCTTTACGATGCTTGTTTTGCCCAACTGAGAGTACAAACCTCAAGATTATTAAAAAATAAATCAAAATGAGTAGAGGAAAGAAAAAACAGCAAATCCTCACATTCGAAATGACCAATTACTCCAGCAGTACTCTCATATGCTGTTGGGTAGTTTGATTTATAACAAAGCGTCATATTTTATAAGCTCTTTGTTTGTTTTCTGCAAAAAAAAAAAAGAGGAAATATTGAAGTAAATGAGCTCAGGTTTGCACTTCAGTACAGTGCTTTGATAAGTGCACTTAGTGACTCAGCTGTGTGTTGTCAAAGCAGCAGTGATTTAAGATGAGTTAGAAAATGTTAGAAATGGTGAAATGCTAAGTGACCAATCAAAACAGCAAAGCAAACAATGAGTCGTATTGTTTTCTGCTCAGCTCGCTTCGGTTCGACTGTGTTGTCACTTTGGTTTGTCAAAGCATTTCCGTCACAACATCTTGAATTGCTACATCACAAAGGAAAGCATTGTTTCAGCCCTGTCAATTTAATATTTAGATAATTTTGACACACACATTTGCACTCTGACATGCGTATTCATTCATTTATGTCTTAACTTTTGCAGCTGACACAACAGCTATGCATGCAATCAGTCTGAAATTTGTATAAGCATACAAGGACAGTGGAGTTCAACACCTCATTTCGACTTTATCCTGTTGGACTCAGGAGGCTCTCAGCTCACCTCCCGGGGAATATTGTTCGGAAACTCTTTCATAAGAGCAAGATATTGCCCAATTTTTGCTAGCATGTAACATTAGGCGCTGCAGAGGAGTGCTTGCTCTGATGCCAGATCTACGTTAGAGTAAATGCACATGTGAAATTTGAAATGTGTTTATTTTTGTCCTTAGGTAATTGCACAAACAATTTGGGATTAAAGAAAAGGAAGAAAACAAACAGCGAAAAGATTCTAATCACTTCCCAAAAACACAGGATAGTAGAAAAGAAAGGAACAAAGGGTGCATCTACCCTGCACTCATCTATTTGTTATTAACGGTGATTTAATGCAGACATGCTGCTGCTTCCACTCTTAAACCCCTGCTCAGTTTGTCGTTCAGCCCTCAGATTCATTGTGATAAACACTTTGCATCCACAAATCCCTCATGGGACATTCACCACGCGATGTAACGTCTGTGCTGAGCTGCACGGCGGAGAGCTGCTCATGTCTGATGCTTCAAGTCCCGCAAGTTTTTTCCAAACATGGAAAAATCTGCCTTCAGCTTTGGTGCACCGAACACATGGAATCACTACTCCTGGACAATTCAAGACGATGATCTCACACCGCTTCACCTCAGTGTGCAAATGTTTTTTATTTGTTTTTATTAAGACAAAAAGACAAACAACACAAGGAAGACAAGAACAGTAAGAACAGTGAATACATTGAGGCCAGTTAATTGAATTTCACAGGGAGCAACAGAACAGGGTTGTGTTAGCTGTCGCGTGTTGTGTTGGTTTGATGTTGGTGTATACAGGTGTGTGTGTGTGTGTGTGCGTCTGTGTGTGTGTGTCTGAATTCTGGATAGTCAGTCTATGAGGCGGATAGGTGACAGAAAACTAAAGCAGAGTGTAGCAAAGGAGACAAGTTAAAAAAGGCGATTAAACTGAAGAGAGAAAGAAATAATTAGTAATAATAAAGATAAAAAAGTACACTGATGCTGATTTTTGAGGCTTAAATAAATGTTTTGAATTAAATTGAATCAAGTAATATAAGACAAAATCACTCTCATACTAATGCCAACATGTCATTCTGCTCACACATTTGTTATGAAATCATTTTTAATTATATAACTGATGAACATTTTCAGCTCCTCACCCCAACACGTCCTTAAATTCACCTCTTTAACAGACATACAGTGATTTTTTTTTTTTAAATTAATCCCAGCTTTTTACAGTCCTCACAGATCACACAACATTTGAATATTTCTTTTTGACCTAATGGTTTGTGCAGGGTGAATTTTGAAGCTCTGAATTAAAATTAAAAAACAAAACAAAACAGTGGGTTAATCTGGTCCTTAATTCAGATTTTCAGCTAAATATAATCTTTAGATCTCCTGCATTGCTGTTATCACTATGTGGGTCATTATTTTTTACTTGCAGTGTTCAAATTCTGGTACATAAATTTACAAGATTCAGCTAAATACTGTACATGTGTTTTCATGTAAACTTAATTCACTCCACCTGGTTAAACGCTAATGAAACAGGGAGAAACCTGGAATGAATTAGATTCATGGAAATGGGCTCATTTACTCATCTAAACTCACAGCTTTGATAAAATTGTGAAATTCAGCCGACAGCATGTCAGTAAATTGAAGAAGAAAGCAGAAACTCGGTGCTCAAGGATAGTTCTGTTTACAGTGTAACCACATTTCAAAGCATGTTCCCTGATGTTTATCCCCATGTCTTTTATTTTGAAATGACTGCGACCTTAATTTTCCACATGAAGATTTTCCAGATTAATTTATGCAAAGCTGATGTATTTTATTGTGAAAGATGGAAATGACCTGCTGACATAAACTCATGCATATTCTGATGGCAGTTAGTGATCTGAAGTTTTCCTGATGAATAAACTGATTTATGGCTGAGCTGTTCCCCTTAACACTTCTCTCTCTTCCTCTCCATAAGCCTGCAGACGAAAGGTAAATACACTCCATTTTCAGCTGAGCAGGACGTTACGTAACATGTTGACATAATCTACATGTCCTCCTTCCTCTGTTAGTGCGGTTGTCACGCTAAATAACCACATGTACAGCATTCATCCCAAATGTTTGTGTGCATAATACACAGGACTACTGTACACCGTATATACAGTATCATACCTGTAAGCCATCTGGATGTGACTCTGCTAAAGTTGTGCTTTTATTTTTCTAACCTAAACTGCCATAAATGAATAAACACTGTGGATCTCAGGATCTATTTTCTTGCAGTACCCCTTTTTTTTCTTTCTCACACCTCTCCCCTCTCTGTGTCGCGGCTCGTCCACAGAAGCCGTACGCCTGTCAGATCCCAGGATGCACCAAACGCTACACCGATCCCAGCTCGCTACGAAAGCACGTCAAAGCTCACTCAGCCAAAGGCCTGCAGGAGAGGGAGGTCAAGGTAACAGCAGCAGTTACGTTTCCTCAGATTGGACATTGAACCTTTCTGAGTACCAGCAGTAGAACATCTTTTATGAAACCCTCTTGTTAGATTGGGTTTAGATTAGATTATATTAGGCTGGATGTGGTGGAACAGCAGAAAGTAGGAGTGAGGTTTAGAAGAAAAGGCTGCAGATAAAAACATAGCGTAACAAAATTATTATTACTTTGGGGGGATTTTTTTTAAAGCTTTTATTGATGTCTTAAACCTGTATAAACTATTTCTTCATTCATGCCATCTTGCTCCTTGACATCAGCTGCAAAATTCTGTAAATCTCATTGAAAAATTCACTCATTGCATGGAAATAAGTTCCATTTCATTGTTCAGTTCTTATGTTTTGTGAATGCGCTTTTCATCCAGTGAGAGCTGATGGTCACTAATTATGGTTTCAGTATGGATGGTCTTTTCTACCATGACAAAAACGTTGGATATAAATCCAAAATGTATGTTTTTTTTAATGGAAATATTCAAAATAATAATAGTAATAATAATAATAATAATTTGGTATAAAATGTAGACAATTTCAGTGTAAATTTCCCAAACTCTGATATTTTAGGTACAGAAGAAGTATCAGAAACTGCTGGAGGGGCACAAATGTAGATACAGATTTTTCTTGATAATTATCATAATCGTAAATGTCAGAATTTGGAAGAAAAATTAAACAAAGATCCTGATTGTGTGCCGACCACAGCAAAGGTCAACAGCGAGGGAGAGGAGGAACTCTCAAAAAAGTGAAGAAGAACTGTATATTTATGTGTTGCCTCTTAATTTATTCTGATTCTTGCCTAATAGTCCACATAAAACATGCAAATCAAGACATCACAAAAGTTTGGCCCCTTTAAGAATTAAGTCCAGCGATGAGGGAATAAGCTTTTGCCGTTTGGAGAACCTTTTCCACAGAAGAAGGTTTTCCAGAGGTCAGCGGTTCTAGGTAGCTCCCGGTCTCTGCATGAAGAACCCTTGTTTCTGACAGAAAGAGATGGAGAGGAGGGAGTAAGCATGTTTATGATTCAGTAGGATGAAATACAACAAGAATTACACACACTCCCTGGAAGTCAGAATAGGGAGCCTATTGTTCGGCGTTATCTGGGCCTTGTTTGTTTTCTATGGACCGTGAGTGACACTGGGGCTTTGTGTGTATTCCCATGCCTTGTTTGGTTTAAACAGAACCACGTGTGCTTGTAAGTTTTGACATGGCTAACACGCCCTGCGCTGCAGTAAACCCTGTGGGGCTAAATAGGACTTTGAAATATTAAACATGCACTTCATAAACTCCTTACGGTTCTACATTTCTTCAAGCTGATGCATCACAGCTATTGAAGCTTCTATCTTCATAAACACTGGTTTGGGAGAACATTTTTCGAGGATTATTCATGCTTCTTTTGTGGTTCCTGGGTGTCCTTCGCAAGCTTCTTCTGAGTCCCGCAGCTGTCACTAAACTACTTCGGAAAGTCCTGCGGGACGCTCTGTGAACGGTGGATAATAAAGTTAATCGTCCCGCCTTAACTTTGGTCAAACATTTTCGAGTGAGATTGCCACACAGCATTTCTGGATTCTGTGTCCGGAGAAGCTGCATCGCGAGGCAAAACAAGAACCAGGCATTGTTTCTTTGAGAAGTGAACAGTAGAAAACTGCCTGCAGAAACTCGCTGTGTCTTCAGTGGATCTACTGTATGTAATCAAAAGAGAAGTGAATCCTTTCACATTTTAACTCCGTGGGACTTGTATTGCCCAACAGCAAAACACAGTTGTACGCAACTAAGCTGCAGGATTAACATAATTACTCTCAACTGCACACGCTCACCAACGTGAAACACAACGCCAAATATACAACAACAAGCTTTCATCATGAGCTGTCTATATGAACACATGTATTCTGTCTCTTTGACAGGTTCAAGTGCACACAATGCTGGAATCGGACATTTTGAGTGATTGTCTGGCGAGGCAGCACCTCCACAGCTCTGCCTCCTCCCACCAAGGAAACAGCTCACCTTTACCGAGCTTGGATGACTTCACAGGTAGGCGCAGATCAAACGGTAGCAAAAGCAATGAATCTCTGCTTTAGCCTCCGACGCCTCTCTGGAAATTAGTTAGAACAAAGAAAAGGGTAATTGCCCCAACACCTGGGCTGTTAAGCTGTCTCTTTCATTTTCTCCCATGGCCTCATTTGCTCCTTTTCCTCTCCCTCCTCTCCCATTCCTTCGATGATAGCTCATCATGCCAGTGTTTACCTTGTCCAATTACCGGGCACTGACTGTGGGCAAGTTGGCCCTCCCGCCGCCCGTCCTTCAGCTTCTCCAAACCCGTTTTCCAGCCAACGTCTTTTTTTTCCCTCCTTTCAATGGCTGAACCGGGATCAAGAAGCTGTCAGGTACACTGAGGCTCAGTTGGCAAAGGAGAGGGGAGAGTGTCCAGGAGAGCTGTCCATGTCTATTACTTCAGACTACTTGCAGTTTTACCCAGAAGACTTTGAGGGAAAAGCCTCAAACGGCACACTAGCAGCTATAGCCTATGTTTATTCAGAGTGAAATAAGCATGTCAGTGTTTCATTTTGAAAACGTCCCAAGAGGAATTTCTCCTTATCAGAAATGGCCAACTGTGAAAACCTGAATCCAACTTTCTGACTGTTAAATGTATACCTGTGTGTGTGCATGAATGTGTATGTACTGGATTAATGATGACATATGCTATCATCATCAGCTATCCTTAAACTCAGAGTCAAAGCCAAGTGTTGAAAGCTCTGCCGATGGCAAGCAGGTATTTGTGTTACAGCTTTAAGTGAACACTCCGAAGAAAACAGTTTTTTTAGTACCAAACACTCCCTGTAGGCTTGAAACGTGCCTCCAAAACGTTTGTAGCTTGTTCCTTCGCAGAGCGGCAGCTGTACTCAGCCTGGATTTAATCTGTTACAGCGGATTTCACTGGCAACCCAGTTTTACTGCGAATATTAAAATGTCCATAGAAACTTTTCAAACCGCTCATATCTATTTCTCCTCTGTCCATGTGTATGCTTACTGTATTTAAAATACATGTATTGTTGCCAAAATAAGATAAAATATGGTCAAATATAGCGTCTGTCTGCTGCTGCCGCAGCTAGCCGTTTAGCCGTTAGCTTTATCGGAAAAGCTTCTATGCTTGCTTCAATGCTGAAACAATTAGTTTATTAGTTGACCAAAAGAAAATTGACATTTTGTAATAATTTGAAATAACTTTATTATTAACAACATTTTCAACTATCTTCTGACATTTTAAAGACTAAACGATGAACTGATTGCTTTAAATGCAGAATTAAATAATAAAAGATTCAGTGTAGCCCTAGCTTGTTTATGTTAGTAGCAAACAACAGAAACAGCTAACTTTGCTAGCAGCAAACTAGCCAGGTGTTTAGCCATGTTTTGTTGAAAATTGGAGTGTTTTTCAACAACATGAGAAAGACATACAGCATAGAGGTGGAATATATGCTGCAATAGCACTTTTGGCCGTTTCTAAGGATGTTATGATACTTTTAAAGGTTGATTTGCTGCTGGACCCACTCATCGAAGCTCTTATAAATCTAAGATAACTCTGGCTGTAACCTCCAAAAAAGGAGCCACCTTCCAAGCCTACATGTGGTTGTGGACTCGAAACAGATTGTCAGTGAAGTAATCCTGTAATAAATCTGTCTCTGTTTCAGGTGTCTACTCAAACAGCAGCACCGTCCACAACAGGGGAAATTCTCAGTTTCTCCCCCCGTCTGCAGACACCTGCTCCAGGTATCAAGACGTGGAGGGAAACTTTGATGCCAACAGCCCGATATCTTCGCTAACAAGCCCAGGAAGCATGAGAGAGGGGTGGGTGTAAGAGCAGTGCAAGTAGATCAATGGAGTTAAATGTGTTGCATCCCAAAAGTCAGTTATTTATTTATTTCTTCATGCAGGGGAAAATGACTGCAAATGCGTGGGCGCCTTCGGCGGTGCTGCAGTTGCACATATTTGCTCCTTGAAACAGTTTTTAGAACTGGCTATTGGATGTTGAGTGCTTCGTCCAGGTGCAGCTCCACAGTAGTTGTTTCAGGAAGGGAGATTGTCTTGTTTATTTTTCCCATTTAGACATCTCTGTCCAGGATGTTGCACTTGTTTTTACTGCTTCGCAGAGTGACGTCACCAGTGAGAAAAAACACTTTTCATCCAGCTGTTAAACAATAAATTAAAAGGAGATTTCTTGGAAAACAGGGTATTTTACTTAATGATGTACCCAGAGGCAACCTTAAATGGTCAGTTCATCCAAATCACAAAAACACATATTTTCCCACTTACCCCTCGTGGTGTCTGGCAAGGTTTTGAGTTATCTGCTGCAGGGAGTTCTGCTGCCAGCCCAGTACAATGGAGCTGAATGGGATTTCGCTCACATTTGGCAGTTTTCATTTGGAGCTATTTTCTACTGAAGTTAAAAATAGTGAAAGCTGACCACAGTTTTCTGCTCCTCTCTGCATGTGAAATCAGGTCCTAAGGATGTTCATTTTTCAGCTGTTCACCCTAAATTTTTCACTCACCAGTCTCCTGTGTATTCAAGTATTTTTTAAACTGCTCAACGCTTCTGGCAAGTTCCTCCATGTGCTATGTCAGACCCAGAAATAATGCTTCAACCTCGAATACATGGCCATGACTCTAAAGATTTCACAGTCACTTTGCTTCGCTCCTCTTGTCTGGAAAGCACATGCCTATAAACAAGGAGAGAGATGTGAGCTTATGCATTCTTGAATAAACCAGAGACATTATCACCAGAGATGGAGTTATGGCTTTGTGGTCGCACTGATTGAGTACTTGGAGGCCACAGAACTTATGTGTACTGTAAGCTGAGACAAATTTTGTCTAGCTCAGTATAAAAGTAGAAGTGAGACTAAAAAGATACAGCTGACAGCCTCCAGGGCTGCAGTTTCTGGACAATATGGCCTCAAATCATTGGTCATTGAAGAGATGCCTGTAAACTAACTTTTATTGCCACAATAGTAACAACAAAGACAGTCTGTCCAATAAAAGAGCGCCGATAAGGGCCAAAATAACATTTTTGTGGTTTAATAAATGATATAAAATCTTCACATATAATGCACATAGTTTCACATGAAATTGTCCAGTATTTCCATGAGTTGTTTTCAAATGGGCTTTAGGTCTTGGCAGAGGAGTTAAGAGGAGAGTTAAGATGGGTTGTTCTCCCTGAGCACAAAGTCAAACCTATAAGCTTGAGCTCGAAGGTTTATTATCGACCTTGGAAACAGCAGTTTGACAAAAAAAACAACAAAAAAACTCCAGTTACGGGAAAATCTGTTTTTTTTCAGCAAGCGAACCTTGTGCTAAGAATATTTTGAACATAGAAACATAGAAAAGGGTGTTGAAACGGCATCATAATGTCATTACACTGTATGTGTGCAGTGTTCAAACAGTCTGTCAATGGTAGCAGATTGTGGTCTTTGATAAAGTCTGTATGCAAGATGCAGTCAGATGTTGGAGAAAACACACTCATGGAGATCTGCCCTGTCGCAAAAGCAGTTTTTAACATTCATGTTGAGGTTAAAACTTTCTCAATTTAAACTCCTTAAAGTTAAAAAGGGATACAAGTTGCACACATTGTACCTACGTTTGAGAAGTATTTTCATGTGTTTAGGTCTCAGCGGATGTGTTAAGATGGGTTTTTCCTTTCTAAGCACAAGTCCAAACCCCAAGAAGTTACTGCAGTGCTAGTAATAAAACTCCATTATATTGTTGCTAAATTGTGTTTGGACCTCAAACAAGCCTCAAAAAGCCTCAAAAACTGGAGCAAAATAAATGACAGTGATGAATGCTCTTGAAAGTACTCAATTTTGCTTCACTTCTGTCACCTGTTGCAGGATTTCACCTGGATTTCTTGACTTGACTGGATCATGTTTAGGTGTAAAACTAAGCAAGTCAAAGTCCACAAAGGAAATCTGTGATTTAATAAACCAAAATTCATTTAATTAAGAGTTTAATGTGAGAGTTTCGGTGTCTGAGTGTTTGAGGACATGTAACTGTACTTGCCTAAATTCAGCATCTCTCAGCCTCCATCGCCTCAAACTTTGCAGCCAGAGCTTCCATGAAGCTATGCACAATCTGTCCATTGACGTCTCTTTATAGAGACTGAGGATGTCATAGAATCCCACTGGTGCCCGCAGTACGCGACGGCCTGCCAAAGCCAATACCAGACAAGCACTTGTTTTTCCCCCAAATGACTTAGCGAGACGTTAAACACGTGAAAGTAAATTATCTTTGCTTCACGGCACAGCCGGCATCAAGCTCTGACCTCATAGCCAGGCGTGTATTTACTCTGGCTGAGAGGACCCATTTTGACTTCTTTTAATTATTTAATACTTGAGGGATTCAGGGGCCCGCGCTAAGGCTTGTCCATCAGCGGGTATTTGTGATGTGCAGCGTTTGTGTGTTTTGTGGTTGAAGGTGGGTGGAGAGCTGGATTGGCCCTTTGGAGCAGCGTGTCCATCAGATACAGGCGCACTAACCAGGATGGCTCTCACACAGAAACCTTATTATACAATTTGAAGGAAAGAGACGTAATGAAGTTTACTTTGCAGAAGCTCTGAGTGACACCGGATCCAAATAGCTGGTTTAACTGAAATGTTTGACATGTCCACACATTTTTGCATTTACTGTATCTCTAACATGCAATAAGTCTACTCTAGTTTCTCTAAGTATTTGATTGGTAGCACTTAGATCACATTAAATCTCCATCTGTGTTACACACAGTACTGTATATTCAACATGACCCTCTGTGATCCAGTAAATCTATATCTCAGAAATGCTCCAGCAGCCTTCGTCTGCCAAAACTGAAAACAGATCAGTTTGGGTGCTCACGCTGGCACCTTTGGTAAACCTACTCATCCCCCCTCTGATCCCGTCAAAGTGGGCTGCCATCAAAAAGCAGCTGCGGATTACAGCAGGGGTTGCATATAGTACAGCATAATGTGCATATAAACATAAGAGCTTGAATTCTGCAAGCAGGATTCTTCTCATTCCAGATATGAGGAGGGTGGCTGGCTGTAGTTAGTTAGAAAGAGGAAAAAAAGTGAGTGATGAAGGGGTTTAGCCGGTAAAATATGATCAGAGAAACAGTTTCCTGAGGTCGTGCTGACAGCCGCTCCCTCAGGCGTGGGCTCACTGTTAAGCTCGTGCATCTGAGAAGTTTGGGCACACCGGCCGCAGAACGACAGATCGGCCCAGCAGGGCCGCGCACGGCACGGCTCAGACATCTGAGCTATGTTGTTGCAGCGTCGCAAGAATGTAAGCCGTGGAACAGACGCGGTTGTTTATAGTTAAGGTCAGCTCTGATGGTTCTGGGGCCACCGAGGGGAATCCAGAGAAGTGTTGAATTCTTGGGGCTCGGAGTCATCGCGGCACATTCGCTTCAACAGTCGTACTATATCAAAGCCCACTTTGTTTACATAATCCTATACAAAGCCTGGTCTTTATTACCTTGGGAAGCCACAGCCATCTGTAAGTTATATCAGTTTGGGTTTCAAAAAGTCTCTCTGATTAATTTTGGCTTTTATTGTGTTTCTCCACTGAAAGCGTAGACTGTTAAATTAAATGTAAAAGCATTTGACATGGGAAATGGGTAATAAAGAGACCTGGGGATGATAAATGATAGATATGTAAAGATATCTCCAAACATTTCCTTTTTTATAGCTGGTCAGATGCGAATATAGAGGGCGCTTGGGCCAGCAGCCATCAGTATCTCTGACAAGGCCTGACTTGTTTATGAAGCCCACTAAAACCATTCCAGCAGAAACCAAGGCCATTTGGCTCTCTGGGGACCAATATGCTACAGTACATCATCCTGGAGAGTTCTCAGGCCACATGAAATGCTGAGAGCGAGCTCTTTGAAGGACGAGGGGAGGGGGGGGTTCAAATACCATATTGGGGGGGTTTCAGCTGCGTATCTCCTTGGAGAGATATTCGGCTGCCTTTCTTCTTGTCGACTTGGCTCCACTGACTCACTCGTTTCCATGTTGAGTCAGAGTGTTTGTGCACAGTCAGCACATTCTTGCAGCGTAGCGATGGATACAGCTCCACACAAAGCCCGCCTACATTACCCCCCCCGAGGTGGAAACGCTTCCTTATATAAACTGTACTGTTTGTACACGAGTTTAAGTATTTACATGATAGCACAGCTGCTGCCAGCTAATGGTTTTCAGCATAAATGAATTGGTCCGGGTTTGATTTGTGTTAAGCTTTAGTGAAACCTAGTTTTCTAGTAACTATACCTGCAGTAGTTTGGGATTGGATTGGATTAGATTAGTGATTTGCCCCTTAAATTCAACATCTTATTCATTTAACTGAAAGGAAACATTATAGGAATCACCTTAAAAGCAGTAAGTGTGTCTGAAAAACATAGTTGTAGAAAGAAAGTGTTGTTTTGATTTGTACGATCTTCTGGTCAGCTGTCACATTACTAATATTTTGGTCATGAGACTAACATCATTTTACCATAAGTGCTCTTGGCTAAGAAATCTGCGGTGAGGTTAATAAGGCTTAAGAAAGGCTGAAGTCATCTCTATGTGACAGAAACTTTAAACAGATCAGCAGGCGTGAGGTTTAAGCCAACTTGAGGAAAGTGAAAAACAAAAAAATAAAATTAAAAAAGCGGGCTGTGTCAGTCACTTGTCAGTCATTGAGGAGCTTTCTTTGTCTTTCATCCACTTTAAAAAAAGCTGTTACTTTGAAAGTTAAATTACCGAATCTGTCAGTTTTAATGGAGCCGTGTTTGGTCTTAAATGGACTTTAGAGGAATTTGTGTACTTTCCAAGAGTTTCATGAGATGATTGATAACTCCCTCAATACTGTAATGGTAAACATTAAGTTACAGCCAGCAGCTGGTTAGCTTAGCTTAGCACCAATAGTGGAAATGAGGAGACACAGCTACCCTGCCCCTGTCCTTAGTGACTGTTCCTATGTCCTAAGCTTTCTGTACTCACATGGCATGCCTGCGGTTCACGATTACATTAGCAGATTTCAGATAGAGGTACAGTAAAGCATCGTCTTGTTTCCAGCTCAGGACCATTTTGGCAGCTGGAATTACAACTGGGGCTAGAAGGTTTTATTAGCTGTATCTGTCACGACTGGTGGGAGCGGGACAACTGGAGTAGGACCCAGATGCAGACAATGGAGGTCGAGCTGTTGTAGATCAGTGATTTATTAACAGAGATCAGATTCAAATCTCATCTTATCCATGAGGCAGGCAGGTAGGTACAGGTGATAGGGATCCAGGGCACAGGTAACAGGAATGAAGGCACTGCAAGAGGAACAAAGGAAGTGGATTTGGAACTGACTGCAGGCTGATGGGAGGTGGAAACAGGTGTTTGGATGGGTGGGGCAGTCAGGTGATGAAAGGGGAGGAATGTCTGAGGACATCTAGTGGACAGCTGGAGGATGGTTGGTCTGAGGAGTTGATGGAGGACACAGAGTCTGGGAAAGCAAAGAGGTGCTGTAGACAGGGACCAAGAGCAAAGTGGAGGACTGGGACCGAGTGACAGTGGCTAGCTACCCAAATAAGCTAATGTTAGCATCTGAAGCTGGATCAACGCTATCTGCAGCTGACATTTTAATGTTTCAAGCTGATTCATTTTAAAAGGAGAATCCTGCCAAATGATGAGTTTGGCTGAGGTTGCCGTAGTGTAAACTTTCCCAAATCCAAGACGGACTGAGCCGCTAATGCTAACTCACTCTGTCAGCACACAATGAACTGGCCTCCATTAACAGTTTCAAAAGTAACCTGTAAAGCCATGAAATGATGTAGTATCAAATGCAGCCGGCCTTCGAGTTAGTTTTCTAACTAAGCTAGTTAGCTTAACATGCTAACGTTAGTAGCTTATGCTAGGGTGGACAAACATGTTGTTAAGTCCATTTCCTGTCAATTCAAATCATCATTTATGTTTCTGCTAATTGTTATTATCCTGCCAACAGGAACAGACCAGTGTCAGTGTTCAGCCCAGTGAGCTCCTCGTCAGACAGAGCGGACGTCCAGATGGAGGGCTACCACAAAACCTACAGCCACCAACAAGTATTCTCCCAGCAGCAAGGTACCGACAGAGTTTACTGAACACGTGTCGGCATCGTCGTCCTCACTAAGTCAGTATTCTGCCTGTTTTGGTTGTTCGTGACATTCATCATTTCCTCTGTGGTTCTCTCAGGATGTGTGTATGGAGGAGGAAAGGCAGGTCAGCCAGTCAGCGACGGCGGCTTTGAACCAGCCAGTTACTTCACAAACCCTGCAGCCTCTCACTCTGCAGGTAAGACAGAAGAGAGAAGACGTCCATGTGCTCCAGTCATAGTGCAGGTTGTCTGGTCGAAGTCTCTGAAATCTGAACTGGGCGTCTGTGTCTAACAAATGCAACAATAACCCTCCGATCCCAGCAATCTGACATTCACGCCCACTTCACGCTGTGATTGGCCAGCTGTGCAGAGGTGAGAGAGGAGCCAGGGTTTGAGCAAGTGCTCTCTCTGGCGCTCTCTTTCTTTCTTGAAACAACTCTTTGTCATTTTTCATGTGAAACATGAGAGAAACTGTCTGAAAATATGCTCCTCTATCACCATATAACCATCAGCGCGTCTCCTCACTATGATTCCAGGCGTTTCCATCGTCCATTTTGTTAACTTGACTGGCTTTATTCATGCTTTGTGTGACACAGAATCAGCATAAATCAGCACTGTGTGCCTGACTGTTTTTAACTGAAACTAATGTCACCTGGTTGCAAACCAAAAATGGAAAGACTGAATCACTGATTGTGCAACAACCATTCTGGAAGCTATTATATTAAGACAACACAGGGTTAGGCAGTTAACTGATTATGGTGATTAAACATTAATTATAAGAATAACTGCAGGCCCACTGTCGTTCACATGAAAATAAAGGGGCAGCTTTGAAATAATATGTTAACTGTCTGTTTTTTGTCCTCTCAGGATTTGACTTGTTGCAGGACCTGCAGGGCCAGGCGGGGGGCGGTTACTCCATGTCTCCCTGCTCCGATGACAGCTTCCTCTTCCAGGCAGGAGGCGTCGACCGCTGCCTCAACCAGATCTACTCCATCTATCTGGACTCATGATGGCCGTCCAGAAGCAAAAAACTGAATCAGAATCATTTTGTCTTCCTGGGGACAAAATGCAGCAAGTGCGATGAGCAACAGCAGACAATCAAAACAACAACATACTGTACATTCAAGACTGAAGTTGACAGAATTGCTCTTGTTCTTAACAGATGTGAAGTCAACGGGAGTTTTAACAGTACAAACCGAAGTACAAAACTGACATGAGGCAGAGCTTCGGGCAAACTGGCAAACATGAACAGCCAAAGAGGAAATCTGGTCAAATTATGAATGTAAATAGCAGTGACTTTTTTATTCCGAGATGACCACAGCATTTGTGATCTGGATAGAAGGAGCTCTGAGCTTTATTTGCGGTCCGATCTATTCAGAAAGTCAGATAGCTGGCTCTCCGGCGCTGCCACTGTCATTAAACTCAACCAGTGAGTTTAATTCTGCCTCCACAGCAGCTTCGCCTCCAGGAAATGTTAAACCAACAACATTTGTCAGAGCGGTTCCCAATCGAAGCACGATGAATGAATCTGTTAGAGCTGCGAGATGACTGAGAAGATACCAAAGAACAAAACAACATAGTTCTGCTTCACAAATTATACTAATTCTTCTTTGGCTTTTCTCTAAGTGTTGCTGTTTTCTATGAAATACTGATTAGTTTTTTTCTTCTTTGAGCAAGTAGCATAATTTTAAGGCGTCGAAAGCCAAACCGGTTGGGAACCATTATGCTGTAATAGATGGCGAGTTGCATTTCACAGTCAGAGCAGTAGAGCAAGGAACAGTTCAACATTTTTAGAGATGTTGCTTATTGTTTTCTTTAGTTAGATGAGGAGGGCGATAACACTCACATGTATGTACCCTGAGAATGTAGCTACAGTCGAGAGACAGTTAGCTTAGCACAAAGACTGGAAACAGAGGGAAACAGCTAGCCTGGCTCTGTCTAAAGTAACAAAATCCTCCTACCTGAAACTGTGGGCACATTATATCTCGTTTGTCTAATTTGTACCAGAACTATGGAAGTTTATTCAATTCAATTCAATATTCCTTTATTTGTCCCGTGAGGGGAAATTCCAAAAAAGGAAGTTGCTGCATTGGCCGGGAATGAGCGGTGGATGAATAGATGGTTATGAGCGGACTCTTGACCATGATGACTCCAGGAAGTAACTGCACCCAGCAAGAAATACACCACCTCATAAACCGCTGTTAGACAATAACTTGTCATTTTTACACTACAGTTTTTCTGCAGGTTGAACAAACAAGATATAACTTGTTAATTAGTGGACTAGAGATACAGGCAGGCAGATTTTGTTACCTTTGGACAGTGCAAAGCTGAGCTAATTGGCTGCTCGCTGTAGCGTCATATTTACTGTGCAGACGTGATAATAATAAAGAACAACAACTTGTTGTATAGCACTTTAGAGCAGGGAACTTTCCAGTGCAGGGAGATAGAATAAAACACAATCACTGATGAAAGCCGTGAGCCTGGCTGATGGAGTGATGTCTGTCTTCTCATTTAACTCTGCAAAAAAACAAAAAGCATATGCTCAGATGTCCCACCATAGCTTTAAAGTTGCTGTGTGTTTGTCAGCAGCCAAATTACCTTGTAACCAAAGTGTCATTGAGAAACCTCCAACCGCTTGTTAATTTACAATTCTCAGCTAAACAAAGGGAACTGCATGAGCCTGGAGGGTGCAGGAAACCACGGTGGTGCTCCAAACGAGCGTCTGAACGACTGTATGTAAATATAATATACATCCAGTCAGAGTGGATGAGTGTGGATGGCTCCTGAGGCCGATAAACTGACACACAGAACACAAAGAACTGCACTAAAACCTGTCGTCTGTGAGTCTTCCTGTCATGGACTGAGAGGTGCCAGCAGATAGTTTCAATATGTGTAATCAAACAGCGATCAAGACAGCAGCATAATCTCCTTTTTTTTTATATTGTTTCCTCTGTTGCTTCTGCACAGTGCCTTTACATGTGTGTTTTATAGTTTCTATCAGTGTTATATTCAGCGAGAGGGAGGCGTGCATTGTTTACAGTAAGTTCTCTGCACTCTTTTCTGTCTCCTCACAGAGACTTTCAGAAAATGACCAACCAGAAAATGTTTACACTGATTTTGTAGCAATTCAGAGACTTCTTATTGTTGTCATTGAACAGTGTATATAGACTGTATAAAAATGCACCGGTCTTTTATATCTAAATAATAAAAAAACTGTTTGTATATGATTGTGTTTGTTATTTTAGAGGCTGGAATCTGTCAATGTTTGGAAGTTTTGTGTGAAATGTGACAACTGATTGTCAAAATAATCCTCTTGTCAATTAACTTAGCAATTATTCAAATGATCATTTCAGCTCATTGGAAAGCTTTTAAATCTGTGCTCATGTTTTGAGCCTGTTGAGGGCTGGTTAATGCTGCCATCTACTGGTCACACCTTCCGAACAAAACAACCCACTTGATAATCATAATAATAATATTAATAATAATAATAATTTATTTGTATAGCACTTTTCATACAGAATTGAAATGTAGCACAAAGTGCTTTACAATCAAAGATAAAGAAAATAAAGACCCCCCCCACCTCTACCCCGCCCACACATACTCATAAGATCACGCAAACTCACACAATCGACACTCACATTACATCATGATGATGAACTAAATACTGAGGAAACGCCATTTTGAAATAAAAATATTAAAACATCCATCCATCCATCCATTATCTATACCGCCTATCCCTTTCGGGGTTGCGGGGGGCTGGAGCCTATCCCAGCTACAATGGGCGAGAGGCGGGGTACACCCTGAACCGGTCGCCAGCCGATTGCAGGGCCACATTCAAGGACAAACAACCATTCACACTCACACTCACACCTACGGACAATTTAGAGTCATCAATTAACCTAATGAGCATGTTTTTGGTCTGTGGGAGGAAGCCGGAGTACCCGGAGAGAACCCACGCATGCACGGGAAGAACATGCAAACTTCACACAGAAAGGCCCCGCCTGACCCGGGGATCGAACCGGCAACCTTCGTGCTGTGAGGCACGCGCACTACCTGCTGCGCCACCGTGCAGCCAATATTAAAACAATAAAAAATAAATGAAAATAAATAAAAAATAACTAGAAATAAAATTGAACAACAGATAGATAGATAGATAGATAGATAGATAGATAGATAGATAGATAGATAGATAGATAGATAGATAGATAGATAGATAGATAGATAGAATAAAATAAGTAAAATAAAATGAAATAAAATAAAATAAAATTGATTAAATTAAAAATTTAATATTACATGTTGCCCTCAGATCTTCAGGCAGGCTATTCCATAGTAATGAAATGCCTCACCATGTGTTTTTGTTCTAGCTTTGGGTACTATTAAAAGTCCACTTCCAGAAGACCTGAAGGCTCTGCTGGCTTCATATGGTAAAAGCAATAATAATAATAATAATAATAATAATAATAATAATAATAATAATAATAATAATAATATAATAGTAACATTAAGACAGAATAAGACAATGTATAGCATAACCACTGAATGATAGCAATAAAATTAAAATAGATTGCATAGAATGCACACAATCAAGTCAAATACAGCATATTAAAAGCAGTGCAGCAGTGCATGAGTGTGGGGCAAAGCCTGAAGCTTCAGGCCTGTATCAGGAAGTCATAACTAGTTAAAGGCTAAAGTGAAGCTTTCTTATACAAATATTTCACGAGCTGACTTCCCAGATATCTATAGGGAGCATGTTCCAGAGCTTTGTGGCTTAATGGACTAAGAGAATAATAATCTAGAGCTGCCAAGACTCTCTGTACAAATCCTTTCTTGCCAGATGTATTGCTTTGTTATAGATGGTCATGGCTTCTTTGTATATTTTACAGTGAACTGTGAGCCAAGTTTTCCTCCATTTCCTTCCAGCTGCTGGACAGATTCTCTTAGTCTCATTAACAGTGTTATTGTGTAATGATGGGGAGGTTCTGTCAGTCGACCTCTGTTCAGTGGAGCAGCAGCATTTAAAGCAGATGACATGGTGTTGTTGACATGTTCAACCACGAGCAGTCATAGCTGTGTGACTCAAAAGATCTCACAGTGTTTCAGCTGATGTCTCATCTTCTATCATAACACTGTCAGCAGAGGCCCTGACAGTGAGAAATATGCATTAGCCTATATGTGTATTTCATAAAACTATATGTAAAAACATGAGTTATTTTAAGCATGAATTAGTTCTTTAACAGAGCAATGGAAACAATGAGTGTTGCTTATACTCCTACCACTGGTTTTGTATTAATAATACTGCTGCATTAATGTGTATGGTGCATTTTATTGTTGTATATGTTCAAGGTTGAGCTCATTCTAATCACCTCATATACTGCTGGCAAGTTTAATCTACAGCAATGCATCTTATTCTGTAAGATCATCATATGTTTGTAGTGTCACTGTCCTGTGAGAACCACGTATCTCTTGAAAGTCAACTTTCATGTGGAAAAACAGCCTGTTTTCAGCTCTGTGATGCATTTTCCAGCTGATCCAAGAGGCTTTCTAAGGAGTTTATTTATCTTAAGATAAATAAAGCGTTTATTTATCTTAAGATAAAAAAAACTCATCCATCACTTTGGACGCAATCTGGAGATACTGCACAGATTTTCACTGGACAAAAAGGGCATGAAAAGACTGTAGTCTGACAAGTAACTGGTAACTAAAGCTGTCGGACAAATGTAGTGGGGTAAAAAGTACAATATTAACCTCTGAGATGTAGTTGAGTACAAGTGTCAAGAAGCATAAAACATAAAAGACTCAAGTAACTCAAAATTGTGCTTAATTGCAGTATTTGAGTAAATGTAAACCTGCTGTAAAATTTCACCGCTCAAGTTTCTCCATTCATTTTGAGTTATGGTAAGATTCCAGTCAGCCACCAGGGGGCGCTCTGAGCTCAAAGCGCAGCAGCAGGTCGGTCCAACTCTGCGCTGAACTCTGTGAGGCTCCAATCTGTCAGCTTCAGTCGCAGATAAACGCACTTAAACTGAGCACCGCGTATGAATAAACATCATTAACACCCTCCCACAGACACCGGCAGTGACTGACTGACTGACTGACTGCAAGCTGCTTTTCCACATTCCGCTGGGAGGGAGACACACCCTCGGATCCGGAGGAGGAGAGCTTCAGCCGGGACAGTTGATGGGATGCAGGGAGGACAAAGACGCCGCTGCCGCTGCTGTGTGAAATGTTTGAATCCTCAGTCAAAGTTAAAGGTCACCTGAGCTTCTGACAGAGAGCCACGGGGCTGCGGCAGACATGCCAATCACAGGTAAGACATTTTTATTTACTGCACATGTAGGCTGAGGTCTTTAACAGGTGTGTGTACATGTTTGGAGAGGTTTTTCTGCATATTTTTAAGAATCACCCATACAAGTTGTAGTTGTAACTTATTTTTGTGCAGAGCTGTACCCAGAAAGTCATGAGCCTAAGACCCTCCACTGCGCCCCCGTCCCCTCTGAAAAAATGACCAAAAAGCAGGAAAAAGTGCATTAGATTATCTTTTTAATTGAGTTTTTCCAAATTTTATTGATTCACTCAACTGTTAGAATATGTTCTGTAAAGTTCATTTCTGTTAAAAGGCCTCCCCATGCCAGCAAAATAGTGAACCCTGAACTTTTTTTTTTTTTTTTTTTACCTTACCATAGTATATTTTAATGACGTTAAGTATAAAGAATAAGAATCAGCTGTTAAAACACCGAAACTTTCAGCCGCTGAACACTAAACTTTCCCAAATTCCCCCAAAGTTTCCCTCTGTGTCCTCTGCGGTCCTGCAGCTGCAGCCCTGGTTTAAAGTGTGAATATTTTATGATGAAAAATTGAATGTAAGGAGAATGGAAACCGTTATTCCAGAGGAAGCTCTGCTGCCAGAGAGGATGTAGCAACTCACATTGTTAGTGAGTGAGATCATTCACGCTGTCCAGATTTAAACCTTGCTCCTCTCGCTGGGCACTCACACCCAGAGAGGAGACGATCCATGAAAATCCATCTGTTTGGATGAAGGGCCTTCGCTCTCACGGCTCAGCCTCAGAGGCTCTGCAGAGCTCAGCGAGTGTCCCTTGATTTGTGTGTAATTTCACCATCCAAAGACCAACTTGTCCATCAATATATAGAGTGAGACAAATCTACAGAAACCTCAGCAGTGAGTCGACTCTCACCTTTAGACTGTGTGTTATCAGGCTGAGATGGGAGTTTTACTCTTCAGGCATTTAGTTTTCTTCACTAGTGGATGCATGGAGTTAGCAACACATACAAGTCTTACTTCATCCATACTTTGCTCATATACAGGTATGAAATTAAGCGTCCAAATCTGAGCAAATTATTACCCACATGACCACACAAACCCAGCTGTTTCCCTCTTCCTCCTCAGAGTAATGGATGTTTGAGTAAATCGTCTGTTGATAGCTATCAGTTAGAGTCACAGTGCAGAGCAGCATGCAAATAAAGACTGAGTTAAAGGGTGTGAAATACTGTGTGTATAAATAAAATAGCTCACATGGTAGAATTTGACATTAAAGTTTGAAGTGAACAAAGAAGAAACACAAACACAAGCTTTTACCCCCTTATCTGAGAAGTCTTCATTGTCTTTATCACACATGCAAAAATACTGATCGCCTTCAAAGTATGAAGTGATTATTATAGGTGCTTTATAAATAAATTTCACCCAACGTGACCTTAGTGAGGAACAAACACGGCCTTTCTGTCTCTATTTACTGGAGGGGTTTTGAATAAATCGCTGCTTTATATTGAAGATTCACCACAGACAGCTGCACAGAAAGCTGTTTGAAACATTATATCAGCAATGGCTCACTTGGCTACTCGTGAGTGAAAGTGGTCGCTCATAATGATGAAGCTACAAAGTATTATCACCCGACTCGGCAGCTCTCAGCGCTGTGGAGCTTTTTGGTGTGATATTTAACTCATTATTTTAGTTTTAGGGCCCGTAACTTTACTGTTTTGGTTCATTAGCATCGTTTCCAGCAAAGGGCAGCTCTATAAACTGACTGTATTCAGCCATCAGACAAAGTTAGCAACTAGCTGGTGAACACAGTGGAGCGTTAGCTGCTAAAGATAAACTGAGCTAAAACAACGGCTCACTCAACAGTTCACGGCTTGTTTCTGCTGCACCCAAGTGGCCAAAGGGTCAGTTATGGCAGCTTTAAGGAACATTTTACCCCAGGAAACATTAAATTAGCACTAGTTTTAGTCTAAAGTCATGTTAAAAAAAACATATGATCCTATGAATCATGCATAGTATGAATTCACACTGTTACGACGAAGCTAATGAGGTGCAGGAAGTTGAAACAGGCCCGCAGTATTTAACAGGAAGTTTTGAATTAGCGCCTCTCTCTGGTTTTAAATGACAGCGTGATTTGGTTTCTCTGTACGTGGCCTGATTGTGAGATGACGGATGATGGAGATTACAAACCGCCGTCCAAAACTTTGTGTTCTGATGATAAGCTGTCAGATCCTTTTCCCACGTTCTCATCACTGCTGTGGACTTGTGCTGCATTCATTGTTCAGCTATGATGGCTGTTGTTGCTTATGCTAACCAGCCACGTCTTCGTATATTTATTCCAATTAAACTGCCGTTCGGCCGCCGGAAGCGTAAACTGTGTCACATTCTGTGGCCTGAAGAGGAAAGATGTAACTCATGAAGTATTCCTGCATTAGCTGAATGACTGCAGCAGAAAGCAGACATTTTTTTAATATGAGGATTGAAAAATCTCTTATTAATTTGAACAATGTCACAAAGCAATCTGAATAATAACATACACTTCATCTTCCATCTCCTGTCAAACACTCTGCACTCTTCACATGTTGGGTATGTTAGATGATCTCTAGCAGAAGCAGAAAGTCAGCTCCAGTTTCTTTCTTTTGACACACACTTCCTGCGTTTGTTTGAGAGACTTGCAGCTCTGCTGATATTTTATGTCAAGGCTGAAAATCCATGTGTGCTCTGCTTATTTCCATTTGTACTGTTTGTTTGGGACTCTGTACGAGGAGTTCCAGTTGATTTGTTTTGTATAAATGTCAGTTTAGGCAAAATAGTTTTCATCTGTGTCCACTCAGTCCCTCTTTGCCCCGCACACTTAAAAATAGCTTTCCTAGTCCACCACTTTGGTCCAGACATCCAACATCTTGTTGTCAAAGCTCACTTACATAAGTAAAAGTAACAATACCACAATAACTGTGAAAATAAAGTAAAAGTTAAAAAAAAAAGAAAAGAAAAAAGACTGCATTCTAAACCTTACTTATGAGTAAAAGTACTCATTATGCAGAATGATCCATTTCAGAATAACATATGTTATATTCTGGGATTGTAATTATTCATAGATTAATGTATTCATCGCTATAATGTTAGAGAACAGTTAAAAAAGGCCATTATAATTTCCCAGAGTCCAAGGCAACATCTTCAGATTTCATGTTTTGACAGAATATCTGTCCGAAACCTAAAAATGATCAGTTTCCTATGATAGATGATGAAGAAAACCAGCAAATATTCACCTTTGTGAAGCTGGAACCATGTGGATTTTGGGCATTTTGCTTAAAAGAGTGAGGTTTACGTGGAGGTGTACGTAGATGATCACGTATACGCTCCAGCTGACCACGGCGGTCCTGCTTAAACCCTCCACCCATGATGAATTGACCCTGTTGTTTAGGAGTTAGCACATTCCTGCCTCCCATCCGTGGAGCAGCTTTCAGCTCTATTGTGGTGGATGAGGAAGTCTGATGTCACGACCAACAACACTGCCTCTCTTTCTGTCTCTTCCTGCCTGCTTCACATGTAAGTCTTTTGGAAGAGACAAGCCTTGTTTATGTCGACCACATATGCTGTTAAGTTCAAGCAGCGTCAACAAGTACACGGGAGTTTTTAGGAAGTGACCAGCAATTAGTTTTTTATATTTCCAAGCACAGGGTTTCCCAAATGTTGTCATGTCACGGTCTCCCTCCGGGACACACGGTAGGAATGAAACCTGAGATTAAAATAGTCACAAGGGGTAATTTCTGCTACATGAAATTACAGTGAAATTAAACAGTGTCACATTATTTTGGGGACCTTCTCAAACCTCGTAATTTATGCTGTATAGTACATACTGTACGTGTTTTGATGTTTTCTGTTTTTTGGCTTGCGTGTTTGTTCCTTTTCATTTTGCAAATTAAAATTAGCTTCATGGCTCAATCTGCCACATTTTGATGTTGCTGATAAACAAGCAAAGTCAAATAAAAGTCCTTCCAGGTCCGTGCTACCATCTGCTGTTCATGCAAAAATCTTTATGGTACAAGTTATTGGCTACTTGAGTCAAATATATATAACTGATGCCTTTCTTGACTACATTGTTTCAAGAAATTTAATTTTACATAGTTTTCATAAAAAAAGAATCGTGGCTACATGAACAAAAACAACACACTGAAAATTAAAAAGATTTTGTGCTCACAGACATTTATACATAGCTGTCCCGGTTAACTTGTTAGCTAATCAGTGTATACATAGGTAACCAGGTTAGCTTTTTAGCTAATCAGTGTATATATAGGTAACCAGGTTAGCTTTTTAGCTAATCAGTGTATACATAGCTATTCCGGTTAGCTTGTTAGCTAGCCTGCTAAAACTTCCAAAATCAAAAACACAACATTCATTAGAGAACTTTTTCTTTTTGTATTAGACATTTTGATTGGAGAGCTTGATAAAAGACAAAAAAAACCAAACATTTTTTTTGTTTTATTTATTTGTTTACCCGACTGCCCGTCACCTTTAGCAACCAAAAGTATTACAAGTACTATTAGCATCAGAAACATATTTTTCTTCTTTTTTCTATTCTATTTTTTAATCTTTTATACTTTAAGTATTTTATTTGTGTGTTTTAAATCTGCTCATGTGTTTTATACTTTGATGGTTTCCTGTTATCACATTTTGTTGTATGTGCTTCTGTGTTTTGGTGAGCTAAGGCAGTTTTCCAGTCTGGTGAGCAATAAAGCTGAATTCTCTCCTGTTCTAATACCCCTATTTTAACACCTGTCAATAAATCTGACAGCGAGCACATACAAATACATACTAAGAGTGATAAAAGAATGCAACACACACACATCGATGATAAAGAAAGAAAGCTGAGATGTCTGAGCTACAGACTGATATGATGTTAAGATACAGGCTTGTGAATGAAGCTCAAGAGGTTAAAGACTTTTCCAGGGTACAGGTTCATTCAATTATCTGGATTTTTTTTTATATATATATCACATTTGAGGAAGTTTACAGTCTAAGTTATCTTAGCTCCAGTTTTACCTTCAGGTAATGTTTGTATAACTCCTGTCTGCCAATTCAGGGCACAGCCTTCGCCTGAAAGTCATAGTAGCATCTGTTTCCTCTCCAACAGCCAAACACTGGACTCCTGATCCCGAGTGACCTGTGTCACCATGCCAACTCCCACGATCCTCACGGCAACCAGGAGTCCTCAGAGAAGTTGCTAGGTTTACAAGCCCATTTACATCTGTGTGAGCCGACATACTGTGAAGCGGATCCCCTCCAGGACTGAGCGAGAGACCAGGAGGCAGGTAGAGCTGCCTGAGAAGGAGGCAGGGGGCACCATTGTAGGAATATGGCCCAATGAAGTCACATCTCTGCTCTGTGTTTGACTGTGTTTTCTGTTTCAGAGATGGTTCGCCTGCCAGGTACCCTGCTGATTTTCGTGTTGCTGGTGAAGACGAGGCTTGTGGGTGGATGTGTGTGTCCAGCAGCCACCATTTTGTCCCAGTTTCCCTCCGCGGTTCCTGCTGACGCCTGTTGCTTGAACTACTCTGGCTCCACTTTCGGCCACGTGCACTGGTCTGTGTTTACCAATGAGACAAACATAGAGACACTGGATCTCTCTTTCTGTAATATCAGCTCTGTTGATATGAGAGGCAAAGAGTCCTCTACATTACAGAAGGTTTACTTAGGTCATAATAGACTAACAACATTGCCACGGGAGTTTCTGGCCAGCCAGCCCAGCCTGACGGAGGTGGATCTGAGCAGGAACCTGATTCAGGAGCTTCCTGAGGGTTTTCTTCAGGACTCAGACAGTCTCCAGAAGCTGTATCTGCAGGGAAACCAGCTACGCTTGCTGCCAGGCTCTGTACTGCAGAAGCCCAGGCTGCAGAGGCTGGAGCTGGATGAAAACCCCTGGGACTGCTCCTGTTTGTTACTGGAAGGAGTGGAGGAAGGCGGGAAGGTTAATAGGACCGCTAAGCTGCAGGATCTGGTTGGAAACTTGACCTGCGCCTCTCCCAGGCACCTGGCGGGCAGGTCTGTGTTGTCGGTGAGGCTTAGCGATGTGTGCCGCCCAGCTGGCCTCACAGCCCTCTTCATTGTGCTCCCCCTCATCATCCTCTCTGCCTTGGTGCTCTGCTGGTGCTGCGGCAGGAAAAGAAAGAAGAAAGAAACAGCTTTAAGCAGCTCGAAAAAGAGAGCTTCAGGCTCCAGCTGCAATGGCCAGAAGCATCGCAGAAAGCAGCAACCTGCGGCCGCTGAGCAGAGTAAAGCTGGACACTGTGTCGCTGAGGGGATCCTGAAGAACCAGCTGCTGCTACGCCCAGCATCCACCCTCCTGGGCAGCACCAAGGACATCTATGAAGAGGTAGAGATTAAGCTGGGGTCAGTGGAGTCTATTCCCCGAGCATCTTCACGCTGCTCCAGTTCCACAGAGGGGAAACAGGGCTCCCAGGAGCCCAACGGGGCCAACAAGGCAGACCTGGATGCAGTCAGTGTGACAGAGGTGATGAAAGACTCAGCTGACAGGGAGAAGGCTTACCTGACCCAGTCCACTGAATACTACAGCCTGGTGCCCGGTATCGAACTGGAGGACTCAGACCACGGCGAATATGAGAATGTCAGCCTCTCGTGACACCATCTTAAAGGAATAGTTAAACATTTTGGGACAAACGCTTTTGTTTTCTTGACAAGAATTAGTTGAGAAGATCTGCACTGCTCGCATGTTTGTGTTTTAAAAAATAGGAATTGCTTTGTTTTCATTACAGAGGGAGCAGATTCTCTTCCATGGAGTCTGCCATGTTGACCCACCAAACACTGACCTTTTTGCATTTTAACACCCACCATACAGGAGGCTGAGGTAATCTGCATCCTCACTGCGAGATGCCACTACATCCTACAGTGGTCCTTTGATCGCTTATTTAGTCAGAAATATTCAATCGTATGGAGATGCGTAACTTGTGAAACAGAGTTTCAAGGGGCTTTAAGTGTGGACCTGGAGCCAGGGGCCAATTAGCCTAGCTCGGCATAAAGTCTGGAAGGAGGGGGAAATAGCTAACCTGAGAGTCCAAAGTTAACGAATATGCCTGTAAAGGTCAATGTCTTTTGTTTAATTTGTGCCCAAATTTGGTCCACTCCTGGTGAAACAGGCTTTGGGGAGTAGTGACAACAGAGTTAGCTGGAAAACTGTCGTAGCGTGAGAGCAAACCACAAGCATGAAGACATGACTGCTTGTCAGTCACAATAGCTGTCGAGCTTCTTCACATTTCTCTTTAGTTGGTTGTTTATGTCCGCCTGCCAATTATTGTTTTGATCATTTCATTTAGTGAAAAAAGCTGGAAGAAGTGTCATTACGCTGCGGATAAATAGAGGCAGATGGTGCAACACTAAGCTAGGATAGCTTCCTACATTTTGTACAGCTACCTGTTATCACAAAACTTTGCTGTTTTAATGACTGGTGTGGCCACGCCTTCACAGCTGTTTGTAGGCAGATTTTTATGTTTGGATTGAGCTAGGCTAGCTGTTTCTCCCTGCTTGCAGTCTTTGGGGAAATTAACAACAACAACAACAACAACAACAACTTTGATTGTTGTTTGTTTAGTCATGAATATTAAATGGTAGAGATATTTAGGTTTTCAGGGGCTTTCAGCATGGAGTTGTAGCCTGGGGACAGTTAGCCTAGCTTAGCTATCTTAATGATCTTCTCATCTAATTCTAAGCATATTTCCCAAAATGTCAAATTATTCCTTTAAATGCACTAAAGAAAGACAGTGTATGAGTGTCTGTGTGCTACAGAACAGGGAAGTTATCTATTGACACAGAGACAGCCTGGTCCGACCACTGTGGTATCACAATGTAAGAGGAAGTGATTTAATCCGGAGCTTTTCCTGTGGGACCTGAGGAACGCACTGATGGTTTGAAAGGGAGGCCCCCTTTTTTCCCTGTGGAAAAAAGCAATTTTAAAGACACCAAGACACAAAGACATTTAATCTATGTAATGTTGCACTCCATGCAAATGTACTCTTCGTATTGTTTTCACATCTATTACAAAGAGCAAAACAACCATTGTGCTTACTTAGATCAAGCAAGTTTCTCTCAGTACTTCCCTTTACCTCACCCAAGTGTAATTGTTCAATGCATTCCAGTTTGACTTTGACATGTTTTACTGCATACAGGATGTTCTGGATCAAACTCATTTATGCCAAGCTGCACATCCAGAAATGTAAGTGCTGAACAGTGACTAATCCCATTGCAACGCTCACAGATAATTCAGTGTGAAACGTGGAATGTAAAGCTTCAATGAGAAGTCTAAATTTATATATGTCATTGCTGAGCAAAGTTAAAAGGGCAGATGCTTGCTCGTGCTTTATGCCACGTACTAAAATGTGCATATATGATGGAAAATGCGCGGGCTGTCAGATCTAAATGCAGGTTAATGCTGGTTTTAGATAAAAATCTCTGTTGTGCTGCTTCAGTAAAATGAGATGCAGAGCATTTCGGTGCAGCGGTGCTATGACGTAATGACACTGGAGAGGACACCTACACAAAAGACAGCACTGAACATCAGGGTCATCGTGTGTGCAGGATGCAGGCACTCGACTGATATCTGAGAGGTGGAAAACACAGACGTCTCACTCACACATGCTTGCTTTGCATGCTAATTGGTTTTTGTTCAGTCGCAGAGACACAGAGAGAGAATGGGTGCAGCCGAGGGCGTGGAACTTCCTGGAATTCAAAAAAAACCCAAAAAACTGAGGTGTGCTTTCCAAAGCTTTATCTATGGGTTATGTAAGGTTTACTGCTTTCAAAATGCCAAGAGGCCTTAGGTCAAAAGGCAAACAGGCAAATGAGCAAATGTTGTATTTTGTAATTTTGTACAGTTTCTGCACAGAAAAATAACTCTAATTGCAAACAGGGGTGTTGCTGCTTGTCACTCAGGTCATGTCCTCTGCAAACATTTCTAGCGACCTGTGGGTGGCTCTGCTCTCTTATTATTGCTGTTACGCCTGTCACGTTTCCTTTCATGCACAGCACATTAGCAGTTTACAGTGATAATGGTGGCAGGTTTTAAAAGGTCATTCCTAGAGATTTTTTAGACATGGGTTGACAAAAGCAGATTTTGCTGTCTGGCACTGGTAGATTTTATCAGCTTTAACTAGCTAGGTTAGCTAATTAAGCTAACAATAGCTCACTTGAAGCTCACTTGGTTGAAAACACTCTCTCAGGCTGACTTTTTAATGTTTCAAGCTGAGTTTTTAAAATGAAAACCGTGAAAAGAGGCTCTCGAATATGCACTTGATAACAACATGCTCGGTATAATGCAAAAGAAATGAGCTACCTGCAGATGATAAGAAATTTGCCCTTTGCTCACTGTGTGGTAGGGTGCAGACATTTGCAGAGGCAGCGCAGGTATAAAGGCAACAAAAACTGCAGTCACAGACCGTTTCATGTACTATGCATTTGAGTTTATCTCAAAAGAAGGCCCTGGCGACTGTGTGTTGTACAATAACCTATATGCCTGTTCAGAAACCTGCTAGCCCCATCTGACTGCTGAAATTCAACCATGCATTACTTTTCCTGCTGAGCCCATGGTATGTTTTAAATGTTGTGTTACAGAGTTTTCCTTCCATCACTCTCTACCTCCCCTGCTTACCTGTGTCGCCTCTGGCTGTGTCACATGCTGCTGTTTTCTCATTAGTTTGCGCTTTGAAAGGTTAGCGGCAACTGAGATCAAAGTTGAAGAAATAATAGATAAATATTAAATCTGAGCATAATGCACAGTGGCAGTTACTCCCCGTAGGAAAATAATGGTGGCGTCAGTGCACTGAGGTTTTACCTCTGATCATGTGAGGGCACCGGTGCAGCAACAAGAGTTTTCAAAGCACATAAAGACAAGAAATATGCTGAAAGTTGTCTAAATGTTGAAGTAATGGTGAAGCTGCCCTCTCTGTCCTCAGAGCCTGGCCTGGTCCAGCCCCACCCCATAACCTTAACCTGGTTAAGGTTATCCAGGCTTATCCAGGGAGGTGAATCCTTCTAATCCAAACCAAACCGTCCTCTCATCTACCTGCAGGAGGGGGACAGAGGACAGGAGGAATGACTGATACTGAATGATGTCCACGTTCTCTAACATTTCCATTTGTTTCCAGTGAGATATTAGTGAGAGCACATATTTAGCTATATTTAAAATAAATCAGTTCTAATCCTGTTTTGAATTTATTCTTTTTGAAAATGCTAATTAAAAAATCTGGATAAGATACGAGACTCATCCCCTCCGTTGGTTATGGGCTTACTTTGGGAGGATGAGCAGATCACAGTTCAAATCCTTCACTGGAAGCCTTGTTTTTTTCTGTATATTATTATTATTTTTGTATGACACACAGGACGTCATACTGACTGATCAGTGAGCATATTTGTTTCACTTTTCTTGCTAATGTCTGAGTGTAATGTGGAAAACTACAACCTGTGTTTGTTTTTTAATAAAAGGTGTTGTCAAGCAATTGTCTGAAATTGTGTGAAAATGAATTTTTAGTCAAATAACATCAAAATAATCTGCTCCAAATTCATCCAAATCAGTTGTTCTGTACTGTTATTATTATGCATTGAATATAACATGAAATTTCCCATCCCCATGATGGTCAGATGTGTCTGATAGAGGATTTCAAAGCCACTGAAGTTATGAATAATTCTAACCTGCCAGATGCAAAACGAACTATAACCTAAACTGCGCTCCTCTGTTGTACCAGCAGGGGGCGATAATGATGGCACTGATGGACAAATGTCGTATAAAAAGCAATAAAGTTCAGAAGTGTTAAATGTTTGAGGGAATTAGTGTTTTTAAGACAAACTGTGATCTTTTCCGAAACCTAAGCAAGCAGATTTAAATCTAACCAAACTGCGACGTCACCTGAAATGTTTCTCAGCAAGCTTTGTTTTGAAAGTGTTACCTGACGTCGGTTCATGCTTGGATGATGCAAATGTGATACAGACATGGTGGACCAGGGTGGTGCATTACATGCATTGGCTTGAAACCGGGTTGGGCGTCACTCTGCTTTTCCAGGCCTGTGAACAGGGAATTTCCTCTTGATGTCTCCTTGGAGATCAGTTCCATCATTTCCAGCTCCTAAAACAGTGGCATGTGAAACAATGGTGGGCCTGAAAGCTGCTACTGTTCAAGCCATGGAAACATAGCTGCCATTCCCGCTGAGACCCTGTGAGACAAAGCTGGAAAACACAGGTTTCATTATCTTTCTGGGCCTGAGAGAAGCAGCTGCAACATACCTGGAGAGCGTATGAGGAGACCTTGATCTGATCGTAGGCCTCGGAAATATTTTCAATTTCTGTCTTTTTAAAGATATCATCAATATATTAAATATGACAAATAATAAGTTCCCCATTTCTGGTTGGATAGAAAATATTTTATTCAGAAAGAATCATAAAGAAGATGTGAAAAATCCAAATGTTCTGAAAAATTTGTTTTTTTTTGGCCAGATTTCTGCCTCAGGATTGTGTATGAAGATGATGACTAACGCCACAAACTAGAAGGGACAGAAAAACCAAACTGTGTCATTAGCTCGCTGCATTTTGTTTTTCCGTGGCCCCTCAGCTCTTTCTGCCCCGACAATGACCCAGGCCGGCCCCTGCTACCTGAAAACCCACTTTTCTTTTGAGCTCTAATTTCACTCACCGTGGGAAGTTGTAATTACGGCATCGGGTTACCGGAACGATCAGCACTGAGCTGCTCACTCTGTCCTGTTCTCAGAGGTCTGAGCCAGTACCAGTAGATCCAGTCGTGGAGGCCAGGAATGACTGGGCAGAAACAGTCGCTGGACGCTAATCTGTGAGCGCTTTTCATCTCGATCGAGATCACAGACTCTGGATTTCCACAGGATGGAGACACAGACATAGAAGTGGAACGTCCTTGTTTAAATGGTTTAAATCTATATTTTGGTGCCACTTTTAAGAGCAAACTAAAATGAAATGAGCTCCTTGGAGAATCAAAACAAGACCAATAAACAAGTGTGTTGTACTAACAGCTGATCTGTGCTTTCATGGATAAGCAGCATTGCAAATGGGCAGATTTACATGGTATTAAACAGGTCAGATGTTCTTTTGCTGTTTTCTGTCAATAAAAGAACCTTTGGGCGTCTTTGTTTTTGAGGTAAATACAGACAGTGAGGCCTCAGGGCTCAGGCTGAGAGCCCTGCTGCACATCAACAGAGCGCCATCCAGTGACAGGGACAGAAACTACAGTTCACCAGCCAAAGAAAGACATTGACTTCACTGAGACGAGTCCATGAACCTGTTAGTAGAAGTCCAGCATGTTAAAGATAGAGCTGGCATAGATTCAGACAAAGGGCAGGGAAGTCCACAGCGGTCACGTCTTGTCCAGGCTCTGATGGACGACCGATGGCCTCATAAATATCCTCTCAGGGGAGAGCAAACAGAGTCAGAGGATAAAACACGGCTGCTAACGAGAGTCTGATTTACAGTGGACGGCTGTAACGATGTGAAAAACAAACAAGTGAGCAGAGGACAACAGCCAATGACAAAGGCTGAGGGACGGGTGGGACGGACCCATCTGACGGTCTGTCTGCACCACACTGTAAAGATGTTTGTCCAAACAGTAAATAAGACTGCAAAGCCTCTGCTGTGCAATCAATCTGTGTTTTATTTGATTTCCTATGGCAGCGGCATTAGATGCACTGAGATAATGGGTCCAAAGTACTATCTAGAAAAGACATTTTTAACAGAGATGTGGACTTTCAGAAACAGTGTAGAGTCTGAAAACCACACAGAGCGCAGAATATCTTGAAAAGTAATTAAATAACAAAAATCTAATACATATTTACAATAAATTAGAGAGAATGTAAAGAGAATAATGAAGATTCATGAAGCACAAAGGATGTAAAAGTTGATATAAGATTGATATTTTCACTCTGTTCTCTCGTGTTTATGTAGATCAGAGGAGATCTACATAAAATTCAATGTAATATTGATGTATACACATTTAATGTGTAAAACTGTTCCTTTTCACTGTGCATTTGTTTTGTCTTCATTCTTTATTTTTGTCTGTAACAACATGATTTCCCTGGTGTGGGATTAATAAAGTTATATCTTATCTCTTATCTCAATTTGGGTAAACTTTTCTGCATATGTGTTTTTATGTGTATATGCAGCTTGATTTATATATGAAATACACACGCAGGGTTTCTGTTGTCTCTTTCTTTTCCGTATTATCATAGTATATTACTATACTATATGTATATATAATAGTACTACTACTACTTCTACTACCATTACTACTGCTACTACTGCCTGTCTAATTAACAACCTAAGATTTTCACTTACACATTAATCAATACTGGAGAATTTGCTGTGAGAAAAAACTGAGAATACTTTATTTCCAGGTTGTTTCCGGCTCTAACAGGCGCTCAGTATCTGTAGGTGTGTATCTCTTGGGCTTCAGGTTCCCAGGTAATAAATTTAAGATGTTAATTTATGAGAGCACAACAGAGAAGTTTAAATTGACACCCAGACGAAGGACTTCTCTTCTCAGGACAGCAGGATCCAACACAGGACCGGGTGACTCACCTGTCCTACAGGTAAGACACAGATTCAGATGTCTGTTATAGGAGATGGTCTTAATAAGATGTATATCAAGAGAAACATATTTAGATTTCTACATGACTTCTTGATGTCTTACAGGAATTTTCTGCTGTTACTCCACAGACTAAACGCAGACATGACAGTTTCTTACACCCTTGAAGTGGCCAATGTGAGATTTGGTGGCTTCTCCAAGCTTCTGTTCAGGTGGAAGGGAAGCATCTACAGGCTGCTTTACAAAGAGCTGCTGGTGTTTTGTGGGGTTTATTTGTTTTTCAGTGTGTGTTACAGGTAAATTTCATGCTTTGTTTCTGCTGTTTGCTACAGTACGATGAGAGTGTTTGTGGCTGTCAGCTGAAGTTTTATTTTCCTCACAGGTTCATGCTCACTTCAAGGCAGCAGGATCTGTTTGAGCGCGTCGCCCTTTACTGTGATCAGTTCACCAACACCAGCTTCATCCCAGTTCTGTTTGTACTGGGTGAGTCTGACTGAACTCCGTCCTGACAAACATGAAACGTGAAGACGAGTCACCATAATTCATTTTGTGTCGTCGCAGGTTTCTATGTGACCATGGCCTTTAATCGGTGGTGGGGTCAGTACACCAGCTTCCCGCTGCCTGATAACCTGATGATGGTGGTGTCTGGGAACGTCCACGGGGCAGACGAGCGGGGTCGTCTGCTGCGACGGACGCTCATGAGATACGCCAACCTGTCTTCAGTTCTTATTCTCCGCTCCATCAGCACCAGAGTTCACAAGCGCTTCCCTACTTTGGAGCACATAGTGGAGGCTGGTAAGAACAAGAGTGGAGAGAAATCAAGCATATGGTCACTTTATGAAGACTTTTTACATCTAATTAACATATTTCTCTTTTTACTGCACCTCTCAGTTCTTATTAGTTACTCTGTGCAACATGGTTTTGCTGGTTTAAAGAACAGAAATTTAAGTTACCCAGAAAAAAACATGAGGTAGTTCAACCAGCTGCTATTAACTATAAACTTTTTTCATACTTGTGTATCTGAAAAATTGATAATAACAAAAAAAAATTTATTTATGTGTCACTTTTCAAAACAAAGTTTTAAAATGCTTTACACAGTTGAACCAGGATTAAAACATTTCATGACCACAATCAGTGAAAATAAAATCACACAAGTAAAGTAATACTAAAATAGAAATGAATAAAGTAATGATGAGACTGATAATATAAGCCATGCTGGAAAGATGTTTGTGATTGTGCAGCCTCAGATCTTCAGGCAGGACGTTTCATAGCTGAGAGAAAGGCTGCGCTCTGGCTCATAGAGGATCCCTGAATAACACATTTCCATTACATCCAACCAGTTTGCACCAAAGTGTCGAATCTCTGTGCAGGATTCATGACGACACACGAACTGAAACATTTTGAGTCTCTGCACTCTGATTTCAACAAGTACTGGATGCCCCTGACTTGGTTCTCAAACCTGGCGTCCAGAGCGAGAGAGGAGGGTCGAGTGAGGGATGACATCGCTTTGAGACTGCTGATGGATGTGAGTGTTTACTTAACGGGAAGGGAAAATTCACTTTGAATCCTGACTGTGCCATCTGAAGCTCCAGCCTGCCTCCATATTCTGTGTAACTATTTCTGTATCGCATGTGTTTATAACTGCAGGAGCTGAATAATTACAGAGCCAAGTGCAGCCTCCTGTTCCACTACGACTGGATAAGCATCCCTCTGGTCTACACTCAGGTAGGATCAGGAGCTTGAAGGGGATTGCACATGTCTACCTCATCTGATGGGCATTTAGCTTCGTTATGTTTGGTTTTCAAATACACTCATATTTTTATAAATAAGAAATTCATTACAAACTTGATCACTGCTTTGTGTCTTTTACCTGTGCAGGTAGTCACCATAGCAGTTTACTCTTTCTTCGCCTTCTGCGTGATTGGCCGACAATTTCTGAACCCTGAGAAAGGCTACAAGGGTCACAACGTGGACATGTACGTTCCTGTTTTCACCCTGCTGCAGTTCTTCTTCTACACCGGCTGGCTCAAGGTGAGACGGCACATTCGTGCTTCACTTACACTGAGCAGAGTTTGTTTTGGGTTTGTCGTGAAAGAGGGATTTCATTTCCATCGTGCAGGTGGGGGAGCTGATCATCAATCCATTTGGAGAGGATGATGATGACTTTGAAACCAACCAGCTGATTGACCGAAACATTCAGGTTCAGGCTTCTCTCCTATGCAGCTGCTCAAAACACCTAAAATATGTGCTAATGGCAGTCATTTTAATTCTGTTTCCGTCCCTTGTAGGTGTCAATGCTGGCTGTAGATGACCTGTACCAAAACCTGGCTCCAATTGTGAAGGACAAACACTGGGCGCAGAGACACTTCTCCATCCCTTACACTCTGTCGACAGCAGCAGAGACTCTCAAACCAGCCTTCAAAGGCTCCACCTTTGACATGAGGTGAGTTTTACCATTTATATTTCAGTGCCTCTTGTTACTGCAAAGACCCGAGCTCAAAATGTCTGCCATGTTTGCAGGATGAGTGCGGAGGATCTTGAGATTCATCAGCCTGAAGACACTCCTGCAAAGAAACAGTCTTTACCTCTTCAGGGCTCTCAGGGCAATGGTCTCGACAGACTCCTGCAGAGAGGGAAAGGCATGCTGCGAGGTGCGAGCCTCCCTTCTCTATTGGATGTCTTATCACACTCAAATGAGGAAGATGATGCTGATGCTTCCCCTGAGGATGACATCAATGCCACCGACCACAAAGAACATGAAAAGGCATTCATTAAAATTATAGTGGAACAACACAAGTGAAGATTATTATGATACTTATTGATTAAACCACTGTGTGTTTCTGAATCAACTCTTATTGTATAACATTTGTATAACATTAATGATTGATGATGAAACATATTTGTTCTTATTATGCATGTTTGAAAATGAAAATGATTATTCAGCACTTTAACGTTTCGTTTCGAAAATATAGTATTTTCTAAACCTTTATGATCTCAACTTTTTTTTAGTGTTTGGAAATGTTTTTTCTTTTTTTTGCCTGTCTGCTCCAGTCATCCACCTGTCATTTCATTTCATTCACTTTAATCAGCCAAGTACATGTCATAAACAAGGTAGTCCCCTCAGACATTACAGCAGCTACACTGATGCAAAGGACCAGTCATACATTTCTTATACAGTATAATGTGCATTCATAGATTATCATTACTGATGCCTTAATCAAGCTAATAAGATATATATTATATACAATGATCTTATGTATTATAAGTAAAATTTTCTTTGCAAGCAGTTACATCTATGGCTGTGAAATACTTGTGGTGGTATACAGCCTGCAGAGCCAGTACAGACTGCAGTGCGTTTACGTGAATCCACGTGGTCTGCCTGTTCACCAGAAAGAGCACAAAACAAAAGCAGTACATCATTCTGTACGATCGCATCACATCCATCCTCGGGTGGTTAAAATCCAAGGCAACTGGTGTACAAACTTGACAAACAATGCAACAGCGCACTGTCGTGAATATGTCTAATGCAGGATTTATGAATTCAGTGGTAAGACTTTTATTTTGAAGCGAGAACGACGGAAGTCCGAGAGGGTCACAAGTGACTCCTGCTCTTCCGCGTTGTCAGATATCTAAAGAAATTCACAGCGATAGCTAGTTTCATTTAAGATTCTTGTCGGAAGTAAGGGTATGTTGACATTTACAACTTCTACATGTCACTCTGCCTTTTAGCTCATGAAAGATAGTCTCTCCTCAACTTCTGAAATATTAATGTTGCTCGCCACCCGTTTTTTTGGGGGGTGAAAGCTAACGCATCGTAAACGCCACAATATACGCTAATTTACCTAACACCTGGCTAGCTTGCTAATGCTAGCTTACTCGCTCACTGTTATGGTTTAGAGTTAGTCGATACTTTTCTCACTGTGTCAGCGAACTTTGGTCGCTCGTCGGCGGATTTCTGACCTTTTAGACCCTGTACACACCCAGTGGAAGAGAGCTGGAATTCAAATTAGTGCACTGGGTTTGGCTGCTGTTTATTGGATCCTCTGTTTCTCACGAATATTCGCTTTTGTTTGGTTGTGTGACAGGAAGATCCCTCAACCAGGCAGGAAAACAAAAGCGGGACAGTGGTGTAATGTCAGCTGACGCCCCCCTGCTGCAGAGCTGCTGACTGTCACCTCCTCCACCACCACCACCTCCACCATCATCATGTCTGTGGGCGACAACCCTCACCTGCTGCTCGGCAGGATCCGCTTCCTGAACAGGTGCATTGAGTGTTTCAAGAGGAGCGAGCCGCTCGCGGAGTGCCTGTGTTATGTCCCCAAAGAGGTGTGCTACAAAATCTGCAAGGATTCATCATCCACCTCCTCCGCCTCCTCCGGAGGATCTGCAGGAGGCTCCACTGTGGGGAAAACTCTCGTCTCCGTCTTTGAAAACCCACACCAAACCCCACACACGAAGAAATTATGCAAGTACAACATTGAACCAAAGAAAGGGACATGTATCCGGACAACAGGGGAGGAATACCGCAACAACCAGGGCCTGTGGGTCAAAATCATTAAGGTACGCTTCTGTCTGTCTCCAAGGTTTTATCATCTTGCAAATCAGGTGATTTACTCTTAAAAATGATGATAATCACACTCCTGCAACTTCTCTAATTGTCCTGTAAGGCCTGCCATAACACCACTCTACTGTACTAATTGCACTACATTGCATTCCTTTACTCTTGCATCAGGTTTGCTTCATGTAGTCTAAATTACAGCCATGATTTCAGTGCATACATGGAGCTCTGCCTCCTTCCACCGCAGCTGGGATGAGTCCCGCTACACAGTTTCAGGATAATCTCAGGCTGCTTCACACTCGTATCAGAAGAGGGTCATCTGCCGATTGTGTTTGTTTTTCCACACTGTGTAATCCTACTTAACGATCCATGTCTGCGTCCAGGAGCAGATGGAGGAGCACCGTCCAGGCATGGAGCTGGAGGAAGGCTGGATCCTGGTGTGCAAACACACCGAGGGAGGCGACAGGCTCGTCCCCGTGGAGTCACCAGAGACCGTCAGCAGGCAGCAGCAGCTCTTCGGGTACGACCACAAGCCCTGCAACAGGTGGGAGCAGGTGGTGAATGTGGAGAACGCGCTTTACATGGGCTCCAAACCCAGAATCGCTGAGAGTGACGACGACGCCGTCCAGAAGCTAAGGTGAGCGTGTTTACATCAAATCAAACTGGAGAGTTAAGACTGTTTGGGTTGTTCTTCGGCAGCTTCAGATTGTCAAATTAAGCTGTTGTTCAACTCAAACCTTCAAGGTATGTCCCTCCAACCTGGACGTATGAATGCGACGAGGACCTGGTGCACTACTTCTACGACCACATAGGGAAAGAGGATGAGAACCTGGGGAGCGTGAAGCAGTGCGTGACCAGCATCGACGTCTCGTCATATTCGGTGAGTCTCACACACTCAGACAGTCTAGATCAGTGGTTCCCAGCCTTTTTCCTTCAGGAACCCATTTTCTATCGCTGACGACCCCTGACTGACATGTTCATGCATGTTTCATATTACAGATGGTGCTTAATAATAACAGTATAGAATAACTGATAAACTGTACAAATAACCCAAATAGTGGATGAACTTTGAGCAAATAATTTCCTGTGAATATTGCATATGTGATTAATATGCATGTTAATAAACAAGTTAAAGGTAAATATAGGCACCTTCATGTAAAGTGTTGCAGAAAGTTTTTCTTACACCCTTAAAATCAAGAAGGTCAGTCAGTCCTTCTAACAAACAGAGATTTAAGTCTTGTGTACATTTTCTTGTCAAACAGAGCTATTAGAAGAAAGCTGTGTGAATATTTAAAAGTCTGTTTATTGTCTGCGTTTTCACCTCGATGACATTACAGATTTGACAGAAATAGTACAGGATGATTGTCACAGTGAGTGGTATGTCCCCTGTGAGGGACATCATGTTACTACTGTGCTCTTCTGTCAGCGATTGAATTAACTGATATTTGCTGACAGGACGATCCCAGCGGAGGCGTGAGCTGTCTGACAGACGGCGACATAGAAACTTACTGGGAGAGCGACGGCATGCAGGGACAACACTGGATCCGCCTGCACATGAAGAGAGGCACTGTGGTCAAGTAAGAAACAGGAAATGAATGCCAGCGATAGTGTGTGTAAACCCTGCGGGAACTGGTATCAGCTATCGGCTTTTCCTGCTCCAAACTATTGTTATTATATATTATTATATAATCAGTCAACCACTATTAGTTATCTGACAGCTTGGACTTTCGCCACACAATGTGCAGATGTTAACTTTTCACCACAGCGCGAGTAGGAACTGACATTGTGACCAGACATTCACCCCCCGATTCACATCGTCATTAATTAACTCACACAGGGATTCTGAACTGACCTGATTACACTCATGTGAGCCAAATAATGAGCAGCCATATTTGATTTCTTATTCGGAAGGTAATTATTCACGGTTGCTCATACAGGTGCGCAGTGAGCCACGACGTATTTCATGTTTGCTTAAAGATGTCAGATATGTTGTATAAAGATAAATTGTACGTGCTCTTTGTGTGTTTTACGTGCTTCTGTTTGCTCTCCAGTAAGCTGATACTGACGGTGGACTCTACAGATGATAACTACATGCCCAAGCGAGTGACGGTTTTTGGAGGAGAGGGAGACAACCTGAAGAAGCTGAGCGATGTCACCATAGACGAGTGAGCCTTTTCAAGAGATCTGTCAACATATTTCACAGATATGCTTCAGATTACAGCGTTTGAGCTTCAGAAGGAAGAGGAACAGCAGCATGAGGCAGGATGAGCCACTCATTGTCTGCAGATGGACAATTCATACTCTATTATTATAATTAACTACCTTTTGATATTAGTTAGTGCATGAAATGAGTGGAAAATATGTTAAAAGGAAGAAACCTCCCTACTGTTACAGTGACGATATCTGATGTTAAATGGAAGGCAAACATCTGCCTTGCATATTGTTCTAGGCCTGTTAATCATGTGATCTATTATTTAATCTGTTCGACTGAAGTTGCTTTAAGCTGCCTCTGCTCTTGTTTTGCCTCTAAGCAACTTGATTGGAGAAGTGTGCGTGCTGGAGGACATGACGTCTCACCTGCCTGTAATTGAGATTCGGATTGAGGAGTGCAGAGGTGAGCTTTTCAGCATGTTTCTCGGGTTATTTAACCAGATATTTCCTGTGGTTTAAAGACCCCAGGACTTTTTCTTTGGCTGCAGCAGCTACTGAACCGATGAGCCTTAAAGCAATGATTTTTTTTCTCTCCTTTGGCTTTTACAGATGAGGGGATCGACGTCCGGATCCGAGGCTTGAAGATCAAGTCGTCATGTGAACGAGACCTGGGTCTGAATGCCGATGTTTTCCAGTCCTCTAACCTGGTGCGCTACCCCCGTCTGCAGGGCAACACGTCTGACTTCCTGTACCGCAGAGCGCTGGTCATCCAGAGGTAGAGCGGCGTTCATCTTCCTGCCAGCATTCAGCAGCAGTCATAGCACATAAAATGACGTGGTTATGGCGAAATGACAGCTCCAGAGTTATTTAAATCTCAGACATTAGAGTCAGATTCAGATTGTCTTCACTGCTTATAAGGGTGTAGCATGTGTCAGTGTTTGTGGAGGTTATTCTCTTCTGTCTCGCTCTCTGCAGGTTCATCAGTCTTTTGGACAGTGTGCTCCCATACCTGGTACCGGCCTGGGACTACAGTCTAGGTACTTTCAACCAGATCAAGGTGAGTCATCTTGAAGCTTTTAGAACATAGAATACGAGCAGTAAATAATTATTCAATAAAAAGCAGCAATAACTTCACTGTTATTTTATAACAGCTACCAGATTTCTTGTAAATGTACAACAAGGTATGACTTTTCTTAAATCCCAGTGAAACAGTGCTTTGTCTTCAAAATAAAAGCCTCATTGAACATCACTGAGCACATTTCAAGGTTGCGGTTGAGGTAGAATTTATGGCCGTTTTCTCTGTATGCAGTCCTCCAGCGCTCTGGTGGAAACAATAAAGAAACAAACAGGTTTAAAAAGGAAGAGCAGGTAGAAAAGACAGAAAGTTAAATACAGCAGGATTAAGTAGTGGATGACATTTGTTAATGTTGTGGGGCCTGACGTGGCCTCTGCATCCATTCACACCACCTTGCTCCTCTTTACTTTGCCACCCTCCAGAACATAAAGCAGTTCCTGCTGCTGTCCAAGCGCCGCTCAGCCCTCATCACCCAGTGCCTGAAGGACTCTGAGACCAGTAAGCCAAACTTCATGCCCCGACTGTACATCAACCGCCGGCTGGCCATGGAGCACAGGGACAACCCGTCTCTGGACCCCAGCTGCAAGAACGCTGTGTTCAGTCAGGTATCAAACACTTTGAGTGGTGCTTTCACGTCCTCACTGTCAGGTTAGACTGTTCATGTCGCCTTGAGGTGAGAAGCGTAGAATTTACTAATAAACCTCCATGTGATGAGATTTATATGTGCTTAAATGAGTGTTTGGGGATTCTGGTTTGAGATATTTCTGCCAGTTTTCATCAGTCTTTTCATTGCTCCATCTATGGCATTATGGATGCTCTTACTGTTGCCTTACGCTCTTTCTTTCTCTCCTGGCAGGTGTATGAAGGTCTAAAGCCATCTGACAAGTTTGAGAAGACTCTGGATTACAGGTGTGCATTGTTAGGCGTGATCTCACGAATACGATTGTAACTAAAGGATTTCAAATCTAAATCTGCCGTCTTCCTCTTGGTTCGGCAGATGGCCCGCTCGCTATGACCAGTGGTGGGAATGTAAGTTCATTGCAGAGGGAATCATCGACCAGGGAGGTGGATTTCGGGACAGCCTGGCAGACATGTCTGAGGAGCTTTGCCCCAGCTCAGCTGAGTGTTCGATGCCTCTGCTGTTCTTCGTCCGTACGTCCAACCAGGTAATCGCTCACCTCACTGTCTGCACACCGTCAGCACGAGGCTGCAGTCCAGTGTCCTGATTGGTTGAGGCTTTTTCTTCACCTGACTTTTGCTGGTCTCTCAGGGTTCCTTAGAGGCCAGAGATTACTACGTCCCAAACCCGTCCTGTAAAGAGTTCCAGAAGTACGAGTGGATCGGTCAGCTCATGGGGGCTGCACTCAGAGGAAAAGACTTCCTGGTGAGTGATGCTCGATGTGCACCTGCTGCAGGTCTCAAACATCACTATAAAATAAGACTGAGTGGGTGTAGAGACTTCATTTTCTTCTGTGTCCAATCATGCAGGTCTTGGCTCTTCCCGGGCTGGTGTGGAAGCAGCTGACTGGAGAGGCTGTCAGCTGGAATAAAGACTTCCCTGCTGTAGACTCTATGCTGGTGAGGACATTTGTTCAACAGTCATGTTAATGTACATTTTAGAAATTGTTTTTATGTACAGCACTTTGAATTACAAACATTCTTTAGTACAATTATCATTATTTTGTATTCAAATGAAGAAGAACTGAGGACCTGCTCTCTGGTGTGGCCAGCGATCCTTCTTTTCCTAGTCACTGTCTTAAATTAGTCTTGGATGTGTGCTCAGGTAAACCTGCTGGAGGCCATAGAGAACATGGACCGGGAGACGTTTGAGTTCAGGTTTGGTGAGGAGCTGGTGTACACCACCCTGCTGAGCGACAGCCAGATGGTGGAGCTCATCCCCGGAGGCAGTAATGTGGCTGTTCGCTACGAGGACCGCAGCCAGTTCATCCGCCTGGTGCAGAAGGTTCGGCTCGAGGAGAGCAAGCAGCAGGTGAGACTTCAGTGTGGGGACGCTTTCCCTTCCTGTATGTAGCTGCTTCATGTGTGGGTAGAATGTCTCTTGTTGCACGTACTGTTATTCTTCAGCATGAACTCATCCAGTAATTATGGTGCTGCAGAGCTGCTGAATCACTGCAGTGCGTGCGTGCGGCTGATTACCTGTATGTATATGACAGATCGCAGCCATGCAGGTGGGGCTGCTGAAGGTGGTTCCTCAGGCGGTGCTGGACCTGCTCACCTGGCAGGAAGTGGAAAAGAAAGTGTGCGGAGACCCTGAGATCACTGTGGAAGCCCTGAAACGACTCAGTGAGTGTCAAGCCTGACTTTTATTGTAGCACAATTATTTGGTCAAATTTTCACTTTTTCAGTTATCAGCCTCAGCTGTGCTTTGTGTTTGGTGTTAATTAGCAAGCATCAGCTGTGAAGCAAATTAGATGTATTAATTGGTTTGATCGTCAACCTGTGAACGGATTGTAAGGTAACTTAAAATAATTAGACCTTCCATGGCCTCATTGCTAAGCTAATATTAGCTTAGCAATGGAGTCCACATGTCAACAAATGAACAGCACCCACTACAGTGAAGATTGAAGATTGTCTTCAGTTAAAGTCTGTTTGAAGACTGTGCATCACTATAATGCATTAATGCTGCTTCTCTCACCCCTCCAGCACACTATGAGGACCTGGAACAAAGTGACGTTAGAGTACAATACTTATGGGAAGCACTGACGAACTTCACCAACGGTCAGTTCACTGTTTACAGACCGTGTCTACTGGAGTGAATGTCATTTAGCTGCACAGTTTGAAGCCTGCAGAGTGTGTTGATGTATTTGTTGTGCTGAAAATAAACACTTCTGCATTAGTGATGAGATGAAGACTATGAACCAACCTTAATGGTGAGAATGAAATTTTGTTTTCAGAGGATCGCAGCAGGTTTCTGAGGTTTGTAACCGGTCGAAGTCGTCTTCCTGCGCCAATCTACGTCTTCCCTGACAAACAAGGGTCAGTGCAAGTACATCCTTAAATAAAATGACAAATTACTGTTTGCTGTTGATAGCAAAATAGCTCATTTAGAAAACTTTAAATTCTGTTCAGTTCCCTGTTTTGAAATGTTGATCTGTGTCCTGATTTAGCTCTGAAACGACCGATGCACTTCCTCAGTCCTCCACATGTTCCAGCACTCTTTATTTACCCAACTACCCAAGGTACACCAGTGTCCTGTGCTATGTATATACATCGTCTGTTACTACATATTGTTGTGTACATTTGTGTTTAGTATGTACTGTGTGCAGTGGGATATTGAGCTTTGATACAACCCTGTTTCTGTTTTTATGGTGCAATAGCAAGACAGAAGTTAAACACAAGCTGATTTTATGTTTATTATTCATTATTCTGCACTTCATTACACTCAGAAAACGCTCTGAGCTCTCATGAAGTGGGTACATTTTCATAATACTGCTTTCGTTCTGTCCTGCAGTGCAAAGGTTTGTGAGGAGAAGCTGCGGTATGCTGCATACAACTGTGTGGCCATTGACACAGACATGAGCCCCTGGGAAGAGTGATCTCTGCGTCGCCTCACTGAACAAACTTTACAATCACTGATGAATGGAGAAATCTCACCAAGTTTATCACCATATCATACAGTATATGACAACTGCCAATTAATCCCAGCTGTATATAATAAAGAACTATATGGAAACATGGAAACAATGTTTGGTGTTTTTATTTAAGACTTTTGTTTCTTGACTGAAACATTGAATGAAAGGATTTATTTATTTATTTATTTTTTACAAGTTGTTACAGGCTTGTCAGTGTCAGTGGGACATTATAAGAAGATGTTTGACTTTAAAGTTTCCTCAAGAGCACATCATGAGATAAGAAATTTTGATTTTTTTAGAGCTTACAGATGTTAAAAATGGATTAACATTGTACAGTATGTGCATTAAATGAACTGGTGATGGCAGCTAAGTAATTTTAGGAACATCAAATCACTGCATTCAGAACATGAATATATATATAATATAGATAGATATAAACCCATCCATCCATTATCTATACCGCCTATCCCTTTCGGGGTTGCGGGGGGCTGGAGCCTAACCCAGCTACAATGGGCGAGAGGCGGGGTACACCCTGAACCGGTCGCCAGCCGATTGCAGGGCCACATGCAAGGACAAACAAACATTCACACTCATGCCTACAGACAATTTAGAGTCATCAATTAACCTAATGAGCATGTTTTTGGTCTGTGGGAGGAAGCTGGAGTACCCGGAGAGAACCCACGCATGCACGGGAAGAACATGCAAACTTCACACAGAAAGGCCCCACCTGACCCAGGGATTGAACCGGCAACCTTCTTGCTGTGAGGCACGCGCACTACCTGCTGCACCACCGTGCAGCCCATAGATATAAACATTTGCTAAAATGTACATTTATATGATTGTTAAGTATTTGTAATAATTTGAATGTCCACCAGCACAGTCTACAGCCGTAAATAGAAATTTATTTAGTAGTAATTTTAGTAATCACATTTGATATTATTAATATGACTGACTAAATATAAGTATGATTTAATAATGACTTCATAACAGTATATATCTTTAAAATAAATGTAGAATAAAATAGAGCAGAAAAAAGTCAGACATTCAGATGATCATAAAACAGGACCTTATCCTGAGAAAACGCCGTTCGTTCCTATGTGAATTCTCGCGAGAACACGTGGCTTCAAACCTCCCCATGAGCCTTTGCGGTTCCTCTTTCTAGCCGGCGCCTGAGAATGGGTACGTGTTTTCAAGCTCGGGTTGGAGGGAGAATCCTTGTCCATCTGTTGATTTATCAAAGGAATATTTCAATAATGGTTTGCCATATTGAAATTAAATGTTATCTAAATAGATGTAGCTTTAAATTTACTGTGTACAGTTAGTTTATTGAATTTTGATGAAATAATTCGCAGTGCATGTCTCAAGTGCTCCAAGATGGCTGCTCTCAATGGCAATGTAGTTAGCTGCTGATGCTGAAGTGCTAGGAAAAGGGACACATTGCTGTATGTAAGGTATTTTAATATTTTAACAAGATGCAGCGTTTTGTAGCCAACATGTTTGCTTTTGAAGAGTAATGCTGAGACTTGTGTGAGCAGGGTTAGTTTGGGTTAGGTAGAGGTACCACTAGCATTAGCTAGCAGGATGGTCGTGATCGTGTCATGCTACTGCACCGACGGAATGCTGCGTATAATCTTTGACACGGTAGTTATATGTCTTCAGTATCGTTTACCTTAAAGCTTTCTCAATAGATAAGTTGAGAAAGTTGTATCTTGGACACTTGCGATGCACATTGGTTCCTGAAGGCCACATTGTGATTGTAAGCTCTTGAAATTGCTACTTCAATTAGCTTGCTGTCATACGGAGTTTTGCGTGGTTAAAGCACAGTATACATATATCTCCTTTCATTGATGTTATGGTAGTTTGACATTCAACTCAGCAAGTTTAGGAATTGTTTTATTATTGACATGGAATGGTTCTAAAACCAGTCCACTATGAGATGCCGTTAGAAATGTCCGGCACTGGGCAATGTGGCGAACCTGCAGGTCCTTTTAGCCATGAAATGATCTTATAATTGCTTGAGTGACATGATGAAACTCTTAAAGCGGAATCCAAAATAAAATTGCGGACAACCTCTACCTTGGAGAACTGATTGCTCAAGCACAGACAATCATGCGGTAAATGTCCTGGAGGTTTTTCCAAAACTCTTAACTCTGGGTTCTTCACATTTATTCAGGTATCTCAAGGGACAACTGGCATAAACGCCGCAAGACTGGCGGTAAACGCAAGCCCTACCACAAGAAGAGGAAGTATGAGCTCGGACGCCCTCCTGCAAACACAAAGGTAAATGAATCCAGTGGTTACTTATTGAAAATATACTTAATGTTATGTAGCGTGGGTGATGAAAACATGACCTTAGGTAGGTCTTTTTGTGCCGTTTTGGTTCAAAAGTTTGGACTTACCAATGATAGGACCAGTCATAGTTACACTGACACGCTTTAAAATATGTGTAGCACTTTAAGTTTTCCATGGGCCATCAGAAGTCTAGACACAGGATGAACCTGAACCCTAGCCACACCGCATGTATCAGTACTAAAATATGACATGTCTTTCTTCAGATTGGACCTCGTCGCATCCACACAGTGAGGGTCCGTGGTGGTAACAAGAAGTACCGTGCTCTGAGACTCGATGTTGGTAACTTCTCATGGGGCTCTGAGTGTAAGTTTATTTTAAATACTACTGAAATGTCATCAGATCTTTTTATCCCCCTTTGATGTTTCACACTTCTTTCCATGAGGAAAACTTTGTCCAGTTCTGCTACTGAATGCAAGTGGTGATAATGAAGACTCTGAGAAAGACCTGTTTTAATCCACTGACGTGTGTTGCAGTATTAAAGTTTTATCAAGACAGTGTTGTGAGTTGACCTGTAAAGTGTGGAAATTTTGCTTTTGCTAATGGCGCTTGATTTTTCTGGACACAGGCTGCACACGGAAGACCAGGATCATTGATGTGGTCTACAATGCCTCCAACAACGAGCTGGTCAGAACCAAGACTCTGGTGAAGAACTGCATCGTCCTCGTCGACAGCCTTCCCTACAGGCAGTGGTATGAGGCTCACTACACCACTCCTCTGGGACGCAAGAAGGGAGCCAAGCTGGTATGTGGGAAAAATACAAATGTTTCTTGTACTTTGTTTTCATTGAGTTGACATGAAAATAGCAGTGGCAGACTAATTTTTGTTTGTGCCTTTGTTAGTGCCTTAATAGCTAATAGGTTTAAAATGCTAAAATTGAAATTACTTGACACTGTTGAACATATCATTTTGAGGAATGATTTATTTTGTCCCTCTGTCCATTGCAAAAGTGCCATTTTCTCTTCATACCAGAGCTTAATGCTCTCAAGAGTTGCATAAATTTGAAAATGCAGATCTCATTATGCATTGCCATAATGTCAACCTGCAAGTTCAGCTTCATTGGACCCTGAGAGCAATTGGTTTTGGAGCAGAAATCACATTAGTGAGAGCAACAGATTCAGCAGCACTATGTCAATGAACAAGTATAATCATTAGAACAGCAATTAAAATAATACAATGATGATCCTGCCATCTCTGTATATAAAGTAGGATAAAATTAAACAAAATAGACAGAAACTTGCAAACCGGTCAAGACGTAACAGAATTAAAAAGGGGTTTTCCTTTCATGGCAGCTGTATTAAACAGTCCTGTCCGATCTTGTTCATGTCTTTCCATGATGATAACTTTGTCCAGTTCTGCTACTGAATGAAAGTGGTGATAATGAAGACTCTGAGAAAGACATGTCAAGTACACTGACACCGCCGCAGCTGTTTGAAATTTACTCACAGGTGTTTCGTGTCCATTTAATGAGCTTCATACTTTCTTCTGTAGACTCCTGAGGAGGAAGAGGTTCTGAACAAGAAGAGGTCAAAGAGGACCCAGAAGAAGTACGATGAGCGTAAAAAGACGGCCAAGATCAGCACCCTCTTGGAGGAGCAGTTCACGCAGGGAAAACTTCTTGGTGAGTCAAAACATGTATTGTTTGACCGTAGTAGCTGTCAGGAAAGGGTTTTCTGTTTGATGCTTGATTTGTCTGCATCTCTTTGGCAAGAATTGACCACTGATCTGTTTCCTCAAAGTCTTAGTCTCTGAAGAGTTCATTTTAAAGTATTATCAGCTGTTTTCTGTGAACATTTTCAGAATTTGGGCCTCTGGTATGTGATTTTACTGTCAGATGCCAGTTAAAGTGTCAACCAATAAAGAGGCACATGCCTTCGTCACATGTGTCCTTATAGATTATCTGTGAAAATTAGGTTATTTCTGAGAGTTGAAAAACCTGAAATTTGAACTTTTACATGCAATATTCCCCTTATGGGGGTTGAGCTTGTTCAATCTTGTGGGCTAACTCACCTGGTCTGGGATTGAAGTTTGGGAATAAGTCTGGTTTTGAAACTGAATTTTCTTCATGCAGTGTAAAATTAGTTGGTGTTGGGGTGGGCCCCCCAGTAGAGCTTGCACCCTATTTACAGGGTGAGGTTGTGGTTGTGTCCTATAGTGGTGGTCATGCTTCAACTGTAGTGTCTTTTAATTTATGTTCACTGCACCTGAATTATAGAGTGCTGTCTGATCTGGTCTGTGTCTTTCTATGATGATAACTTGTCCAGTTCTGCTACTGAATGAAAGTGGTGATAACTAAGACTCTGAGAAAGACCTGATGCCTACACTGACATATACGGTGTTGATTTATCCAGTCAAAATACCCAAAGTCACTCAGTGGCCTTAACACACTAAACCCTGAAGGGGCCAGCGAATGAGTTTTTGCACTGGAATTGCTCCATGTGTGTAAGCTGAGGGTGCAGCAGGTCTGCACACAGCAGATGGTCTTAATGATGGATGTGAAGGAACCAAAAAATCCTGAGCTCTTCTGGTCTTATCTGACACCAGTATTAACACCTCAAAACTGACCATAAATGTTTCCTGAGGTTGACTACAGTACTGTTTCCTGTTTATTGGAGCTGGTTTGTCAGCTTGACTGACCACGTTTTCTTCGTCCCTCCTGCAGCTTGCATTGCCTCCAGACCCGGCCAGTGCGGAAGGGCAGACGGCTACATCCTGGAGGGCAAGGAGCTCGAGTTCTACCTGAGGAAGATCAAGGCCAAGAAAGGCAAATAGATGTACAGCCCTTTGATACGTCAAATAAAATCCAAACGCCACACAACTTCTCTGAGGTCACAGCTTCTTCTTTCTCTCTGTTGGTACTGATGGAACAATCCATTGAATTTCTAACCCCATAGGGGTTGAAACTCAAAATTTCAAATTCTTTGACATGCACAGCACTTACACTGAATATGTTACTGATGATTAAACTAAACTCAGGCAGCCTCTAGCAATGTTCAGACAATATGTATAAAGAACATCATGCAAGCAAAATGAGAATCTGACATGTAAATATAGTAAAGACGTTGAGGTGACCCTACACAAACTGCAACAGAGACCTGAGGTTGGGTGCAGTACAATGCATGTCTGAAAGGAAATAATTAACCGGTGGGTTATCAGTGTTATTCCTAGAATCATGTCAATCACTAGTTGCTACTATTTGGTACTAATTAGATGTGTAATACCTTTATTCTGAAATGTATAATGCATTTGAAATTAACTGGAAACAACCAATGAACTACCATATTGACATGTTCAGTTACAACAGGTGTATATTCTGAAAGCAACGTCAAATAATGATGCACTCCAAATATAAAACCTGTAAACCTACTAAGAGGAAAATCTCGGGACTGTTTTAAAGGGGAAAATCTACAGGATGTGACGTCTATCCGAGTGCCCGGCCTCTTCCGGTCCGCTGCAGTGTGTGGCACTAACTAATGTTGGCATATAAAATCCAACTCACTTTTCTTGTCCTCTTGCTAATGTTACAGCTCGCAAATTACCATCAGAGTAGACATGTTAGTTTATTCGCATCCATAATTATTGCACGTGCTAACGCGATCCATGATTCTAAATGTGTCGTGACAAATGGTGATTACAATAAATGATGGAGCGATACAAACCGCGTGTATGTGACGTAATTACTGTCTACTAGCCGAGCAGTAGCATGACTTCAGACAGGTGGCTCAAGTGACTGACGTATGCAAATACGATGTGAAGTACGTTCACATGTGCACGTAAACACTTCGGAATAGCTGTGATTTACCATTTGTGTAATTACTAACGTTACAGTATATTACAGTTACCACTGTGTTTGTTTTATTTAAAGGAAAAATATTCCTACAGAGTGGAGCCAAATAAATATAATGTTAATTCTTCAATATTTAATTCTTTAAGTCCTTAAAAAGACAATGTGTCGAAAAGAAAACAATGCACATTCAAAGGACAAAGGTCTTATCAATCTGTTGTTACAGATTGATAGATTCATAAACTTTGATAGGAGGAAAACGTCAGCACCAAACGTCACTTGGTTTTCAAAATCTTGACTTGTGGATGCCATCTCCACATTCAACACCATCATGCAGGATTTGCTGCAGGACAGACTCGCCCAGCTGAGTGTGCTTGACTCCGCCTGCTGATCAGGTGATTGGCTGCAAGCCTCCAGGACCCTGAGGTGAGCAGGAGAGATTATAGCTGTTACCCCCTCACCCCAGACATTAACTTTTTGTCACACCCCCCTCTGGCATGAGACTGCAGTCCATCAAGACTGAAACGCATGCCACAGGAGCAGTTTCTGTCAGACAGCAGCTGGGCCCATCAACCAGGCCCAGGACCCCCGCTGACGGACTCATACACGCTGCATGCTACATTAATGCAAATCTTAGTTGCACAGAATCTTACTTTTGCACACAGTGGTCAATATTTAAGCAAATTCCATCCATTTTAAATGCTGACATCTATTTTACATATTTTTATTGTGAATTTATGTTTTATATTTAAGGTTGGTGACTTGCAGTATGTGTTTCTTCTATCATTGCATGGTTTATCTGTTGACTAATGGATTAATTGTTTCAGCTCTATAAAATATAACGATAGTGCATTGTTAGAGGTTAAACTACCCAGTGATATATATTTATAGTAGTTAAAATCAGTAACAATGACAATAATTTAGTAATATAATTTATAAGAATAAGACAACACTAAAAAGGAATTGTTATATTTTAAGTACACTTAACTGGCTGTATTTTTATTGAAGTAAGATTTTAAATGTAACCTTTACTTGTAACGGAGTATTGGTACTTTTACTCATCTGAATAGATACCATTGTAGATATGTTGAATGTGGTATAATTATGGATAGTCGAGTGTCATGAAAACTGTTTTTCATTCACAGTATTACAACCTTTGTGATACATAGAGGTATGAACAGCAGTGTTATCACCATACTATGCAGTAATAAACAATTTAATCGGGATCAATACAGTCTAATCTCCTGGACACAGGTGAAATTATGAAACGCAGAGGTTTGGTTAGGTAACAAACTGGGGCAAAAGTCGTTTGCCGGGTGCCGAGCTTTCACACGTGATCCATTCCGCTGCTGTGATTGGCTGAGACTGCTCATATGAATATATAGGGCAGAGGTAGTGGTCAAGTCTGTGTATACGTCGTAGCCATCCAACGCTGTGGAAACAATGCTGCTCAACAAGGTTAGTGTCTTTATATTAGCTATAAATGGGAACTCTCCAGCATATTTTAATAGTTTTCTTTAAATAAAGACTTGTCTCGGCGGGTTGTTGTCTTCCTGACCCAATTTTCCCTCCGTCGAGTCAGTCAGATCAATGCTATGCTAGCTACGCGACTGGCTAACGTTAGCAAACAGCTTCACGCTTTAATGTTCATGCTATCTATGTTACACAGTGACGGGAAGCTCAAGCTTATGCCTCTCATGTGTTACTGTTAGTTTGCATTCTAGTTATAGAGCTAAAGCTAAACATCTGTGAGATAATGAGCTAACGTTAGCTTTGAAAATCCCAGAAGGTCGTCTAACAAAATGTACCGCTAATCTGAACAGTTCATGCGCACTGATGACTTAATATGTGCTCCAGGTTTAATATCCTAATTGCTTTGGTCGCTTTCAAGCTCTGTATCTCACTCCCTTTCAGTGTTAGTCAATGTTATGTCTGGGATTTGATTCAGAGGTGTTTCTAATGGAAACACAAGAAATTAAAAACTAAAAAAATAAACTAAACTTTATTGTTTGTTGCTGATTTCTCCCTGCACAGGTGCTCAGAGCCAGTGTGCGGTCTGGGATCCGGCTGCAGAGCTCCAGTGCTGCTGCAGCCAGTGCATCTCACAGCGGCCCCTCATCATCCCTCGGCTACTCGTTCGGTGAGAAGGATGGAAAACTCTTCCTTCATTTTAAAGGATACGGTCACATTTTCTCAGATCTGCCTTAAAACAACACTCCCATGTAGAGCTGTAAGGATTATTCAAGTAGAGTTAGTGGTCACTGCAAGTGTTCCTCTCGTCTGTAGTGGCTGGGAAGAGACCCCTTCCTGAAGCCGCTGTAATGTAAATGATTTGGGACAAAATGGACCGTCCCTCTGTGCAGAAGTATATCAGAAGTTGGACAGATTAAGTGTGTGTCTCCCATATATAATCAGTAACTTTGCTACATATTCAGTAGTACATTTTGCATAATATGTGACCTTTTAAGATGACTGAAGCCGCATACAGAATAGGGACTGTGGATTTTGTTCCTCATCATCACACGAAATCGCTTCATCATGGATCTTCCCGCTGCTTTGACCCACAGAGCTGACGGATCAGCAAAAGGAGTTCCAACAGCTGGCGAGGAAGTTTGCACGTGAAGAGATGGTCCCTGCTGCACCTGCTTATGACAGGAGCGGTGAAGTGAGTTAAACCCAAACATCAGTCCGCACTGAGTGCATATGCAAGATTAAATATTTATCTTTTATGTCTAATCCTGTCTGTGCTGCTGTGACATGAATTTACCCTCAGGGACTGATAATTGTTATCTTATCTGAACTTTGCGCTCAGAGTGTGAATAACTCTCTGTTATTTGCCAGTATCCTGTCCCGATCATCACGAAAGCATGGGAGCTTGGTCTGATGAACGGACACATTCCACAGGAATATGGTATGTCATTTTCTGGCTCATTGGCTATTTAGAATTAACTGCAACATTTTAAACCTTATGCCAAGTTTAGTTTAATTTAGTTGATAGATGATGGTATAATCAATAACCCCACTTAATGGATACAGTCAATGTTGAATTTGCTGTGTGAAATAGCACCAAGTTTTATTTTCATTATGTCAGTGGAGATGGTTTATTCCAGACAAATCTTCTGACTTCTGTTTGAAAACACAGCGAGAAACCTGCAAACGTTTGTCCCCTCTGCGTTCAGGTGGAATGGGCTTGTCCATCTTTGACAGCTGCCTCATCACAGAAGAGCTGGCTTTCGGCTGCACAGGAATGCAGACTGCTATCGAAGCAAACTCTCTGGGGGTGAGTTGTCATTTATTAGTGGTGCCAGTGATTCACGAGCTCCTCATCGGCTTTTAAAGAGTCTATTGATGCATCCACAAATGGAGGAATGTTGATCCTGTGATTCTACAATGTTGCTTCATCAGAGACAGAGGCAGGCACTGAGCGTTAAGAGCACTGCTGCTTATAAGGATGATGGATGTAATTTTCTATTGTCAGTACTCACAGAATGTGCAGGTATTTTGGGTTGTAGCTCATCTACAACTAAGCTTTATCTTTTTCTCCCGTGCAGCAAATGCCTGTTATTTTAGCTGGCAACGATGCACAGAAGAGAAAATACCTGGGAAGGATGACCGAGGAGCCTCTCATGTGTGTGAGTATTTAATTTTGTGAAGGAGAAAACAGATTTTCAGCACAACTTCACCTGCTTCCTCGATGCAAAGAGAAGAGAGAAAGTCTGAGTAGGTCAAGAGTCCAGCAGCACTTCTAATGTAAAGAACAGCTTAACTGCCAGACAAAGTTTGTTTTAGCAAAAGCTGCATGATGACTTTCATGCTCCCGATGCTAATACTGTGTGTTTGCATTGGTTTAGTCAGTCATAACAGTATAACTATCTTCTACATCCCGAGCAGCTTTTGTGTGTTCATGGAGTTTGTGTGTGTGTGCTGCACAGCTGAGATTATCTCACTCTCAGTTTATTTTTAACTCAACAGCAACAAATGGCTTCTTGTGAAGGAGGAACAGACATCCTGGCATATCTTAGCACTGCTCTGCTCCTGTGTGCTGACACGGGTCAGCAGTTCTGCTCTGTCTTGCAGCAAGTCAGACGGCGTTAACGACTGTGTGGTGTGTTTTTTCGGCAGGCGTACTGCGTCACAGAGCCAGGGGCGGGCTCTGACGTGGCCAGCATCAAGACCCGAGCGGTGAAGATGGGCGATGAGTACGTTATTAACGGGCAGAAGATGTGGATCACCAACGGTGGGAAAGCTAACTGGTGTGTGTACTCGCTGCCTCTTACTCTACACTAAGATCATACACTCACAGTTACCAGCACATGCTGATTCAACTCTCTGATCGTCAAAAACTGGACATTTTAACCTTCACGTAGGGAGGATTTATTGCTGGACTTCTGTATCAGGCTGCATCAGTTTTAACTAGGGGTGTCTAATAAACTGGCAACTGAGTCTATGCATGTTATACACATATCCTTAAATGTATTGAACACAGTAGCATCTGTGTGTTCTGAAGGTTATTTGAACATTTATACAACTTTTCATATTTCCAGGTACTTCCTTCTGGCCCGCTCTAACCCAGATCCTAAATGTCCAACCAACAAAGCTTTTACTGGCTTCATTGTGGATGCCGACACTCCAGGAATTCAGCTGGGAAGGAAGGTAAGATGTGACAAATATGTGACAATAGGTGTTAGGTAAACTCATGAGTCTTTTGAGTTCAGAGAAATATTATTATTTTCCCTGTGAAGTGCATAATGAACTGTACTTTTCGATAAGTGTTGTGTAAATTATTAGGGGATTAGATTATGATTAATAGGCTAAACTCTGCTATCCAACCAGGATGATCACATAATCTGCTTCTGGTGTGCCTGGCAGCAATTTGGCTCTGTGAGATGAGCTTCACATGGTAACACGCCCCGTGTTTGTTTCGTGGTTGTAGGAGATGAACATGGGCCAGAAGTGCTCTGATACCAGAGGCATCACCTTTGAGGATGTGAGGATACCGAAGGAGAACGTCCTGATTGGAGAGGGAACCGGCTTCAAAATTGCCATGGGTGCCTTCGACAACACCAGACCACCAGTAAGTCTTCTATGATGGCTCACTCTTTCTTTTGTTGTTATTTAGGAGAAAACAGGAGATAATTTGTTTATTACTTTATTTCAGACTTTTAAAATGGATCAGAAGTACTAAAGAAGAAAACAGAGATCTGCAGTTTGACCGTTTTTGACTTGTTTTTTAGGAAAAGTGTCTTCTTGTTGCAGAAAATGCAACTTTTGGATTTGTGTCAACATAAAAGCTTTAGAAAACTAGTTTAATCTGATTCATTCCAGGGTTTTTTTTGAGTAAAAATCTGTAGAAAAAAAATGGATGCTCCTTATCCACAAACTCATAACAAGTTCACCTTTGTTAGCTACACTGCCTCCACAGGATCACTAGGATCAAAGACATCACCCCATTCATTTTTTTCTCCCAGTTTCTGATGTGTCACAGCTATGACCAAGTGATTTTGCACGCTCAAACATTGTAAATTAAACGTCCATGTTTAATTGTATTTGTCACCTAAGACGATGTTTACTAATACAACGCAGGTGGCAGCAGGAGCAACAGGCCTGGCACAGAGGGCGCTTGAGGAAGCTACCAATTATGCACTGGAGAGGAAGACCTTCGGCAAAGTTATCGCTGAGGTTTGTTCACTTCCTGTTTTCATCGGCAGAAAAGCACACGTTCCGTCACAGACTTCATGAGCTGCTGTTGTTCACTGAATTATCCGACTGCTGAGCGTTAAAAGCACAAAGACGAGCAGAGGATCAACAGGCCTCTCTGTCTCCTCCTGATCCTCAGCACCAGGCCATATCCTTCCTCCTGGCTGAGATGGCGATGAAGGTGGAGCTGGCCCGGATGGCATACCAGCGGTCCGCCTGGGAAGTGGACCAGGGCCGCAGGAACACCTACTACGCCTCCATCGCCAAGGCCTTCGCTGGAGACGTCGCCAATCAGGTGGCCACTGATGCTGTTCAGGTGTTTGGAGGCAACGGCTTCAACAGCGAGTACCCGGTGGAGAAGCTGATGAGAGACGCCAAAATCTACCAGGTGGGTGATTGTTGTGCTCACTGCTAGCTGAGATATTTGTCAAAACTTCATCTTCTCTAATTCTCTGATTTCCTTTGTAGATCTACGAGGGCACATCTCAAATCCAAAGACTGATTATTGCCCGAGAACACCTGGGAAGGTTCAAGAAGTGAACTGTGCACACCTGAACTGTCCTCATTCAAATGTACTTTGTTGTAACTTTTCCATACAAGCGTGCCTGGAAATAGATCTGGTTACTAAAACTCAGGATCTAGTTGTGAAGTTTTGTTTAGTTCACCATCACATTTCAGACATTTCCAGACCCTGAACTGCTAACCAGCAGTCCACCTTTCTAATCAGAGAGCATCGAAACCCATCTGTAAGACCTGTCCTGTTTCTCAAAGGAGCTTCCAAATGCAGCTCAGAACTGTGGCCTTATGTTTTGACTGAGATGAAGATTTGGGTGAAACATCATTTGAGGTTGTGAATGATGGCAGCCACCTATTGCTTTTGATAGCAGTCAGGACATGGTGCTAAACACAGGATGTTACAAAAAATACTGCCTTTATTTAGCATTACCTTGGTTAAACTGGGACATATTAGACTCAATAAGGTGACACAGGTAGCACAAACACATTAGTGTTGTTTTTTAGTGAGGTTTGTCTCATTTTAGGGAGGAGGAGCAGGCTCAGACTCTCCTTCAGCCTTACACTGTAAGTGTTGCAACTCTGTAATGCAGCGTTGATTTGGTCTTATTCTCCGTCCTGATTGGCAATAAAAGCATGTAAAATGAAAGATGATCATTCTCAGAAGCTTGTCTTCATGCCTTATTCTGCCTCTGGCATCCTGACAGTGACACACTTGTAGTGTTTGGCTAATCATCTTCAGTGCCCACTCAACAAAAAACTTCAAAAATAATTCTTCAGACTTTGTGGATTCAGTGCAAAGATTCATATTGTAGAAGCAATTGAAGTTTTGATCTGTACAAATCCAGTTCTCACCAGAATGTGTTAGAAACGTAGGAATGTGTGTAACTGCTGTAATAATGCATGTAGTCTGAAAATGTTTTTAAGGCTCTGATTTGCTGTCACTTCTGCATTATTAACCAATACCAATACAAAGCAGCATTAGGTTTACATGTAACCATGGATAACATCTGCAGAGTGTATGGTGTGATATGTAGGCTGGGGCTCAGCTGTCACTGTAACACACTGATCACTCATGATGGCATTATTTCAAACTGGTCTGTATATCATCCATTTATTAAATTATTCCAGCCAAACTGGAGCTGATGAGGGGTTTTTGTTGGTTTTTTTTAGGACATAAAAAAGGTATTTAAAGTGTTGAATTGTGTTAACTTTATATGATGCTATTGGCAGGGGCGCCCACTCGTCACTGAGCACAGCAGCTGGGCGGTATCACTGCTTCCAGAGGTCAGGCTCCACTATCTAACCCAGGATGGTAGTTTATCAGGGCCCACCCTTGCCTTGGGACCCGTTCTTTCGCTGGCTTCATGGTAGCAGCAGTGTGGCTCAGTGCCTAACACTGTTCCCTCATCAAATGACTGTGTTGTCTGTATGGTGTCTGAGACTGTGTGTGTGGGTATTCCCTGGCTTCTCCTCTCGCAGTCCAAATCATGCAGTTTAAGTAAATTCGTCACCCCCAAAAAAGCCAATTTTAAAAATAATAATATAAATGATTAACAAAATGTCAAATAGTCAAAATAACTGAAGTAATGATTTTAATTAGAAGTTTATTTTATCTTGTCGTTCATCCGAAACAGGAGGTGGCAGTAATGCGCGTAAAAATGAAACAACCACCGGAAAAACGAAAGAAGAAGAAGAAGAAGAAGAAGAAGAAGAAGAAGAAGAAGAAGAAGAAGAAGAAGAAGAAGAAGAAGAAGAAGAAGAAGAAGAAGAAGAAGAAGAAGAAGAAGAAGAAGAAGAAGCAGCCAGCCCGAACGTTAACTGTCACAGAGAGAAGCTTCGTGCTAACAGGGGTGTCAGAAACCGGAGTCAGAGACTTCACTGAATTCAGTAATCAGCGCGGAACACTGTGAGACAACAAATATTCATTTTATTCATCGCATCGGACCGTATGAAAAAACTTAATTAGTGGACTTTTACAAATGACCTGTGGAGGGCAGCAATACGACTTTTGTCGCGTCTGGTCTGCCGCAAATTCATCAAGCGAAGAAGAAGAAGCCCGATCATGCAAAAAGATTCGGAATGGTAACCGGCGTAACGTTGTAAATGTTATGTGTAGTTAGTGAAGTTTAAGATAACATGATAGCCCAAGTGAATGAGATTGTCCATGTGACTCAGTATTGTCCAAATTTCACCTTACATTGACCGCTAAGCTGTGAAAGCAGACAGCGAAGTGGCTGCAATGTAGCTAGCATCAGCGTTAGCATGTAGCGTTAGCTGCTTGATAGCACAACCTGTCAGCAACTCATTTCCTATGTTCATATTCGGTCATTTAGCAACATAATGAGTTAACTTTGTGTCAGGTCAGCGAGAGGGTGGAGGTTAGACTGTTATCATACTGAAACAGGGTCAGTCAGAGTTTGTAGCATGTTTTGAATATTTTGTTGTGTTTATCGACAGGGTACCCAAGTGAAAGATGTCATCATTAAGCCTGACGCTCCCAACACACTGCTGCTGGACAAACATGCAGACTACATCGCTGCCTACGGCTCCAAAAAGGACGACTATGTGAGTAAAGGCATTTTCATGGCCTCTCCACATGTTTTTCTTTTCAACCATGGACACTTCTGTCCACTTTGGGGCTGTTTTCGTTGTTTGAGCTGGGGGAGAAATCTTGGCTAAATCTGCTCTCGGGAGCAGAAAGAGGTAAGATGGTAGGAAGTCTTATTAAATTAATAGTATGATTTCAATTTTACAGATGCCAATATTCAAATAATATGTCATTTTCTCTGGTCGGTAAACTTTAAAAGTACAATTTATTGCCATCTGTGTGAACAGTAAATGGTTTAAGCTTTAAGTTTCTTTGGTTATACAATTAATATTTAGTATTAAATAATAATGGCGTGTTACCATGTGTAATAATAGTATTAAATCTCCTGCTGTGTTGTTTCCTGTATTTAGGTTTCATTCTGTTTTCTTGTTTTCTGCATGTAAATCCTGTCTATATAGAATCCCTAAACTTCTTTATTCTACTAATGAATAAACCAAAGGAAAAACCTTTTCTATGGGCTGTCAACAGGTCGTGCTCTCTGTTCTTTCATGCCCTGTGTGTGTCTGTCCAGGAGTACACGCTGTCAGAGTACCTGAGGATGAGCGGTATCTACTGGGGGCTGACAGTGATGGACCTGATGGGCCAGCTGCCCCGGATGAACCGGCAGGAGATCATAGACTTCATCAAAGCCTGTCAGCACGAGTGTGGAGGCATCAGTGCCAGCATCGGACACGACCCCCACCTGCTCTACACCCTCAGCGCCGTCCAGGTGAGTCCGGAGACAGTCAACATGAAATCTGACAGACTTCTTCTTATTTTCTGACTTTCATGTGAGAAAATCAGAACAACTCTCATCCTCTGAGAGTTTGGAAAGTCAGTGCTTTGCAGTGATTTGACTTTGATGAGTCATCGAACAGGCAGAGAGTGCAGAAAGCAGAAATATAAATGTATTTTAATCGATTTTCATCCTGGATGACGCACAGAATTGCAAAATGAATGTAGTCCTCATTGATTTTTATTTATATGTTTCTTTGGAATCTTTTTTACTGTGATTTTCTTGCAGTTCCACTGGTTAACACTGGGTTTTTCACTGTCTTGTGCAGCCTCCTTGTCTGTGGTTTTTAATAAAATTTGTGCTCCCGAGGGATCTTTGTGATCAAAGTGATTTTTTTATCGAACTCCCAGCAAAGCTTCTCAGTTTATCTGTTAGCATCAGCTTTGTAAATTAGCCTGATTTTTCTGCAGCCCTTGTGTTTTGGCTTTACTGGGCGTCTGATGTTTTAAAAATGTAATTAGTGTTTTCTTTAAAAATCTCTCCCTCAGATCCTGAGCTTGTATGACAATGTGGACGCGATCGATGTGGACAAAGTGGTGGAATACATCAAAGGGCTGCAGCAGGAAGACGGCTCATTTGCAGGGGACAAATGGGGTGAGCAGGGTTTATTCTAATTTATGTTGTCTCAAGAAACATCTGTATGTGCTACTTTTGAAATATGCTTGGATATATTTGTGCAAATATTGCACACACTTAAGTACTTGTTGTCATTGTGGACTTGCAGCTGAAAACTCAATAAAAAAAGTGGAGTAGTTCTCATTAATTTGATAGAATATTTTAATGGTGTGTTTTTATAATTACAGTTCTTTGTTTTTACAGGAGAAATAGACACAAGATTTTCCTTCTGTGCAGTTGCCACACTTGCATTACTGGTATGTATTTCATGTACAGTTCTTCTCATGCATGTGTAACACTGTTTGATTAACATAATAGCATATGAAGATGACTCTTGGTCCTCTGCTCTTTTCAAGGGCAAGATGGATGCAATAAATGTTGACAAAGCCGTCGAGTTCGTCGTGTCCTGCATGAACTTTGACGGAGGTTTTGGCTGCAGACCTGGATCAGAGTCTCATGCGGGTCAGGTGAGTCTGCTGATGTTTAAGACAAGTTTCTAGTTGCTGGTTCCCCACATAAAGATTATCAGACAGTGAAAGCATTATTCATATTCACACATGTGAGGCTGCAGGCTGGTGTCGTGGGAGGGAGTGTGACTCATAGCTGAGAGGTGGTCAATCCCCGAAACGAACAGGATGAAATTTTCTCACTCTGGAAGGTGTTTGCTATCACATTTACACCCCTCTCAAGCAATGACGTGTTAAAATCCTTCTCAAATACAATCTCTCACGTCTTCTCACTTCTGTCTGCCAGATTTACTGCTGCACCGGCTTCCTGTCGCTCACCGGACAGCTGCACCAGGTGAACGCTGACCTGCTGGGCTGGTGGCTCTGCGAGAGGCAACTGCCGTCTGGAGGCCTCAACGGACGGCCGGAGAAGGTTTGTGCTTTCAGATGCTGTTCTGGGAAATCAAATACCACTTTGTCATTGTGAACCGTAGCCCCAGATTCTATCATTCTGTTTTTAGTTACAATTTACACAGCATCCAGACTTTTGTGTTTGTACTCATAGAATCTGGAGTTACAGTAAATAACTAATGTTCTGTTTGAAGTCGGCTTCTCCCTCTAAGACTATTCCTACCCACAAGCACAAACACACTAAGTCCACAAGAAATCGGTCAATGCCACACCGATGTGTTGCACCGCAGAAACACATGACATCATGTCAGATGTGCAGACGGCACAAACAGTATAACACCTGATGTTCACCATGAGTGGCTGAAACTGGAAAACAACATAGAACCTGCTGCTGCAGGAACCTAATTTAGCTGAAACTGCTGAAAACACTATTGAAGCTCAGACTAATCAGCTGCAGCTCGTATACTGACCCCAGCTCTGCTTCTCTTGGCCTCCTCCAGCTTCCAGATGTGTGCTACTCGTGGTGGGTTTTGGCATCACTGAAGATCATCGGCAGGATCCACTGGATCGACAAGGCCAAGCTGCGAACGTTTATTCTGGCCTGTCAGGACGAGGAGACCGGAGGTTTCGCCGATAGACCCGGAGACATGGTGAGCTGTCGACCGCGAAAGAAAGGAGAAACGTATTAGACCCTAAACCCCGTCTCCTGTTCATCCTCTGCCAGTCTGTCTGCAAAAACATTGAGAACATAATGTACATGTGCTGTATGTGGACTGTTCTCACAGTCTGTTAATCTGACAGGTGGATCCTTTCCACACCCTGTTCGGAGTCGCGGGTCTGTCGCTCCTCGGAGACGAGCAGATCAAGCCTGTGAATCCTGTTCTGTGCATGCCTGAGGACGTCCTGCAGAGGCTGGACCTGCAGCCCGACCTCCTCAGCTAGCCCATCATCCCACCGCACACACACACACACACGCACGCACACACACAGCCGCCCTGCACACCCCGGCTGCCACAGCTGGACGCTGGGAGCAGAGAGAGGACCACCACACGTCTTAGTGTTAGCTGACATCCGCGGACACCTTTCAGAGGCAGGTCTATATCTCCGCGCACTGAGGACAGACAGAGTCACTCAGTTCTGATTCGATTCCTCTGAGCTGTCCGTCTTTAAACCCTCAACCACCCCTTCTGTTAACAAGTCACTTATGTTGGTTTTAGTGCAAGAGACCGGCTCGGGAAGCGGATGTTCTGAGAAATCATTAAACAACATTCCTTCATTTTTTGACTTGCTCACTATTTCAGTTTGTCTGAGAAGTCCGTTTCCTGCTCTCGTCACCCTTTTAGCTGTCAGCCAGCCGAGGAAGTTATTACTGTTCTTCATTATTGGACCGAGGCTGAGTCGGCTCTGCTTCCTCATGTGCTTGTAACTTGACAGATTTGATCATGTCGAGTTAGCTCTGTGACTGTCAGTCATCTGGTTTAAAGACACCACATCTCTTTGTTTCTCAGTATTTGTCGGAGGGTTTGCGAATGTTTTCATGCACCGACTGTTTCAAATAAATTTGAAAAATAAGAGCGTGTGAAGGGCAAAGCGCTCTCATCCTGTTTACGCTCGAGCAGTCGCACCAGCGCTGCTCTAATAGGCCTCACGCCTGGAGATGCAGCACGGGAGGAAGCTTGTTTTATCTGTCCCTGCATTCATAGTTCACACGCAGCGTTTTCAGCAGGAAATCGAGGACGGGGCAGCGTTCTGAGCGTGCCTGAGGTCAAACACATGGCACTGACGTCTTCTCTCACCTCCTGCAGTCTTATCCACAGCCTCGGCCGCACTGTTGGTTCAAATCCATGTTGCTCAGTCCAGCTGTGTCATGCAGCTGTGGGCAGACACGCTGTGCATGTGATCATTTCCAAGCATCTTTTTTTTCCTACTAATTTGGTTAAAACGCTTAGATTTTTCTTTTCTTCCAGGAATAACTGATGTCCATGTTGCTGCGTTCTCGTGCTCTCACTGAAAACTCGGGTCATCTGTCGGAGAACTGTTCCGCGTTGACATTGTTCAGGAGATAAACCAATGGGCCGTACCGCGAAAGCGACTGATGGCTGTTAAATGTATTAACTGACAATGTTACACAAAGTCATTAATTGGCCACGGGGTTTAAATCATATCGTGCTGAATCGTGCTGCCTGAAGATGTTTCAGATCTCGAGCAGCTCGGACTCGTAGCTGCTCGTTAAACCACACGGTCTCGTCTTTGTGTCGTGGGAGCAGCTCTAATCCAAACAGCTGCTCCCTGTTGCACAAATGTATGTGTGTACATATTAAAGTAACTTATTTGTTATCATGGTTGGCAATAAATGTTTCCCTTCAACTGTGATTGGGTTTGTTTTTTGCACCAGAGGAGTTTGTAAGCAGCTTCTGTCAAACTTAAAGGAAGTGAGCATCCATGTGTTACTGAGCTGTCACTCAGCAGGTCCCTCCCACTGAGATCTCTGCAGCTGCTCAGCAGGTTAGTGGACCCAACTGTTTTTTAAAACATGAACTTATGTTATTAATTGGCTCTTTTTTGTGTGATTGGAGCGTCATGGCGAATGTGTTCGATTGAGGCTTGACTGGCAGGACCAAAAGAAAACCAGCTGGTGTTTAAAGTGAAAGCAGGATAGAAAGTGAGCAGTCTGTTGTCACAGCTTGTGTCTTTCACCACCAGGACAGAAATCAAGATGATAAACATTGGCACAGTCAGATTATCGAGGCTTAGATATGATCTCGGAGTTATACGTGTGTGTGTTATGAAAGATATGAAAGTTTAATATAAAATCTTTTAGGTGTTAAAATCCAGTTAAATTTGCCTCTGTGGCTGGTTTGAGTGGACACCACTAGGTGGCAGTCTTACCATTCAAAATGCATGTATGTTGATGCAAACTGCATCCTTAAGAAAAAATTAATTGCAGGTGTAAGTGTCTGAAATGAGTGTCTCATATAAAACACGCGCAGTGGGATGGACGTGATGGAAACGCTCTGTGGAGGCTCTGAGCTTCTTCTAAGTTGAACTTTTCTCATGCACATCACATCCGTGCTCATTAATTCCAGGGAGGCTCGAGTAATAACACGGGCACCCCAGAATGCCACAACTGATACTGTATGAGAAATTATGCTTCACAGCAGTGGCAGATTGTAATAATGGAGCAGCGTAAAGATTGATTTACTCTGCCTGCATAATTAGAGGCAGGTAATTCTCTCCTACCTGTTTTCCTGCATGTAATAAAGATAAAGACTCCCCCCTGCAATGTACAGCCTGATAAGAAAATGACACTTCACCTGGAACAATTTCTGACAACGGCTTTCAGAAAATGTCAGACAAATGATCAGATGATAACACTAACTATGCGGAACATTATTATCACCGTGCACTAATTACTGCATCACAATAGCGAGAGACGCGCTTCGTTTTAATATTCTGATGCAGCTTCTGGATTCATGCTCAGGGACGACTTTAGAAACGGTTGTTGTTCTTCTCTCTGTGGTCATTTTTCAAGTCTCTCTGGTCATTTTTCTTCCCTCTGTGGTCACTTTGAATCTCTCTGTAGTTGTTTTGCATCTCTGCGGTCATTTTTATATCTTTGAGGGTCATTTTTCATGTCTTTGAGATCACTTTAAATTTCTTTGTAATCATTTTGCGTCTCTCTGGCCATTTGTTGGTATTTTTATATCTTATTGTAGTTGTTTTGTGCCTCTTTGTGGTTGCGCTGCATCTCTTTGTCACTGTTTTGCATCTCTGTGGTATTTCTGCATCTTTCTGTGGATGGACTGCATCTCCGTTTGGTCGCTTTTCATCTCTTTGTTGTATTTTTACATCTGTTTGTTTTCATGTTGTGGCTTTGTGGTTGTTTTCTGTGTGTTTATGGTCATTTTGTGCCTCTTTGTGGTCGTTTATTTAACTTTCTGTAGAGAAATGTTAACAGTCACTTTGTTCAGAGTCATTGGTTCAGGGGCCCCTGGGCCTTTACCCTTTGTGGTCATTGTGGTACTTTTGCATCTTTGTAGTTATTTTGCATCTTTGTAGTTATTTTGCATCTTTGTAGTTTTCTGCATCTCTTTGTCTGGGTTGCACCAACAAGGATTCATTTTTAAACCAGATTAAGTCATGGGCTATGCTTCAAATTTCGTTTTTACTGTAAATCAAGATTATAGTAAATTTCATTGCACTAAAACTTAAAACTCTGGTTTTAAAATGTGATCCAGTGTTAACAGCATAGCATTTTTTAAAAGGCTGCCATTCCGACATGGATTGAACTGAGCTGAGCAAAAGTTCCTTGTATAAAGTGAAGACAGACCCAGCTGAGTTTTAAGATGCCGCTGAATTTCTTTGGCGAGGACCCGTGTGACCGACACAACTCCACTGTCTGCTGAATCATCGGCAGAGTGAGACATCACAGCCATCATCAGCAGGCTATCCAAGAGTGTAATTTGGTAAGCGAGCATCTCCATATTGATTAAACTCCAATTTAATTTCAGTTTACAGCCTTGATTTACTAAACAGAGACGAGTTTTTAATTGTGCAGCACTGCCCTGCTTAATTATAAACCTGGATTTATTCATTTTAAACCACATTTTTCAAAACTGATCAGAACTAATCTTTGTGCTACCCAGTCCCTGTAGTCGTTTTGTGTCTCTTTGTGGTCGTTTCGCTTCTATTTGCGATCATTTTGCGTCCACTTCTAGTTGCTTTGTGTCTCTTTGTGTTTGTTTTGCGTGTTTTTGTGCCTCTCTGAAGTCATTCTAATTACTTTCCAACAAATCATGTGAGCAGTCACTTCATCCAGGAGCCCCTGGACTAATACCTGGTAAACCCAGTAATCCATCCATGGCACTAACAAGCCAACTACCTGTCACCTGCTGACTCTGCGGGGGAACGAGGGGCTAATCAGATTCCAGGGAGTGGGCTCATGCCACCCTTGGCCAGCCCCCTGGCTCTGGCCCTGTTCCTGCTGCATGCATTTTTCATTATGTGATTTTCTCAGTGCAGCGTGGACCTGCAAAAATATACTGGCAGGCCTGCGAGTTTTGTATTTATTTGTCTATTTACTCAGTCGATGGGGGAGCAGTAAGCTGTGGGCCCCCGGTGTCTGGGCAGAGACAAACATGCTGGTTGTTAGGCTACTGAGAAACCCCACCGGCTCTCATTAGCAAGGAAGAGAAAGATGAAGAGAAAGACAGAAGGTGGAAGAGAGAGGGGAAAAAAGGAAAGTGCGAATGAGAGATGGAGGCAGGGAGCGAGGAAAGCCGAGAGAGAACAAGAAGCAGAAAGACAGATGGACGGATCGCGGCTTTCACCTCTCTGTCTTGTTTGTTCGCAGGGAAAGCCGCAACCCATTTTTCCTCCCTCTCCTTTTCTCAGTCCTGTCACCCTCTTGTTATCTCTCTGCACAAAATACTGGGGATTAGTCCAGGCCAGAGGGGCTGTAGCCAAATGCTGCTGAACCACAGGCACAGCGGACAATCACTTAATAAATGTTTAATTAAACCACTGCAGTGTTGTATGTGAATGCAGGGATGACTCACCAGTTTGGTGGAGAATGGAAATGCTCTTAAAAAGTCCACACATGAGATTTCACCCAGTTTGTGCTTCTTATCGGGGATGTGGTGAGACAAGCTGTTGTTGCTTGGCCCCAGCAGCTCTGGCAAGGTCTGATTTTACAGCTCAACACTCTGGCATGGACTTTTGTTTGGGCAAAGTTTGCTTTCGCCGAGTTCATAATTTACCTCATGTCACTGTGACGCTTTTTACCCATCGAGTTCCTGCCGTTTCTGCCGGCAGAGCAGTTGTTGTCGGTGGGGTTGCTTTGGTCGCAGTCCTGCTCTCCTCTGACACACCTGTTACGCATACAGGTGTAAATATAGATGTACAGTGCTTCAGTAAAAAGTGGGAAAACGTCAGCTGATGTCTAAAATCTCACAACTAAATCGACTCCAGCGAAACGAAGGCTCCCAAACAGTGAAGCAGAAGAAAAACAAGCCTCCGATTCGGCCCTTAAAAATAAATTGATCTCTGAGAACTGCTGAGGCCACATGGGCCGCCTGTCTATCAGAGAACAAAATGAAGAAAATACACCAGATCCTGTCAAAGATGAAGATTATTTTAAATCTGAATCGATTCTACTTTTGAGGAAAAGTTCAGTATTTTAGGATGTATGCTTAGTTGCTTTTTTGGAGAAAGTTAGATGACCCCACCGCTCAGTTTGTACTTTCAATATGAAGCTACTGCTAGCAGCTGGTTAGCTTAGCTTAGCACAGACACTGAAAACTGCTGAAGTCACTTGTTATAATTAGCCGTTAGCTTGCTAACATGTAACAAATTGCAAACGGAGGTTTTGAATGCATCCTTGTTGCTATGGTTACTAATGTCAGATTGAGGCAGCATGTTTATTTTAGACTGAGCAGACATTTTCACTGCTCACCCTACAGCCAATCGGAATCGAGCATTCACCCAGACCATGCTGTAGAAGCTATGCTAACTGGCTCCTGGCTTCAGATTTAGCGTACAGACATGAGAGTCGTATCAAACTTCTCATCTGACTCTCAGCAAGACAGCAAATGAAAAAGTTTCCCAAAAAGTTCAGCCATCCTCTGAAGTAGTTTATGATATACCTGGATGGATTACTGCAGGTCTGGGGCTTTATGGGCCCCCTTAGACCGAGCCTGTGTTTTAAGCCTTTGCTTTGGAAGGGATTTTCTTGATCCTGATCCCAATCTGAGTTCTTTATGAATAATTTCTGTTGCACAAACTCAGACCATGGCACTGCAGCATCTCACTGCACGCTGTACCTGAATAATGATGTATGTGACCAATAAAGATTGGTTTTTGTTTATCTTTTGGAGCATAAGAAGCTGTGCAGCGCGTCCTTCATTCAATATATGCACCTGAAGCTTAGGGAGGATTTGAGCGTCGTGTATTTTTCAGCCAACGGCAGCACATTGGAGTTATGGTTCGCTTGCAAAATGCTGCTAAAAAAGCCGTTTCAAATATGAGTAATATTTCATATGATATGATTCATATAGCCTATAAATATTGTAGCTGGAGTAAACATTGACACTCTCAGCTCTTGGTTAACTTTATTAGCTTACTGCTGCTGAGAGGAATCATGGTGCAACACTGGGGACAGGATGAGCCTGTGCAGACACACCGAGAGATTTCTGCATTAAGCGTTCAGAGATGTTTGGTAGAGCGTAACTCCGTGTTGGTCATCATGTTTTCATCAAGACTTGATTGAAAACCTTAATAAAGAAGAAAAATCAAGCTTTTTTCTCCTGACTTATCTGTTTTCCGGGAGAAACCAGTTGAAGAACACTTAGCCGGCAGATCTGGACCCTGGTTACTTCAGGCAAGCATGACGTGTTTTTCCAGCGTAGACTCAGCACTAAATCCGACACCTGCAACAGCTGATTTCTCTTTTTTTGGCCACTTGGGGGCAGCAGAAACAGGTTGGGAACATAGCATTGACTTTTACATAAAGGTGGAAATCACGACTTCAAATTGTGTAAGTCAGTGAACGCATCACTGTTGAAATGCCTTCAGAGTGTTGCAGTTGCAGTTGCTGGTGCTGAATAACATATCATGTAACATACACATACCTACACATGCAGGTGCTCAGGCCATGTGGAGATATAGGACGCAAGACACGATAAATAATGATGAGCAGAGCAGCGCAGCAGTGGTGAAATATTTTTCAAACCTGATCATAACTGAACTTTGCAAACAAAGACATTTGTCTCAAAAAAAACAACAAAAAAAAACAACCACCTCCCTCCTCAGATCAAGTTTTGTATAATCAGGAAGGACATTTTAAGCAGGAAGCTTCATCATCATTTAATGATACCTGATTATGTGACACGTCTTTCTCTCGCGTCAGCATCCTGTAATAATCACCGGGAGGCCGACAAACACAAAAGCTGCACTGACACATACAACACACGGTGATGGTGTCATTTATCAGAGGTTTGTTTTAGTAAGGGCAGATAAAAGGGGAAAACCTGATTTTAACCTCCTCATGTTACTCATTTCAACCGTAGCTCAACTTTAAATATGAATATGAATGAGTCTCGTGTTTTAAGATGAACCACTCCACGTTAACAGAATGACACAGCGTGCAAAAGGACACGTGCTAATTAGATTTCAATTTCTGCTTCTCTTCAGTGGCAGGAGAGACAAATCTGCCATACTGAGTCAAAATGATTCATGCTGGTAAGCCCTCTTGGAAGCAGAGAGGAACATGGGACAGGAGCTTATCTGCTGTTTCTGTAGCTGGAGGCAGTTGATGTTTGAGTGCATCCTCTGTACAGAGTTGTAGACTGAAATGCTCCACTTGTGTGAAAGTGCTGCTTGAGTTACACTTTAATCAGGTCACAGTGAGACTATACCTGTTCTAGAAAGCGACTATTAGATTACTGCTACATTTTAAATAGCTCATTAAAAGCTATTGAAGAAGTTAGTCACACGAGGGTGAATGTGATGATGTGATAATTTATGTATAATTTCATTTGCACTGATTTCTGTGTGAATTTAGAACAATTTCTTGTTATTTGCATATTTATATCAGTAAATATGAGTTACAGCAGATGTACTGCAGTATGTAGAAGGAACTCAGATGTCATGTTTCACAACAATTCACTTTTGTAAACTACAATAGTTATAGCTTAAAAGTTCAGATGTGACGGTGATGTTGGGGTTCAGGTCGGGCTCGCTCAGCTGGGGCAGCCTCCCTGACATGGTGCTTTCAAGTTCTTTTTGTAAGGCGGGAAAATATGCAAGGAAATTGATGCTATGGATAATTAAACGTGTGAGGCTCTGATGAGTAATGTGAGCGGAGAGAGGAGGACACAGGCTCACTAACAACACCTGCATGATTCTTCGGACATAAAAACTGATCGCATGTCCGGTTCGGTTCAGGCTCGATGACTAAACCCTCAGACTCTGGTCGGGTTCGGACAGAAAAATGTGGCACGAGCTGCTCTCTGACTCACTGATCCTCTATCTGATTGAAACAGCAGTGCTCTCGCTGTGCTATGAATTGATAAATCCATGGTGCCGCCTGTGGTGCTGAAGGAGCAGACCGATTTCTAACTGCATCTTTTTCAGTCCCAACCGTCTGTCAGTTTCATCTTGGATCTATAATATTCTCTAAACTACAGACTGTATACACTCAATTACAGACTTTGTTATGGATGCTCTGTAGAGTAATGTTATCTTCATGATCAAAGTAGCATCATGTCGTCACAGGATCATAGAGACACACTGCTGCCTGTTGTACTCCTGTAATATTTCTGTGATCATTTGGTGGCAGCTGCAGAAAACACACCCCCAGACCCATGTTAATCGTAACCCACCCATCAGGCCATCCCCAAAAATGAATAAAACACTGACTGGATATGGAAGAAACCAAGTTACAGTGATGTAAGTACCTGCACTGCAACCCTAAAACCCTTGATTTGGGTGAGAAAAAAACTCTGAGAAATGGGGAACAACCTCAGGAAGAGCACCAGGACAGTCAGACAATAGGTGTCGTGTGTATGAGAGAATGAGAAAATGATAAATATGTTGTAATATTACTGATTAATCTCAGAATATGAAAAGTGAAAACAGCTCCACAGCACTACTACAGGTGAAAAACTCCACAGTTTCCTTTAATACATCCATAAGTATAATTTGTGAACTTAGGAGAGAAAAGCTTGTGATGTTTATAATTTAATTATGGTATAAAACAGCGATGAGCATTAGCTCCAGGGGCTCCTCTGTGTCCCCCTCTCTAACTTTGGAGACTATTCATGTTTTTACTGTGTATGTCTTTGTCCATTTCTTAGCCCAGACCGGACTCATTCCCAGACTGACGCACCGTGAGCAGCGACTTGTCTCCGTCAGCTGGGAACCTCCTCCGGAGTCTTTGTGGGTGCGTCTGTCAGCAGAGGAGGAGGGTTTCAGGGAGCAGCGAGGGCATCATCACTCAGGCATCCTCTTACTGGGCTCACTGGACTAAAGCCTGGGAACCAGACCAACGATGACCGTTCTCATCAAGCAAAATGAACTCAGGTACTTTGAAAGTGAAACCAGAGCCCTGCTTCACAGCGAGGTGTCCAGTATTTTTAGACAAAAGCACAGAGAGAAGAAGCCTGATATGACTCCGCACTGTATGTCCTTCACTGATGAGTGAAAAAGCCTTTGATAATGACCAGAAATTACCTTGACAGTTTAGACTAATTGTACTAATTAGACGGCGTGGCTTTAAATGAACACAGTGCAGCTGTAAACAGCTTTGTGGTTTCAACTTTGAGTCTTTTTTTCTCACTCTTTGATCACATTAGGGATCCAAAGCATCTGTGTGAGCATTTTCTTTTGAGCCGTGTTCAGATATGATGTTTCTGGTCTCTGCGGGTCGTTTTTCATCAGATGTTCAGAAGAAGGTCTATAAAAAGAAAAAGACTCCGTTCTGTGATCTGGTGTTTTGACACCTTTGTCAAGCAAGAAGTTACCTGTGAGAAATATCTGTTTTAATTGAGTCATTTTTAGCCTCACTGCTGTGATGGTGGGCAGCACGGTGGCGCAGCAGGTAGTGCGCGTGCCTCACAGCAAGAAGGTTGCTGGTTCGATCCCCGGGTGGGGCCTTTCTGTGCGAAGTTTGCATGTTGTTCCCATGCATGCGTGGGTTCTCTCCGGGCACTCCAGCTTCCTCCCACAGACCAAAAACATACTCATTAGATTAACTGGTGACTCTAAAATTGGTGTGAGCGTGAATGGTTGTTTGTCTTGTGTGACAACAATCGACTGGCGACCGGTCCAGGGTGTGAACAATTAAGTCAAGATACAGGCATTAATCTCAGGGTGATTGTACATAGTACAAACAAAGGCACAGCAATGATGATGGTAAATGATGCCAAACCAGCACTGCTGATGGACGGGTATGTAGCCTAAATGTAATCAAAGCCGTCAGTATACATTATAAAAAACCTTGTTTTCTGAGCGTGCTGTTAATGGCCACCACTCTCACATTAATTCATGCACAAAGGAGTTTGATGAGCTGCTTGCAGCTGCAAACCATTAATATATATTCTGCATAACTGCTTTGTGAAAACAAACAAACAAATATGTAATCCTTGGAAAAACATTATGCATCATATTATTTCCTGCTAGTGTGAAATGATTTGTTTGGTAATTTGGTCAGACAAATTGGTTTATTACCGAACAGGTTATCACATTCAACAAATTGATCGAATTGTGGATAATGGTCGCAATAAGCAATCAGAAAAGTAAAAAGTATAATAAAAAGTATGAAAAAATAAGTATTAGCATTTATATTTTTTTTTATAAATTATTCAAAATATGTATCTTGTTGGAGTGAAAAGAGCTGTATGGTGTCAAAAACGAAGAGGATGCAGGACAAAGCCGTGTAGTACATAGTAGGCCTGTGTTCTGTATACAGCTGTTGTTTCCAGATGGGTGTCAGACAAACTTCACACGTGCTGCTCGATGGAGGATAAACCTGCCTGTCATCAGATCTACTGTCCACAAAGCCTATTTTTTATCTTGATGACTTTCCTGGGCCTGATCACATCCATCAGAGGTGACGGGCTATCATCCACGCTCTCTTAATCATCCAGAGGTAATTTCAGATGCACGCTCTGCAGGTGACCTTGACTTTGGCTTTTTGAGCAGAGTGCGCACTCCTGAGAATTTAATCCGTGATTCAGAGCTTGAGGATTATTTTCTTCATGCTCTGTTTGAAACGCTTTAAAAGAGAAGAAGCAGAGAGAGGGAGGGAGAAAGAGGGAGATTTGGTGATAACTCCGATAGAGGTATTGATTTGGTGAGAGGACCTGCTTCACACCTGGCAAGAAGTTTAATCAATGTGCCGACAGCTAATCAAAAGAAGAGAGGTGCAGCAGCAGCAGCAGCAGCAGCAGCAGCAGCAGCAGCAGCAGCAGCAGCAGCAGCAGCAGCAGCAGCAGCAGCAGCAGCAGCAGCAGCAGCCTGTGGTTACCTTCCCATGCGTTTTATGTGTGTGTGTGTTCCTCTTTCCACCAGCGACTGTTTGTACCTCCATGCATTCAGACTTGTTTGTGTCCCAGCAATTACAGATGGTGTATATCAAATATATTTTGAGTTGGAAAGAAAAAAAAAAACTCAGATTGGTTTCTTTCATTTGCAAACAAGACTGACACTTTGGAGGATTTCTATTTACTGAAGGTGTCATGTCATCTGGCAGGAAGGCTGACTGCAGCTGAACTCAATTACAGGCTCCCATACAGGCAGGCAAAACACAAGAGCAGCATCTGAATAACATGATGGAGGAGACAGACGGGATGTTCGCCAGGTCACTTTTTCTGATCATTTTGACAGTGTCTGTAAAAATATACAGGAAATCAATAGCATCAACCAAGTCATTTCTAAAATATGTCTGATCAAAGAAGGTTACCATGAAGTGTGGCCTCTGGCTGGTTGTGTGGCCACACCTCGTGTTCGCATCCTCCAAATGGGCTTCATTCAAACCTCTGTCACTCATGTTTTGTCAGGTGAAGCATCCTTTCATAAGGGTCCAGAGAGGAGTTCGCATCCACTCAGTCTGAACTGCTGGACTTTGATTTCATAGAGCTACAGAGCGACAGGCACCAAGACAGGAGGACGAAACATGAAACTTTACCAGAAGTCATGTTCACGTGAGACCTTAAATATCTGAGGCACAGGAAGCCCCGTCTTCAGTAAGATGACTTCATCTGGTTGAAAAACACCATGAAGTAACACTCTCAGCCAAGTAACTTTGAGCTTCAGATGACAAAAAATGCAACAAATATAAAATATTCCAAATATATTCAGTTTGAGAACAGCTGACTTGGCTTTAATTAACTTTAGAATAAAAACTGGTAAAAAAAAAAAAGCACCTGATACAGCAGTATACAAAATCAGGACAATGTCAGATGCTATATTAGTATTCAGAGTGTCTCTATTATGGATTTAATGATGCACGTGTTGTTGGAGCTTTGACCCTTTCAGACTGTTTACATTCTCCACCATGCATCTCGTGGCTGGTTGTGCCAGAGCCATCACTCTGCTAAGACATCAATGTCATTACGCCAAGTTATCCCATTTTCTGTTATGGCAGGTATTAATATTTACTGGTCATAATTTTAAAGGTTGTGACACAGGTTTTGAAGCCTGGCCATAACAGTGAGTGCACTCACTGCACAAGTGGCCCTCTACAAATCAACAAATTCTGCTTCCTCATCAACGTGTCTGCATTCAAAGTGTTTACCTTCTCCCGTCCCTGCCACTTTAAAAACTCTAGCTGGTTTAATGACTTTTAATGCAATAGCAGCATGCAAGTTAACAAATAAATTCAGAACAATAATAGCCAATCACTTTAAATTTTAGCAGCTAATCTGGTGTGATAAAGCACCTCTGCAAAAACAGCCGATCCCATCAGCTGAAATCTTCCTTTGTGGTGTTTGCATGTTCTCACCGTGTCGGCTCCTGTTTCCGGTTTCCTCCCAGACATGCAGACAGAGTGGACTGGATGCTCTAAGTTGCCAGGAGTGCGAATGTGTTTTTCCCACTGTGTGACAGACAGCAGCTTGACCCAGGGCACGCTGAGGAAGCCTCCAGTCCTCCTGTGGCGCTGAACAGGATAAACCAGATATAGAAAACAGAAGCATGACCACAATCACTGCTGTTTGCTGTAGCTTCATAGTGACTTGTTTTAGGGTATTTCATGATCTAATTCAGAAAAGTTTCTCAGTTCCAACCCTGAATGCAACTTTTGGAGGCCAGTAGTCTCACAGAGTATTGCAGTTTCTATCCAGATCCCTGAAAGGTTTCCATCAGTTTTGTTCACTGCAACAATTCTGCTCTCAGGGGAATTCAGCGCTGGAAGAAAACATATATCTGCAGACCCAAGGTTATCACTGTCCATACTGTCTCCCAGCCAGAGCAGATAATATAAATATTCTTCGGAAGGGTTGTTTTCTTGATTAAAAAAAACAAAAAAACAACAACAACAGCTGACATCCCAGAAGTGGACCTCTTTTTTTTTTTTAGCATGTTGTGCTGAATAAACAAGGGCAAAACTTTCTTTTATACAGTGTAAATTGATTTTCTTACTCTATTTAAAAAAAATCTCACGTTGCAGCATCCGAACAGCAGGTGGCACTATACGCACAAACACCGAGGGACAGGCGCGGCTCGTGCGTACTTCAGGTACGCGCTGACAACAGTAGTTTCCTCCACTCCTTCCTTCATTGCTTACAGGTATGAAAATATGTCCAAAAACTATTTACTAATCATCTAGTTATCATCATTGAGTCACATGATGTTGAAGAAATGTGTTATGAAAGTTATATTTGAGAAGTGTTTTTCTGTGACATGTTCGGCCGAGTGAAGCCAGAGTTAGCTAGTACGGTTAGCTAAGCTAATGCTAACTGTCGGGAGCTCGCTCCCCCTCGCTAACTATAATATTTACTTTATACAGCTTCGATAACAAGGTTCTGTTACGCAACCAGAGGCAGTCACAGGAAGTCACTGAACAGTTTAAAGTTTAAATGTGTGTGTTTGCTAATGTCCCTGTAATGTCGGCATTTGTTGACAGCCCGCCCCACAGTACAGCAGAAGCTATTGTTAGCACAGTTGTTGCTATAAGAGCAGTTTAACTGTTTTCTATACTAAAGGGTCAGTCTGCAGTCAGTCTTTACTGTCACTGAGCTATAGCTGTATAACTGAAGGATTACAGATAAAGTTACTTTCAGTTGTAAGTGATTGTTTGGCAAAGTGTATATTGCGTCAAGGGAAATGAGACGTTCATTGACTGCACACATGGTTATAAGGGAAGATCAAAAGGTTTTCAGAATTTTCTGAAGTTTTGAAGTGATTATGTATAAAATACATGAGAGAATTTTTGATTAAGAATGTTTTGAACAAAAATAGATGTGTTTGTGTTATTTTATGTACCTTAGAGTAAATGTGTGTACGAGCAGATAATAGTATTTTCCTGTGTTCCTGTCTTTTTTGCACCGCAGTTCCTTTGCTGCTGGCTTGGGATCCTCTAAGCCCAAGGCCGGTAACACAAGCACAGTAGCCTCCACTTCAACCTGCTCCCACAGTGTCTTCTCTCCTCTCTGGTTCATGGATATTTCCTCCTACGCACCTGTCCACAAGAAACTGAAGGTGTACATGAGCTTTTACAGTTCAGATTTGGCCTTTCTCCTCCAAAACTCCACCAGTTCTGACTCTATTGTCAGTACTGATAGAAAAGTTCAGGCATTGTTGATTCATCCTCAGTTCATTTTTAATCCTCACCATGTGGAAAATCAGCGCCACCCTTCGCAGTTTGTCTGATTTGTTTGAAGTACTTTAACTCACTGACCTTGTTTCTCAACTTGCAGTAAAGGCTTCTATCTAACGAGGATCCTGATTTCTGAGCAGCAGCCTCGTCATTGTCTCTTTGAAAGCATCAAAGATCTCAGCTCGTCATTGAACCATGCTGCCCTGCTGCCCTTTACAGACCTTTTTATGAGCAGAGCATGAATGTCCAACTGTGTGTTACCCTGTTACAAAATCGTAGGAACAATTTTGGTGCATTACTAGAGAAAAGAGCATAACAGCAGGGTTATAACAACCATGGATAAATTAAAATAAATAAATAGACTACATAAACATAAATAAAACAAAACATAAATGGGTACTACAATAAGTTTTCACCTAAGGAGATGATGATGAAGTTTCAATTTAAAGTTATATGAATAACTAAAATAATATGTTGAGGAGGGTTTCTGTTTTTTTCCATTTGCATGACTGAATGTGACATTTACTCACAATGAAAATAATATTAACCAGGTCAGCTCTTTCTTTGGAGAGATTATCTGCATAAACAACAATTTGAAGTAAGTCGAGTGGTGTGATATCATACTTTACTTTCTGAATGTGCAGGATCAGCCAAAACTGTGATGTGACATCAGGCAGAAACAACCTCGAACTGAAATCTTCTTTTTAAAGCTCCTGCAGCTGGACGGTGAGCCGTGATTGATTTTAAACTCCTCAGTTTCTTCAGCAGTTTAAATATATAGATGAAATTTTCTGAGTTGGTTATATTGTTGTCACTTCTGATTCTTTTGTGTCTCTTCTGTAAATACAGACATACCAAAATCATAGACTCTTCTAAGACTGGCTTGTTGGAAAAGTCAGGAAATCGGCAGTCACGTGACGCAGGAGGGGGCGGGGCTCTGCGTCAGCGCCGACCAGTAGCAGCGCAGCGTCGGTCCAGGTCCCAGCAGCTCCACGGGGAAGAAAAAAAAAAAAAAAAAAGCCCGAGACAGGAGACGAATAACGGTACACTCCAATATTTATGGAGGCGAGCCCGCATATAACCGCACCGCATTTGTGTCCTCTGGTGGTGCATTCATGAATAAAAGTCCTCGCAGACGGACGCGGTGAACGGCGTTTTGGGGCTGACGAAAACAAGCGGTCCACCATTGTCTGCGTAGAAATAAGAATGGCCTGGATGTGGAAGGTAAGTGGGGGTTTCTCTCTCACATACATTAGGGTCCAAAAAGGGGGAATGGAGGAAAAAACACGAGGAGCCCGCTGACGTGGTGGGCTTTACGTCCGTGTGCATTTCAGCAGATGTGGGGTGAAATGTGAGCTGCGGTGGCGGCGGTGATGCTCGGTGGAGGTAATTACCCCTCCTCTGGTTCCTGAATGTTCGCCTGGTTTTTGGACCCAGAATTTGTTTTTTGTTAGTGCCAGTGAAGGCAAAAACCAGGCCCTGGTGTTTGTTTGTGTGTGTGTTTGTTTGCTTGCTTTAGCAGTCCGTGTTTGTGTTTATCTCTCGCGGGAAAAGCAGGCACATGCAGGCCATCCAGCTGTGTTCACAACATCCTTCATGACACGTTCAGGTGCTAACATGTGAGGGGCTGAAAGAGATGGCTGAACAGAGAAAGTTCACAGAAGTTCCTCAGTGATTCGCACCTTCTTAGTCCTTGTCTAACCGTTTATAGTTCAGTTACTTTATGCAATTTACGAATGTAGACACCAGCAGCACTGTGAGAGCTCCAGCTGTAGTAGGTCACATGTAACACAGAACACTCAATTTGTACTAATTTGGCCTGTAACTACTTTTTTCCAACTCAGAAAAAAAAAAAAAATCCATCCCAGTTTCTTAGAGTTCAAGGTGACATCTTCAGATCAGTTAATGTCTGAGCAACAGTCTAAAACCCAAAGATATTAAGTTAATGATTATATAAAGCAGAGGAAAGGAGGACATCCTCACATCCTCAGGTGACATAGCTTATTTTATCCAGCCAGCAGTCCAAAAACCACAAACATACTGCGTTTACTGTGATATAAAACACACAACAGCCAACAAATCCTCACATTTGAGAAGTTGAAATTAACAAATGTAGCAGGAGGCATCAAAACCTGTCAAGTATGGATTCTTACTCATGTTCATTTATTATTTCATCAGAGTTATGATCATTGTGCTAACTTAGTCTGTGTTGTCTTCAGGTGACGTTCTTGTGCAGCTGCTTTGTGGTTGAATTTTTAAAAGGGTTTTATTGAACAACAGTACTTAACTCTTTAATCCGAGGCGTTGAAAAGTTCGTATTTGGTGTGGTGCTGCCGCTGATTCATAACTGATTAATCTGCCAGTTATTTTCTCCAGTTATCAATTGCTCGCTCTGGTTGTGAAAAGAGTAAAAAAAATACCAATCGCGCTCTTAAAGGTTTGGAGGATTTAGTGACATCTAGCTGTGACTTTTCAGATTGCGCCCAGCTGAATACCCCTCGCCTCATCCTCTCTTTCTAAGCATGTGGAAAACCTACAGTGGCTTCCAAACGTGTGAAAAATATGGAAGATGCTCTCTAGAGCCAGAGTTTGGTTTGTCCCTTCTGAGCAACTGTAGAAACATGGAGGTGCAACATGGCAGTCTCATTCTCAGTTAACAACAACATGAGTCTCATTTTCAGGTGATTAAATGCTGATGAAAACATAATTTTTAATATTATATTTCTGCCATATTCTGCCCATAGACCCCCACAAATCTCACACAGTGGACCTTTAAAGATCAAAGTTTTGTCCAACCGATGAGTGAGTTCAGTGAACTATCACTGAAGTTAAAGAGAACAATGAATGGATTATCAAAATAGTTGGACATCATTTTTGCTGTCCAATTGATTGATTGCAAAAATCACATAAAACAAACCCAAAACTTTGGTCTGATTCCACTTATTGCATTATCAAACTAATTTCATGTGTAAAGTAACACTTAAACCGGCTTTGAGCCACACATTTGGGCAACAAATTACAGAAAAGCATGTGACTGAGGTTGTGATACAGTGAAAAGATCATTGTCTCTGTTCATGCTGCTGTTTGAACAGTTGGTGTTGTTGAAGCTATCGAGCATCGTTTCTCTCCCTTCAGAAGGATCTGCGTGTTTATTCTTCCACCGTCACGCAGTCCGTCATGGTTAACATGCTATCATAGTTCGGTTTTGTCAAGCTTTGTGTTTAATATTTATTTTATTGTGCCAAAGTTGAACGTTGTCATTGATTTAAAGGCACTTTTGTTCCTGTCAATCCTCCAACGCCCACAGGAAGCAACGAGAGTCTCTGTCAACAATGCGTCACTTTACTAACTCGTTCAGGCTGTTTTTGTTGTGTGCGACAGGAGATAATTTCACACTACATTTGACACTGTTATGTTTTAATAAAAAGGGAAAACATAATTACGGGGTGCAAATTGCAGAGTGATTGAAGGAAACGTAAACTAGGAGTGGACAGAAGTAAATGAGCTGTGACTGAATGAAGTGACACCAGTATTCTTGTTTGCTGTCAGTTGAGTTGAAAAATGGCTGAACGTTTAGTGCGGTGTAAAGTAGTTTACTCTGCCTTCATCACATGGTCAGCTTGTCAACCAAAGTCGCTGCTCGCGCTGTGGTTTTAGACAGTTACATGTGCGTATGCAGACAACACTCATGCTCCTGCTGTGTATTTATAATGCATGCAGTAGATTGTTCTTCTTGGCGTTTCCTTCCTCTTCTGCTTAAATAGCCTTCTGTGATTCTTCGCATAGAGGATGGATGGATTGATGTACGACATGATGATGGATGGTTGGATAGATGAACTGATGTATCTACTCAGCTTATCCCTGCTCTGCTTTCCGATCTTTCCCACTTTCCTGTCTTGTTTCTTCTTCTTCTCAAACCTCAAATGAGCAAAAATAATTTGATGGATTTATGGCATTTATGTTTGTTTCACGCATTCACTTGAGGAAGCTTACCAGCTCCACAGGTCTCATGTTTTTCTAGTGGGGGTGGGAGTGAAATTTGAGTCACATGCTTGATGTGTGGCCGAATGGCTCACCATCTTTCCCACCTCAGCCAAGTCTAAAAACTTTTTTTTTTTTTTGGGCAATATTTTGACTTTTTTTTTTTTTTAAATCTGCCTTTTTCACTCAGGTTTTTATACACAAATTTAAAATACTTATAAAAGAGGTGGATGGGAACGCTCATTGCAAAGAAGTACTTTTTAAAAAAGAGTATGTTATCAAATAAATCAAAGAACTAGAGCCTGATTCATACATTATATGGGCCGTTGTATAAGCTGCTATTAGGTAATTGCATATATATGTGGGTATTAGTATATATGCCGGCTGTGAATAAATAGGAAGTTGCATTACAGAAATCCTGAAGATGTTAAAGGTACTTTCAAGCACCCAGAGAGCTCTGACTGTAGAGCTGTAAGCAATAAAATGTTAATGTTAATTAAGGGCACCTCATCTTCAGTGATGCCTTCAAATGATTCAGTGTCATCTTGTGAGCTCCTGTCACAGGTTACGTCTGTTTTCCTTTCAGAGCTTCTCAGATTGAATCATTTCAGTAATTGAGGGCTGAACAGGTGAAACTCTCCAACCTTGTGCATAAGTGTTTTGTGTATTGTGTTTTATGCATTCGCAGGGGGAGATAGTGATGTGGAAAACAGGTCTACTGTGACTCTCCGTAGTCCTACAGTGCACAGTTTGTGTCTGACGACGTGTTTAAGTGCATGAGAGCATGCTTTTCTTTGCTCTAGTATGGTTCATGACAGTGCTGTTTGACTCGCAGTGTGCTACTTAGTTCATGTTTATAATTGGTGAGCGAGGCCTGCCGAGAGAGCTCTGACGTGCAGGGTTCCCCCTTTGTTAGCTTGTGTTTTAATTGGAGTGAGTCCATCCGTGAAGAACTGTGCTTGAGCTGGGAAAGGCCGCGGCTGTTGTCCTCCATCATAACAGTTCAGGTTGAGCTCTCCATCATGCACCGTCTAAAAATGGTGATGCTGCTGTTTCTCCTAGCTTCATATGGCAGGCCAGCAAAGCAAGTTTTTCTGATGCATTCATGCGGGTAGATACTTTGAATGTACACTTAACACATGCACATGAAGGAGAGTTCAAATTAATTAATGAATGCACGCGCAAACACGTCGTCGCCTGTGTGTGTCGGGAAGTGTTGGAACAGCTACGGGAATGCAGCGAGTGTCCCAGTTCTTACGAGTTTCAGGGATAAATGGCACTTCTCTGGGTCCCCCTTGTCCCGTGCGATTGTGTTTCAGCAGAAGGCAGGCTGATAAAAAGTGCCCCGCTGCAGGTTTAGAGAAAGCACAGGGCACCGGCAGGATGTTGAATGAGGCTGAGACTCCGGTTTATATTCAAAGGTTTATCAAATCCGTGCTCAGGTTTCCCTTTGTGCCTTTGTTTTGAGTGTGAAGTTTGCATGAGATCTTTGGGAATCCATTGTTTTAAAGTTTTCCCTCTGACTGCAGACTGAGTCCTAAAGGAAAACCTGAATTCATTTTTAATCCTACAGCGGATAGATCAGGTACCAATAGTTTAACAGATACTTGCATTAATGATACTTGAAGTTTAGTTTTACTCAAATAAATTATATATATATTCTATATATATATTCTAAATATATTAGAATCTAATATATTCTAAATATTTCAATGTGGGCTGCACGGTGGCGCAGCAAGTAGTGCGCGTGCCTCACAGCAAGAAGGTCGCCGGTTCGATTCCCGGGTCGGGCTGGGTTTGCATGTTCTTCCCGTGCATGCGTGGGTTCTCCCATGCTCACTCACTAGGTGTGAGTATGAGCGTGACTGGCTGTCTGTGTGTATATATGTTGCCCTGTGATCGACTGGCGACCGGTCTAGGGTGTACCCCGCCTCTCGTCCGTTGACAGCTGGGATAGGCTCCAGCCCCCCGTGACCCCGAAAGGGTTAAGCGGCATAGAAAATGGATGGCTGGATATTTCAATGCTTAATGGAAATTCGTCCAAATCCAATGTACAACAGGAGACTAAAACCAAGTATTATGTGAAATGTAAAAATGTAACTATAACACTCTGATATTAATACTTACAGTCATGGTGAACTGAAAATTAGTAGTAGCTTAAGACTTATCAGTAAAAATTGTCTCCAGGTGGTGTAAATTTTTGGTTATGACTGACATTCATAGTAGAGCTACACTGATAAATTGGCTGATTAGGCTCGTATATTGTGTTGGTTTCTATTTCTGCGTGTAAGCAGTAAGAAATTGCACTACAGAAATGCCAGACTAGATTTGAGGTCATTAACACCCAATTTATTCCTGGTATTAAAATAGGATCTATATCCGGATCCATTATCCGATAATAAATAATCCAGTCTTGCCTTTGTGTTTGCGCTCGCTATTTTTAATGCGTTTTCGTTACCCGCATTGCAATCGGATCTGTGCCTGCAAAACCTGCATGTGAGTAATTTTAGGTGGTGGTAAATCAGCCCCAGACTCCCTTAAAAAAACATGGAGTTTTGTGAGTTGTTGAGCAAGAGGAAACTTTATAAACTGCATTTCTAAACTGGCTTTGAGAAATTCTAAGTTATTGGTTCCGTCTTGTAAATTCAGCAACTTTAGCACATAATGCTATTCCTGCCTTTGTATAAAAAACATTGTCTGTCTGTCCCGGTGTGTTGCAGGAGGGTAGGCTACTCTTCGACTAGATTAATTATATGTCTTGTTAACAGCAGACCAGCTGCACAGACGAGTGCTGCACACACAGTTATTTCTCACTGTATATCTTTCATTTCCCACCTGTACTGCTTCCATTTTTCATGCAGTTCAGTTATATAACGCTGTCCGGCTTGCTCGCTCTCTAAATTTGAACAGCAACCTTTACTTACGTTAGCTAAAAACAAATATCTGTATGTCGGGTAAGGATACCAGCACATGGAAGTGATTGCGTTTACGCCTAACTAAGATCCTACAACCTCCAGATGTGTTCAGGCAGATCAGATCACATTCTGATCATGACACATTTACACCCTGAAGTTTGCCTTATAAGGATTAACATGTTCAGATATAGATCACATTTTAATACCAGGTGTCAATGCCGCGTTAGAAACAGTCTTGCCATTACATAGTTTGTCCACCAGAGAGCGCTGATACATGTACGTGTACTCTGTCAAATGCCCCTCAGTAGCCCGTGTGACGAAAAAAAACCCAAAACATATCTAAGGGAGCTGCATTGAAATTGTTTATTTAGTTTATGTTGAAAAATACATTTAAAAAACGGAAAAAGGAAAGAAACTTATGGTTGGTATATCTTTACTGCATTGAACAATTAGCAAAATCAGTATCAGTCAGTAAAGATTCAGTTTCAGTCCACTATACTGCTAGACAAACCAAAACGAATAAGAAATGTGTAATTTTAGTGAAAATAGCATCTAAAAATACAGTTACAGTGAAATAAGGCGACAACTAAACCACAGCTCTGCCATAGAGAGACCGACAACAACCAGACCACTTTAGCAAGACAGCTATATCAAGTGAAAGCTAGCTGGAGGTAGCTAAAGCTAACTTCGGCATTCTTGTGAGCTCTCTTTCTAGTTTAAAACCACAAATAAACCCATGAAACAACAACAGCTAATGCGAGCCAGAACCTCTCCTTTACATAATGCAGGGTGGAAAAAGTAGGCCTGATGTCATCATGTTAGCAAGCTAGCTTACGTAGCTTCAACTTTAATTAGGCATGATATACAGGCAGGTGTAATCAGTCATGTTCATGTGATTGGTTGCTGTCAAATCCCAGAGTTTCGCTGTTGGCTTAATGAAATGGAAAAATTATTGCACACTCTTTTTTTTTTAAATTATTGATTATATATCGTACATTTGTTAAAATTATCGCACAAATATGATTCATATCGTACGTCTGGCAGCACTTTGGTCAGTAGCTCCTCGCAGCGGCGGGTCTCCGATGTCAGTCAGCTGTTGCCATGACGAACGCCCACCCAGAGGCCTGAAGCTCATG